>NC_081561.1:70977585-71023576 GCF_022355385.1 Mustela nigripes
AAATCGGCAAAGAAGAAGTCAAATTATCACTCTTCGCAGATGATATGATACTATATGTGTGGGGTTTTTCTTTAAAATGTATTTATATTCCCAGGATAAGATTCTTGTCAGATTGTTTTCTCCTAACTGGAAAAGAATTAAGGCTCTTTTATTATATTAACATGAAGATAAGTTTGTGTATAATTATTAAGTGAGAAAGGCAAGTAGAAAATCACACATATATGTATATCTGTGCACATATATGGATATATATAATCACAACTCTTTAAGATAAAAAATATAGAAAAAGATGAAAGGAAATAAAATAAAATAGTAACAGTCATTGTTTCTGGGAGTATAGATTCTTAACTTACCAATTCTGTATTTTCTTTTTTTTTTTAAAGACTTTAATTATTTATTTGACAGAGAGAGAGAGAGAGATTACAAGTAGGCAAAGAGGCAGGCAGAGAGAGAGGGGAAAGCAGTCTCCACACTGAGCAGAGATCCCAATGAGGGGCTCGATTCCAGGACACTGACATCATGACCTGAGCCGAAGGCAGAGGTTTAACCCACTGAGCCACCCAGGTGCCCCCTGATTCTGCATTTTCTAAATGCTTATATATTTTTTTAACTAAACTTTTAAAATAATACCAGGCTCTTGAAAAAATGGTTAGTATGTATTCCACATTGTTCAAAACATTAAAGTGAAACACTGACACTAAAAGCTGGCTCTTAATGCACCCTGTGTTTCTCCTCCTATAAATTTCCTGCTGGTTCTTTGGCAATCGCTAGTGTCCAGGATGTCCTCCCACTTCAGTTGCAATTTTGTTGACAATATGTTCCCCTGACCTTAGTTAACTCTCATGCTCTAAATTCAGAACTGTCTGAAGACTTCTCTATAACTTTCCCCATGTTTCTAAGTGCTTAGACTCTACTTGTCACTATCACATTCCTCCCCAAGGGAGAATTAATTTTTGTTGTATCTCCCTGGTTTTTTTTTTGGAAATGATTTTCCCGAGGAAAATTTCTTTTCCCAAGAAAAAGGAGTATCTCTCTATAGACATGAACCCACCTTTCTTTGGAAGATTCATCTTCTGTGAGATTTGATGTCCCCCACCTAGAAATTGTCCCTTAACACAATATGGCTTTTTTTTTTTTCTTCACAGAACTAGGAGATAATGAAATCTCACACAAGCCTGTTTTTCCGTTTGTTCCTCCAGCTTTTTAATTTTCTTTCAAAGGAAATAGGTGTGAGTCCTTCTTCTTAGAAGCATCACAGTGTAAGCCAATTACGGAGTCATGAAACATAATATAGTATCACACGCTAGGTTGTTTCTCAAACCAGTGAACTACTTTTGTTCCATGTATTTGCTTATTATTTGGTTAAAAAATAACGATATATTAAAAATAAAAGGTGAGTCATATGATAGCCTAGTAATACAAGTTCCTTAAAAGCCTCTGTACAAATCAAAGAAGCTCGTTGAAAATTGAATGTCAGTAAAATTTCAGGATACCATGCCTTGTTAAGAAGTCATTGTTATCTAGTGAATCCACGTTAAATTAGGTGTTCAATTCAAGAAAGGCTACTACAGTTTTATTTAAAAGAAGAAAAAGAAAAATCTATGATTGGTTTTGGTTTAAAAGAAATCCTATAGGACTGGCTTAAGATTTGTCTCATCTCTCCTAAAAGATCATAAAGCAACTGATGAGTAATATATTTAGTAATTTTCAGAAACCTTGATGGTATAAAATGTCAGATGTAACCAGAAATCTTATTTTCAGGGAGAATATATATTTCTTTCAAGATTTCATTAAAATTAGGAGAGCAAGGGTGAATTGTATTAAAGAAAGACTGTGAATTTGAAAGCAGGCATTGTCATCCGGAGTTTGGGGTCAGCATCTCAATTTCTCATCTGATTTGTCTTAGTCTTCTCAGATGTAGAAAGATTGTGAGGTTAGCTGGGGCTATGTCATGCAGCTGCTCTGCTTTATTGAGAAGGCTGGTCCAGGGAAGCTGAGAGCTGCTTAAGGTCCTTTGGGCAAAGTTGATCCACTGGTTTTACATTGCATTATTGCCTTTCAAAGTTGAATGATGGATTTGCAAGTGGATTTAAGAAAGTTAAGAGAAGACAGAGTATTTTCTTATTATACTTTATTCTTGTGTCTTTGTCCATTAACTTATCTCAGGAAACATTAAGCATCATACTTATTTTCACTGATAACTAGAACTATTCACCAACTTTCAGAAATAAAACTGTATCCATTTCCATTTTATAATATAGTTTCTACACAGATAAATTTTTATGTTTAAAAATATTCTTTTTTAAAAAAATATTATTTGTTTATTTATTTGTCAGAGAGAAAGAGAGAGCACAAGCCGGAGGAGCAGCAGGCAGAGGGAGAATCAGGCTCTCCGCTGAGCAAGGAGACCAGTGCAGGACTCGATCCCAGGATCCCAGGATCATGACCTGAGCCAAAGGCAGACACTTAACAGACTGAGCCACCCATGGGCCCCTCTTAAAAAAAAATTCTTGATATGATTTTTACATTGAAAATACTTAAAATGAAAAATACCCTATGTAAATCAGAAACTAAAATAATCATGTTGGACTTTGAAAGAGTCTCTTATTTTAAATGTAGATTCTGTATTATCACTATTCATAAATGAAGACCAACAGATGGTATTTCTTTTCAGGAACAACTGACAAGTGTGATATTTGTTGTTTCCTTTTCCTTTTCCATTTTCCTTTTTGAAGGAGATATAGGAAGAACTTTTATATTATTTTCCCTTTTGTTACATAAAACTTTCCCACTTTAAATTACCCAATTCAACATAGCTAAAAAGTGAAAGATACAGCAAATCACCTACTCACATGTTTCTTGTGATAACCAACGATTACTTTTAGTTCTTTAAACCCTCACAGTTTCCCTCTAGTTTGTTCAGGTTTCATGTAAACAGTGTATGGATCTATATGGTGTCGAACTTTACTTTCTTTTCCCCAAAATCAAATTAATGTTAAAAAGCAGGTGGTTTCTATTATGTACGCTTCCCCCATTTCACTGATATTATTTTCTGGATAAAATAAATTAAGACCAAAACAATTGGCCAGCATAAATGTAAGAGATTTCAGAGTTTTTATTGTCAAATCTGACCCCAAAAGTGAGAAGCTTCTAAAAGATTTTATGTATTTCCAAATTGCAATAAGGAACCAAGTTTTCTTGAACCAGCTACATCTTCCCCCAGTCTCAGCATTGCTCCATAAATACACATACCCACTGACAAGCACAAGAAAAGCAAAGCACACAACACCAGGTGGGAATGAAAGGATCCATCAGCTTGCACTCCATTCTTTCCTTCCATGGGAGTAAGGAAGCATGACCAGAAAAGAAGGGAGGTAATCTTGTCAGATTCCTTTCTAAGCATGCTAATGAGAAGCTTTCAGGCAAAGTTGTATTTCCCAGAAAGACAAAGGATAGAATGATTCTAGAAAAATGTATCTGCTCATTCCAGGATTGGCTATGGAAAAATACAAATAAACAAATAACAACAACAAAACCCTGGAATCTGTGAATCAAGAGAAATAACATGTAAGCTATGTAATTATAATTATTTATAAAATGGAGATGTATTCATGACTGAAACAGTCCCTTTTGTGTATGTGATTTTGCCACATACATTACTCTGGGAGGTCACATATTAAATCTTGGTCAGAGCATGTAACAAAAAAGGACCTAGGGAATGACATTTGCTGTGTCATAGCTAAAAAGTGAAAGATACAGCAAATCACCTACTTCTCCATACTTCACTGTTCATTGAGATTACTTATATCCTTGCAGTTGTTAGTAAAGCTGATACAAGGTAAAATCTCTGACTCTCATGAGTCTGATATAAAATCAGCTCTGTTGTGTGGTCTCAGCAAATTTGACAATCTGGAAGAAATGGATGCATTCCTAGAAACATATAAACTACCAAAACTGAACCAGGAAGAAATAGAAAACCTGAAGAGACCCATAACCAGTAAGGAGATTGAAACAGTCATCAAAAATCTCCAAACAAACAAAAGCCCAGGGCCAGACGGCTTCCCAGGGGAATTCTACCAAACATTTAAAGAAGAACTAATTCCTATTCTCCTGAAACTGTTCCAAAAAATAGAAATGGAAGGAAAACTTCCAAACTCATTTTATGAGGCCAGCATCACCTTGATCCCAAAGCCAGACAAGGATCCCATCAAAAAAGAGAACTACAGACCAATATCCTTGATGAACACAGATGCGAAAATTCTCACCAAAATACTAACCAATAGGATTCAACAGTGCATTAAAAGGATTATTCACCACGACCAAGTGGAATTTATTCCAGGGCTGCAAGGTTGGTTCAACATCCACAAATCAGTCAATGTGATACAACACATCAATAAAAGAAAGAACAAGAGCCATATGATACTCTCAATAGATGCTAAAAAAGCATTTGACAAAGTACAGCATCCCTTCCTGATCAAAACTCTTCAAAATGTAGGGATAGAGGGCACATGCCTCAATATTATCAAAGCCATCTATGAGAAACCCACCACAAATATCATTCTCAATGTAGAAAAACTGAAAGCTTTTCTGCTAAGGTCAGCAAAAGAAACAATGCATGGATGTGCCGTTTTGTCATGGGAGGTCTCAGATCCTATACGGTCCATGTGAGTTGTTGATTTTATGATCCTCAACATTCAACTGCAAACCCTGAGAATTCACCACTTTAATGGACATTTTGACACCTTATCTCAACAGTCAATATTCTCAGTTTCTGGATTACATACTAGAGCCTGGAAAACATATATCCTTGCATTTTATACCATATTTGTTGCCTATTTTATGCCATATTTTATGCCTGTATTTGTTGAGTATTCTGGTTAAGACAAGGTCTTCAATTATGATTGTCTTACAGATATTTTAGTTCATTTAGAACAAAGCAGGTAATGTCCATTCAAAACCTTTCTGCCTTTGATAACACCTTCCAATAAAAAAAAAAATTTTTGCCCCTATTATTTATAATTTTATTTTAACATCAGATTTATATATAATCAGTAACATTTTATTGATATTTTATATCAGATTGTAAACTTAATGAATCACTATTAATCATTTTGAATGTTAACAGTATATTGATTCATGAGCATTTAGATACTCAATTACTCATAAAGCACTTGTTTTATTCCTACATGTGGCAGATGTGGTATTATGCTAAAATCTATAGTAAATGTAAAATACAATCATGATTCTTTTTCAGAAGAGTGTTTAATATGTAAAGGGAATAAATCAGGTAACCAAGTAATTAAAGTAAGATGTGACTAAATTAGTTTAAGTGCTGAGCCATATGGGAACACAGAGAAAGAACTGATAAGCTGGAAGGAAGAGTGGGTAAGATTCCTCTCAATAGGTTCGTTTAAGCCTTGAAGACTGAGTCAGGTCATGTGCAGGAGGATGGAAAGGGCATTTCAGTGAAAAGAAAGAGCAGGCGTGCAAGCAAAGCATGAAAGATGGCAATTGTTCAGAACCAGATAAGAGAGTGTATGGAGTGACTGGAAGGCAAAGGATGTACTAGAGTAAAACTAGTTTCTAGTAAAATACCCTTTTAGAAGCTATTGTAATAGCTCTGGAATCAAATTTTATTTTGAGGATACCAATTAAGATGGTGCAGAAAATTTTTTTTGGAAAAGCAGGAGAAAAACTAGGAAAGATTCAGAGGTACATATGTGAGTAAAAAATAAAGGAGTAAAGAAGGATTTGTAGGAGTAGCAGCCCTCTAAGTTTTTTAAACGTAGGTCTCTAGGTTTAAAAAACTTGGGTGATAAGACTAGTTTACATAAGGATGATAGGAAGAAAAGCATGTAGTTGAGAGGTAGGCATAGGCCCATTCAATTGTATGCCTCTGAGTCCTTGACCATGCCATTCCCTCTGTCTGGGATGCACTACCACGTTTTACCCTTCTCAAATAACTTTCACAGGGCTTTTAGATACAGACTAAATATTACTTTCCAAATATTTCACAAGGAATAAACACTTTACTGTTTATATACCTTCCTCACATGCCATTGTCATTACTTCTTTTCTTCCTCCTCCACTTAAACTGTAAGGTCCTCCAGGGCAAAAGTCATACTCATTTCTTTAAACTCAGCATATATCACACACACACACACACACACACACACACACACACACACACACAAAACCCACATAACCACTACTATTTTGTGTTTTTATTATTTGTTATACCTTTTCTAAATTAATGTCAACAGTACCAAAATTGATTAACTTCAAATTATATTTTTTGTCAGTAGAAAAACCTGAATACATGTTAAGAATCAGTTATAGGCTTGGTTATTCATCTTGCCTGTAAATACTGCCATATGTTTTCTTGTGCCAGTGTAAGCATTCTGTTGCTATACATATATGCATATTGAGCAGCCAGGATGAAAAATGATACCACTACTACTACTAATGATAATTCCTTTGATATTTCTCTAAGTCTCCAAAACATTTGAAAAGACTAGTTGTTGTTGTCAAATGATGTCTGAATTTTTATGATTCTAGGCAGCCAATGAATCAGGAATCAATGTATTTTCACTTTCTATCTTCTAGCATGGTAGCTTGTGTGCTCCATTATTCCAACAATGTAAAGTGTTAATGCAATTGACAGGTAGTATCTATAAAATAAACTCTGTCTTCTCTTTTTAATGGACCCTAGCTTCAAGAGCTAAACTACAAATCTTCTTGATCTAAACAGTTCTATTTATCATGCTCAAAAAATATATGTCCCTTTAGTTGATTACCTTTCTTAGTTATCTTTCTAAGGAACATGGTACTTTTTCTTTACTAGTCTCTGTTTCTTTTAACCAATTTCAATATTTTGAGTGAAGTATAAAACCTCATAGTATGTGAAAACTTTGCAATTTCCACTCAGTTCAATTTCAACTAACTCAAATTTTGAGGTCAGTACTAAGGGCTGCATTATTTGTCTATATTAGAACAATTTAATAAGTGAAACAAAAATATCAACAGCTCACAGCATCACAAGCCTGAAGAATTATGGAAAGGGCACTTTTCCCGAAATGCTTACCATCTACATATGAGCTCTAATGACCATGTTTTGATTAATTTTCAAAATAAATGGTGATCCAGGCTGGAATATTTTCCTGCCACTGCCTGCTTAAAAAACAATTCTGTGCTTTGAAATAATGTAATAATTAACAGTCATGGCCTCTGCTTCTTGTTATTTTATTTTTCTAGAAAAGCACACCTATTGGAGTTTGGTATTTAGACATTCTGCCAAAAGACTTCCTCAGAAACCAGTGGATACTGTGTGCCATAGCTCCCACACTCATTTGAAAGCTGAGAGAGTCTTAGAAGGCTCTCAGTCACTCCCAAGCACTATTACTGCCAAGTATGTTAAATAATATTCCCCTTTAAGTACATTTTCAATCTGAAAGAGAAACCCTAAAATTCAAGATGTGTTGTGCACCTGTACTGGAGAATTTTCTTTTAAAATTCACTCAAAATTTCAAATCTATAAATTGCTACAAACTGCTTTATCAACACCATTTTTAGGAAACCAAGGCTTTCAGGACATAAATATGATGAAAATTTCCATCATGAGGCCTGGTATGGCTTCAAGTTGTTTTCCCTAGTGAAGCAGGATATTCAGGGTGCTTAGAAGATTTTAATATGATGTGACTTCCTGAGGGACTTAGAGGTAATTATAATTAACCTCAAACTGAATGCAAATATCCCAAGGCAATCCTGTATTATGGTGGTCTCCCAGGTGTAGGCCTTTAGTTTTTTCTGTTTTTTTTTTTTTTTTGGTGGTGGTGGTTTTTTGTTTTTTGTTTTTTTTTTTAGGCCTTTCTGATCTTGGTACCTCTAAAGGCCAATGCCCATCAAGGATGTCATTCTGACAATATCAGGCTTCCTTCCTTAATACATAGATGAAGGATATTCCCGGAATGGAAAGTCATATTCTTGAAAACCTTCTACTTTTTCCCCTAACAATGTCAGTCAGTTAGCATTAAATTATTTTTAAACAAAGTGGTAAACAGTCAATTTAACTTGATTTTACTTTATCTAGAGACTAAGAAGGAAAATAACATTTCCTATAATGTATTGGAAACCATGTGAAGCACTTCACATATTTAATCCTCCCAAGAATCCTAAAAGAATGTTATCATTTCCAATTTTTTCTTTAAAAAAAAAGGTATATTTATTTATTTTTAGAGAGAGTGGCAGGGGTGCAGAGGGAGAGTGAGGCATAGAAGCAGACTCTCTGCTGAGTGAGGAACCCTACACCCATGCCAGGATTGATTCCGGAATCCTAAGATCATGACCTAAGCCAAAACCAGGAGTTAGAGGCTTAACCAACTGAGCCACCAGGGTGTCCTCATTTCTAATTTTTATATGAATAAATTCCTAGTCATAGAAGATAATACCCTAAAAATGATAGTTGCTTTCTTTGCATATTGTTTCATTTCCTAGTGTTTTTCTAATACTCTGAACAAAGAGTTTTCAAAGAATTCCCATCTGTTCATGTCACTCATTTACAATCATTTACCAGTTTTCATGTAAGGATGAAAATCATGCTCTTAACATAGTTGTGAGGCTCTTTGTCCCTTCTCTCCAGTCTCTCCAAGGGGCACATTTCTTTCCTCTTCTGGTGCTCCAGATAAAGCCTTCTGCTTCCAGTTCTCCCAATATGCTGGCTTCTTTCTACCCAGGGGAGCATATGCTATCCTTTTCATTCAGGATGATCTCTTCAAACCTCTCCACTCTCAATATGTAAAACTAACTACTCACTTTTGAATTCTCAAAATAAACTGCACTTCCTCAAGGTAGTTAAAAAATTTAACATTCCTGTAAGACTTTTGATACTATATTTTGATACTATAAAGGCACATACTAAATCTTGTTATATACTCTATACTACCTAACTTTTCTTAATCATATACTTTTCATATCACCTATAACTGCGTGGTCTTAGAGGATATGAATTAGGTTTGCTTCATTCACTTCTATAGCCCTATGACCCAGAACAGTGTTTGGCACATAGTAGGTACTCAGTCAATATTTGTTGAATGAATGAATGAACAACTATTTTTTTTTTTTAAGTAGGCTGTACCCTCCCTGTGGAGCCCAATGTGGGACTTGACCTTAAGATCAAGACTGAGCTGAGATCAAGAGTCAGACACCTAACCAACTCAGTTGCCCAGGTGCCCTGAATGAAAACTATTCTGCAGAATTAATTTCCTTATTTAAATTTAAAACACCTTAGGTGAGTTTACACTGAGTTAACATTTACAAAGCTTTTTTTTTTTTTTTTTTCAGTTTTCTTCTATACCTTAGGAGTACTTAGCTGCTTTTCTGTGTTAATATGAGAATTCACAAGAATATAACATGCTAAAAAATAAAATAAAATACTTGTTTTCACTCTTAAGGCCTCCAAATATTTGTGTCTATATATCATTGATTATATAATTTAACCTACATTTGACAAAACATCATTTTGCTTCCTGACAGTCTCATTTAATATACATTTGTTGGTTCTGATAAATATGTACTTCAGACAATTATAAAGGAAATCTGAAGTTGAATAAAAAGAAATTCATCTACCAAAAACCTGGTCTGACATACATTCCACTACTAAGATTTTATTGAATGTAAATAAAAATAAAATACGTGTATTTGGGTTTCTGTATAAAAGGAAAGAAGCACACATTCTAATTTTACAATTTCTATTTTGTGTAACCTCTTTGCAGAATTAAACACTGTTGACAAATCCTTCATTGAATCTCCTTCTTGAGTGTACATGACACCAAGCTTTTCCTCCTAATTAACCTTCGTTGTCTCTTAATCTTCCCCATTACTTCCTTTTCTGGATTCTCTTCACTATTTGTTCCTTAAACAAGCATATACTGAAAGGTTACCATGTATCTGGTGCTGAGCTACAAATACAACAATGAGGAAGGCAAATATAATCCTTATCCTCACAAATCTTATTCCTGTTTTCACCTCACTATATCCCCTTGAAGGGTATAAATGCAAGTATTTGCTAACTTCTCTATGTTGATAACTATGAAATCTGTAACTAGCCTTTACTGTTCTCCAAAGCACAAGGTTCACATAACCACCTGTGTAATGGGTATAATCACCTAGATGTTTCACAGGTATCTCAGACTCAGTATGTGCAAATTGAACTTGCCACTCTCCTTCTAAAATGTATCCACACTCTATTCTAGCTGGATAATGGCACCTACCTCACAATTTCCCAAAGAAGGCACATGGAACTCATTCTGACTTTCTCTCTTTTATTCTCCAAATACAATTAGTCCTCAAGTCTTATCTAGCTAACATTTTCCCTTATCCTGTCTTATTGCTACTTCAAATTTAAACTCTCTTCATCTTTCTTTGGTATTATAGTATTTGCCTCCTAACTGGTCTTCTCTCTTTCATTTCTTTTTATCTCTTTTTTATCACTTTTCATACTGCCACTAAAGTGATTTTTCCACAATTTCAATACAACCCATATGTGAAACCCAAAGATGGCTTTTCATTTGCTACACTTTGTAGCATCATATGTGTCCTGTTTTGATCAAAATTTGCCTCTCCAGATATCTATTTATCTTGTACCTATGATGCCATCACATCATAAAGTTCTCTGAATAAGACATGTTACTTTAGATTTCTATACATTTATAAGTCTATCCCTCTGCCAGAAATAGCCTACCCAACTTCTCCACCAGTCAAACTTAATTACCAGAATTCAAATTAGACACCTTTTCTATGAAGCCACTCTTGACCTCTCCAGAAAATGCTCTGACACCATGAAGTTCTACAAATATAAAACATTATTTTCTACCACAATTATAAATTTACTTATTTGCCTCTTCTTTTTTTTTTTTTAATATTTTATCTATTTATCTAACAGAGAGAGAGAGATCACAAGTGGCAGAGAGGCAGGCAGAGAGAGAGGGGGAAGCACATCCCTTACTGAGCATGAGGCCAACATGGGGCGCAATCCCAGGACCCAGAGATCATGACCCAAACCAAAGGCAGAGGCCCAACCCACTGAGCCACCCAGGCACCCTTATTTGCCTCTTCTAACACCGAACACCTTTGGAATCTCAGGACCTAGCACCATGAACCATGGCACAAAATGTGCCCTTAATAAACGTCTGCGGAGGGCGCCTGGGTGGCTCAGTGGGTTAAGCCTCTGCCTTCGGCTCAGGTCATGATCTCAGGGTCCTGGGATCGAGTCCCGCATCGGGCTCTCCGCTCAGCAGGGAGCCTGCTTCCTCCTCTCTCTCTCTGCCTGCCTCTTTGCCTACTTGTAATCTCTCTCTGTCAAATAAATAAATAAATCTTTAAAAAAAAAATAAACATTTGTGGAATGCGTAAATTAATGACCATAAGTAAAATAATACAGATTAGAGTTCTCCTCTGACAAAGAGTCCCTACAACGAAAGAATGAAAGGTCAACTAGGAAAGCAAAATGGGTATCACTAAACCATATTTGTGATAATTCAAACTATTATTTTATGAACTATTATGAACCGGAAAAGAAGACAAAGGTTTTCAAAAAAAAAAAAGTTTTCACTTTTTGTCAGGGCTGGGTCGGTGGATGGGTAGAACTCATCCTTGGGCATTAGTAGATACTAAATTTTGTTGTTCTGTTTCTGAAAACACCACTACTTCTTTTCCTAGCCTCTGAGTGATTATCTTTATTTTCCCTGGACAATCTTAGCTTAGCCATTTTATGAACACCTACTGTCTTCTTGACTACACTTCCTCATTGTTCATCTATAAATTCCTTAACCCCAACACATAATTTGAGTCTGATTCTTGATTATTGCTTCACTTGACCTTACATATAACAGAAGATATCATTGTTTGGCTACCCCAAATTTACCCTCTCTCTTCTCTTTCTTTAAAAGAAAGCATAGGAGAGCTATTGGAGTTTTCTCACTGGTAAACAAGATATCCAGGAAGATTTGTTCTTCCTCCTTCCAGTGGAGATATATATGAATATTTTTATGTAGAAGATAATTGTCTGTATATGAACAAATTTTTCATGATCAATTTTCTGGAAGACATGAATGATTTTCTGTTATTGTTAATCACATTTCATTCTTTCTAATAAAGATGATGACAGCAAGTTTGAAGAATCTTTAACTCTTATCTATAAATGAATTGTGTATTAGTTTTCTTGTCTAAAAGTTACAAATGGAGTGTTTTTGTTTTTCAAATTGGGGTTATTTGCACAGAGAAAAAGTCATATCTAGTAAGTGCTTAATGATTAAAAAGGAATTTTATCTCATTTTGAGAAAAGGAAAACTGAAAGTCATGCTGAATAGATTTTGATTTGAAATTTACTTCTCTTGGAAAATTAAAGATAATCTTTTTCTGGTACATGTTATAGGAATTTTAAAATGCTAAGGTTCCCAATATTATTTAAATTTTGTATCCGTTTTTTTAAAGTATTTTATTTATTTACTTGACAGAGAGAGAGATAGCAAGAGAGGGAACACAAGCATGGGGGAGTTGGAGAGGGAGAAGCAGGCTTCCCGCTGAGCAAGGAACAAGACTTGAGGGTGGGGGGCTCAATCCCAGGACCCTGGGATCATGACCTGAGACAAAAGCAGCTATTTAACAACTGAGCCACCCAAGTACCCCTAAATTTTATATCCCTAATAGACACACAGATTAGTAGAACAACATAGAAAACCCAGAAATAAACCCACAATTATGTGGCCAATTAATCTTCAAGAAAGCAGGAAGATGGAATGGAAAGAAGATGTTCTCTTTAACAAATGTTGGAAACTCTGGTCAGCAACATACAAAAGAATGAAACTGGATCACTTTCTTAGACTATGTACAAAAATAAATTCAAAATGTATTAAAGACCTGAAATCTAAAAATCCAAGAAAAGAGTACAGACAGTAATATCCTTAACATCAATAAAACTAAAAGGCAAACTACAGAATGGGAGAAGATATTTGCAAATGACTTATCTGATAAAGGGTTAGTCCATCTTATACGACTCAACACCCCAAAACAAATAATCCAATTTGAAAATGGACAGAAGATATGAACAGACATTTCTACAAAGAAAATACACATATGGCCAACAGACACATGAAAAGATGCTCAACATCTCTTACCAGAGAAATGCAAATCAAAACTACAGTGAGATGTCACCTCACTACCTGTCAGAATGGCTAAAATCAACAACACAAGGAAGAAGAGCTGGAGAGGATATGGAGGAAAAAAAGCCCTCATGCACTGCTGGTAGGGATGCAAATTTGTGCAGCCACTGCAGAAAATAGTATAGATGTTTTTCACAAAGTTAAAAATAGAATTACACTATGATCCAGTAATCACACTACCAGATATTTACACAAAAATACAAAAACAATTCAAAGAGATACATGCACCCCTATGTAATTCAAAGGGATGCATGTATCCCATTATCTACAGTAGCTAAGTTATGGAAGCAGTTTAAATGCCATCAACAGAAAAATGGATAAAGAAGAGGTGGCATATATTTAGAGTGTAATATTTTTCAGCCATAATAAAGGATGAAATTTTCAACAACATGGATAGAGCTACAGAGTATAATGGTAAATGAAATAAGTCAGCCAGAAAAAGACAAATACCATATGATTTCACTCACATGTGAAATTTAAGAAACAAAATAAGCAAAGGAAAAAAAGAGAGAGAGAGAGAGATAAACCAAGAAACAGACCCTTAACTACAGAGAACAAAGTGATAGTTACCAGAGGTGAGGGTAGTGGGGGAATAGGTTAAATAGGTGCTGGGGATTATGCTTAGTGAAATCAGTCAAGCAGGGAGAGTCAATTATCATATGGTTTCACTTATTTGTGGAGCATAACAAATAGCATGGAGGACATGGGGAGTTAGAGAGAAGGGAGTTGGGGGAAATTGGAAGGGGAGGTGAACCATGAGAGACTATGGACTCTGAAAAACAATCTGAGGGTTTTGAAGGGGTGGGGGGTGGGAAGTTGGGATACCAGGTGGTGGGTATTATAGAGGGCATGGATTGCATGGAGCACTGGGTGTGGTGCAAAAATAATGAATACTGTTATGCTGAAAATAAAAAATAAATTTAAAAAAAGAGGAGGGCATTTTAGATGAGCACTGGGTGATGTACTGAATTGTTGAATCACTATCTTGTATGCCTAAAACTAATATAACACTGTATGTTAACTACACTGGAATTTAAATTTTTAATTAATTAATTAACTGATTAACTAATTAATTTTGTATCCCTAAGTAATAAAGTGATTTGATTCATAAATAGACCCACACTTCTTTAAAAGATCTTCAGAGAAAATGAGAAGTAAGCCTTAGCTTTTGATATAGCACCCTTGGGGAGATGGAGCAGTGGGAAGCTGATCTTGCCCTGACAGGAATGAAAGAATACTATAGAGGGATTCTGATAAGAAGCAGAATTGTTGCTACTGGTTAATACCACCTGTCTTCTGTGGGTATCTCTGTAGGCTCAAACCTTTTCCTCTAGAGCCAATCTCTTTTGCAGTTCATCTCTAGGGCAAGAGTTCCTGTTATCTGAGAATCCCTGCCATGGGAAACAGGATGTGCAGATTGTTAATGCCACTTCACTGTTTGTCTGGTATGCTAATAAATTTGCCTTTTTTTTTCCTTTTCTAAAGCCTCAGTATAGAATGTGCTCTATCCATCTAGAATATATAGATGGTTTGGTAGCATTAAAACAGAATGTTTTTAATATCTCAAGTCAGAAGTCACAACAACCATAATAATGATAATAATAGTGAAATTTATGAAACTGCTTCAATCTCGGGATAATGGAAAAATCCCACTATAATTTGAAAATGAAAGGAAATGCCCATGACCTTTTCAAGCTTCTTAATATTGTCGATTTATTTATTTTGATTAATTAAATAATTTATTTATTTTGATTAATCAAAATATTTAGCTTTTATTATTTTGATTATTTATTTTGATTAATCAGATAATTTAGCTTTGTGCATCTACCTTTCTAGCTTTCTATAGGGAAACTATAGTTTCCCCTATACATGTACTTTGGTATTAAAAGAAAGTACATGTCTTCTGCTCATTTTTTGAGGTAATTATCTAATTTGTGTGTGTTGAGTTTGAAGAGTTCTTTATAGATCTTGGATATCAGCCCTTTGTCTGTAGTGTCATTTGTGAATATCTTCTCCCATTCCATGGATTGCCTCTTTGTTTTGTTGACTGTTTCCTTTGCTGGGCAGAAGCTTTTGATCTTGATGAAGTCCCAAAAGTTATTTTCTCTTTTGTTTCCTTTGCCTTTGAAGCACAGATAATCATGTCAAAAAATGCAGAAGACATGAACAGACACTTCTTCAAAGAAGACATACAAATGGCTAACAGACACATGAAAAAACGCTCATCATCATTAGCCATCAGGGAGAGTCAAATGAATACCACATTGAGATACCACCTTAAACCAGTTAGAATGGCCAAAATTAACAAGACAGTAAACAAGTGTTGGAGAGGATATGGAAAAAAGGGGACTCTTCCACTCTTGGTGGGAATGCAAGTTAATGCAGCCACTTCGGGAAATAGTGTGAAGATGAGATTCCTTAAGAAATTAAAAATAGAGCTACCCTACGACCCTGCAATTGCACTACTGCAATTGCAGTACAATGCAGCACTACAGATGTAGTGAACAGAAGAACCATATGTAGCCCAATGTTCATAGCAGCAATGGTCACAGTCCCCAAACTGTGGAAAGAGCAAAGATGCCCTTCAACAGATGAAAGGATAAAAAAGATATGGTCCATATATACAGTGGAGTATTATGCCTCTATCAGAAAGGATGAATACCACACTTTTGTATCAACATGGACAGGACTGGAGGAAATTAGGCTGAATGAAATAAGTCAAGCAGAGAGGGTCAATTATCATATGGTTTCACTTACTTGTGGAGCATAAGAAATAACACAGAGGACATTGGGAGTCGGAGAGGAGGAGTTAAGGGAAATTGGAAGGGGAGATGAACCATGAGAGACTGTGGACTCTCAGAAACAAACATGGTTTTGGAGAAGAGGGGGGTAGGGGAGTGGGGGGTTGGGAGGGCATGGTGGTGGGTATTAAGGAGGGCACGTATTGCATGGAACATTGGGTATGGTGTGGAAACAGTGAATCTTGGAATACTAAAAAAATAATACTAAATTTAAAAAAAAAAGTACAAAAATCCAAGATAGAAAAATATACCAAATAATAAAGATCTATTATAAAATGTAACCGAGTTACAAAGAAAACTGTTAACAGAACTCTACAAATTTAAAATTTAGTAATTGAGACAAGTATATTATAGATCAAGACAGTTATTACTACATATAAAACTACATTTCAATGTATAAATCCATACTAAGTACACTTTTTCATAATAGAAAGTCAAATCACTATAATAGAAATTTATAGCATTAAAATTACAAAAGAAAGTTACTATGCATTCAGAAAAGATCTAAGTTCAGTATAAATCTGATGAATTTTTACAATTTTAAATTGCCTGAGTGTATAACTAAAACACTTGAAATCATTGTAATTTTGCTCTCATTTCTCTAGATCCCCTAAGAGCTGTCAGGTGCATCCTTGGAAACATCATTGCTTTTGTTTTCATCAGTTCACATATTCCTGAGACTTCCCCATTGCTTGTCAAAATAATTAATACCTGAAGTAGAAGGAATAGGTAAACTGCATTTTAATATAAACTTTTGAGAAAAACATGGTTAAAGAAACGGTCGTGGTTAAAGAAATGGTCTATTAAAAGTGAGTTTTCGGTCTTTGACCTTTTATTGCATTGCAAAAACATTTCTGATATGCTTAAAGAATTATGAACACAGCTGTCATCCTTAAAGTTAATGAAGGATTTATTTTCAAGAGACTATCTTGCCAAAGTTTTGAAAAAGTCTGGATGTTAATCAGACTTCACAGTCAATGAGAATAAATATGACAAATCCATTCTATGGGAAAAGGGTGAAAGCTTATGAAAATTTGAAGTGCCTATCACTTTATAATAAACATATTTAAGTCAGTTGCATATTCTTGCCAGTTACAAGTAGGTTATCAACCACTTCACTGTGTGACCATGGAGTCAAAACATCTTGTTAAATTAGCACTACTAATTCTTTTTATCACCCACTGCAAAACATAATGTAAAACAAGATAGTGGTTTACTTTCCCAGGGTATGACAACCACCTGACATCATGCATCTCCCCCTACAATTGCTGAGTGTAATTGTAAACAAATTGGTGTTTACCTGGAGTTTTTAGGACCCATTGCCTGCTTTTAGTCTATGGTTAAGAACCTTTGTTCTTTTGTATAAATTCACTCTCTGGGGTTACTTAAATCAACACCAAATTCCATAAGCGGGGCAAGTGGAATACTATTCCAGGACCCACACATCTATAGTACTAATGAAATCACAAATATTTGGGGAAAAAAGAATACAGTTTTCCTCCCAACATATTATATGTTTAAAAAATCTACTCTTTTACATTTTGAGGAATTAAAAATAATAAAATAATAAGAAAAGTTTGCAAATAACACATAGGTTCTTTAAAAACAATCCTTAATACATACTTTTCTCTACTGGAAGATCCGATGATGTAGGGGCAAAAATGCAATGCCTTTAAAAGCCTACTAACTTTACACAGTCTTTAAGACTTTTACTTTAAAATTTCAGATAACCATAAGATACCTAGGAATAAACCTAACCAAAGAGACACAGAATCTATACTCAAAAAACTATAAAGTACTCATGAAAGAAATTGAGGAAGACACAAAGAAATGGAAAAATGTTCCATGCTCCTGGATTGGAAGAATAAATATTGTGAAAATGTCTATGCTACCTAAAGCAATCTACACATTTAATGCAATTCCTATCAAAGTACCATCCATCTTTTTCAAAGAAATGGAACAAATAATGCTAAAATTTATATGGAACCAGAAAAGACCTCGAATAGCCAAAGGGATATTGAAAAAGAAAGCCAACGTTGGTGGCATCACAATTCCGGACTTCAAGCTCTATTACAAAGCTGTCATCATCAAGACAGCATGGTACTGGCACAAAAACAGACACATAGATCAATGGAACAGAATAGAGAACCCAGAAATAGACCCTCAACTCTATGGTCAACTAATCTTCGACAAAGCAGGAAAGAATGTCCAATGGAAAAAAGACAGCCTCTTCAATAAATGGTGCTGGGAAAATTGGACAGCCACATGCAGAAAAATGAAATTGGACCATTTCCTTACACCACACACAAAAATAGACTCAAAATGGATGAAGGACCTCAATGTGCGAAAGGGATCCATCAAAATCCTTGAGGAGAACACGGGCAGCAACCTCTTCGACCTCTGCCGCAGCAACATCTTCCTAGGAACAACGCAAAAGGCAAGGGAAGCAAGGGAAAAAATGAACTATTGGGATTTCATCAAGATCAAAAGCTTTTGCACAGCAAAGGAAACAGTTCACAAAATCAAAAGACAACTGACAGAATGGGAGAAGATATTTGCAAACGACATATCAGATAAAGGACTAGTGTCCAGAATCTATAAAGAACTTAGCAAACTCAACACCCAAAGAACAAATAATCCAATCAAGAAATGGGCAGAGGACATGAGCAGACATTTCTGCAAAGAAGACATCCAGATGGCCAACAGACACATGAAAAAGTGCTCCATATCACTCGGCATCAGGGAAATACAAATCAAAACCACAATGAGATATCACCTCACACCAGTCAGAATGGCTAAAGTCAACAAGTCAGGAAATGACAGATGCTGGCGAGGATGCGGAGAAAGGGGAACCCTCCTACACTGTTGGTGGGAATGCAAGCTGGTGCAGCCACTCTGGAAAACAGCATGGAGGTTCCTCAAAATGTTGAAAATAGAACTGCCCTATGACCCAGCAATTGCACTATTGGGTATTTACCCTAAAGATACAAATGTAGTGATCCAAAGGGGCACATGCACCCGAATGTTTATAGCAGCAATGTCTACAATAGCCAAACTATGGAAAGAACCTAGATGTCCATCAACAGATGAATGGATCAAGAAGATGTGGTATATATACACAATGGAATACTATGCAGCCATCAAAAGAAATGAAATCTTGCCATTTGCGACAACATGGATGGAACTAGAGCATATCATGCTTAGCGAAATAAGTCAAGCAGAGAAAGACAACTATCATATGATCTCCCTGATATGAGGAAGTGGTGATGCAACATGGAGGCTTAAGTGGGTAGGAGAAGAATAAATGAAACAAGATGGGATTGGGAGGGAGACAAACCATAAGTGACTCTTAATCTCACAAAACAAACTGAGGGTTGCTGGGGGGAGGGGGTTTGGGAGAAGGGGGTGGGATCATGGACATTGGGGAGGGTGTGTGCTTTGGTGAGTGCTGTGAAGTGTGTGGACCTGGTGATTCACAGACCTGTACCCCTGGGGATAAAAATATATGTTTATAAAAAAAAATAAAAAATTATATAAAATAAGAAAAAAAATTTCAGATAACCAAAAAGAATATTTTTAAAACTTTAATTTCCAAAATCCTTAAAAATAATTGTGATATTTTCTTAAAGAAGTAATTATTAGAGTAAAAAAAAAGTTGTACATGAAAGTCTCTGGGTCAGTGGCACTGTGCAGATAAATCAGGAAAATCAATATTCTCATTCCTTATCTCTCTCTTACCAAAAGAATGTGAACAAAATTTTTCAATACACAAGCATAAGACTTCAGAGATGCTAAAATACCATATTCAAACAGCAGTTTTTACACCCTGGAATTTTATTTCATTTTATTTTGTTTTAACTTATTACTAATCTTTAAAATCCTTAATTGATATTACAGGTCACAACATTAGTTTTATATGCTTTCAGGAAAGTTTAAGGTAAATCAACGTAGAGTTCAGTAAGTTTTATTTCTGAAGTATATAATTTTATGCTCCTGCACAAATTCCAAATACTAAACCTTCTTCTACTTGACTATTGGTGCCTAAAAAAAATCCTTTAACAAAACAAATCTTAGCAATCTAACTTCAATTTCTCATAAAGTTGAAAAGGCTGACTCCAAAGCTTCTATGGTAACCAGTTTTGACAGAGATAGGAGGAGGAGAGATTAAAGAGTTCTATGGTGTAAGATGGAAATAAGATGAGGAGCTGAAGAAGAAATGAATTAACGAAGAGCAAACTTTGTCTTTTACCAACAAAACTTCATTTTCTGCCTTTCCATTCTCCTATCTTTCCCTCTGTCTTATTTCTCAAACAATTCATTTCGTGTGAGGGTGACAGATGTGTGCACATTTTCAGGACTGTGAAGGTCAAGAGACACCAACCTAGACACTTCTCAATGCATTCTTTTTAGGTGTTCTAGATAAAAGAGTTGGTCTGGGGAAGGATTTAAAAGATTGAAAGAAGAACCACTGCAATTTTCTTTATGGTTTTCTCTTAGCCCTCAAATTACAGAAAGTGATCCTTGCCTGCTTTTTTCTTTGTAAAGAAGCCTTGTTACTATTGTAAAATGTTAACATCTTCTAACTGCATAGAAGTCATTTTGTATGGAATCAGAAGAGACCCCAAATCGCTAAGGAAATGTTGAAAAACAAAAATAAAGCTGGGGGCATCACGTTACCTGATTTCAAGCTTTATTACAAAGCTGTGATCACCAAGACAGCATGGTACTGGCATAAAAACACACATAGACTAGTGGAACAGAGTAGAGAGCCCAGATATGGACCCTCAACTCTATGGTCAATTAATCTTCAACAAAACGGGAAAAAATATGCAGTGGAAAAAAGACAGTCCCTTCAATAAATGGTGCTGGGAAAACTGGACAGCTATATGTAGAAGAATGAAACTCGACCATTCTCTTACACCATACACAAAGATCAACTCAAAATGGATCAAAGATCTCAACGTGAGACAGGAATACATCAGACTCCTGGGGGAGAACATAGGCAGTAATCTCTTCGATATCAGCCACAGCAACTTCTTTCAAGATATGTCTCCAAAGGCAAAGGAAACAAAAGCGAAAATAAACTTTTGGGACTTCATCAAAATCAAAAGCTTCTGCACAGCAAAGGAAACAGTCAAAAAAACAAAGAGGCAACCCACGGAATGGAAGAAGATATTTGCAAATGACAGTACAGACAAAAGGTTGATATCCAGGATCTATAATGAACTCCTCCAACTCAACACACACGAAACAGGCAAACATATCAAAAAATGGGAAGAAGATATGAACAGAGACTTCTCCAATGAAGACATACAAATGGCTATCAGACACATGAAAAAATGTTCATCATCACTAGCCCTCAGGGAGATTCAAATTAAATCCACATTGAGATATCACCTTACACCAGTTAGAATGGCCAAAATTAACAAAACAGGAAACAACATGTGTTGGAGAGGATGTGGAGAAAGGGGAACCCTCCTCCACTGTTGGTAGGAATGCAAGTTGGTGCAGCCTCTTTGGAGAACAGTGTGGAAATTCCTCAAGAAATTAAAAATAGAACTTCCCTATGACCCTGCCATTGCACTCCTGGGTATTTACCCCAAAGATACAGATGTAATGAAAAGAAGGGCCATCTGTACCCCAATGTTTATAGCAGCAATAGCCATGGTCGCCAAACTATGGAAAGAACCAAGATGCCCTTCAACGGACGAATGGATAAGGAAGATGTGGTCCGTATACACTATGGAGTATTATGCCTCCATCAGAAAGGATGAATACCCAACTTTTGTAGCAACATGGACGGGACTGGAAGAGATCATGCTGAGTGAAATAAGTCAAGCAGAGAGAGTCAATTATCATATGGTTTCACTTATTTGTGCAGCATAACAAATAGCATGGAGTACAAGGGGTGTTAGAGAGAAGAGAGTTGGGGTAAATTGGAAGGGGAGGTGAATCATGAGAGACTAGGGACTCTGAAAAACAATCTGAGGGGTTTGAAGTGGCAGGGGGGTGGGAGGTTGGGGTACCAGGTGGTGGGTATTATAGAGGGCACAGATTGCATGGAGCACTGGGTGTGGTGAAAAAAGAATGAATACTGTTTTTCTGAAAATAAATAAATTAATTTTTAAAAAAAACTGAATTAATGGACATTTTCCAGGGCTCTACTATAAACTACTCAAACGTAAAAGCCAATTTCTTTTTATCATTCTTACTCCCCATCCCAGTTAAAACAAGACAAAAAATTAAATTATTCCTGTGACTTATTAAGACATGGTCACTATTTTATATCCTCTCTGAATTCTCTTGCCCTTCCAGCCTTCTTACCGTTTACTGAAGGTCAGGCTATGTGAATATTTGCTTCTATTGATTAGAATTGAATAACCAGTAGGTGGTAAAGTTGAGTAAAGTTCAGAAAATTGCACGGCAGACACAACAAGACAGAGATGCAAGGTACAATGGATTTGCAGAACAGCATGAGCCTGTGTAATTTAGCATGACCTTTCTGGTTTTCTTTGCGGGAGTGTACTGTTCATTGGCAATTAGGGGAATTTAGCATGAACTGTGTGAGGATTATTGAGTCTGAAGTTTTATATTGAATTTCTTGGCCTGACTGCATAGCAACCACAAAGTTTGCTATCAAGTTTGCTCTTTTCTCCATGTCCAACATCACTAACATGGAAAGAGCTCACTTAAGAAATAATTTCCTGAAGATTTAAACTCTTTCAAGGACACCTTAATATTTAACATTTATAATGAAAGAGCTGTTCTTTTTGGCCCAATAATAGTTTTGTAGCTAGAAATAAGTAAATATTAAAGGCTTAAAAAAGCACAACATATATACATTCAGATTTTTTTTCTTTTTTAGGAAAGTGGATTATTTGTTTTATTAATTTATGCTTACAGAATAAAAGAGGTATTGTAAATAAAAATTTACCTTAACATTTATAAATAAAAGCTGATTGCTTTCAGGATTCTCTCTGTGGCTGAACTTTGTATATGCCCAAGTGGTAGTTATAATTATTTTCTAAAATACATTTTTTAAATTTTGAAAATAAATTAGGATTCCCTAAAGAATAATTATTCTATTCATTCCCAAAAAGTGCAAGCATAAACAGACGGGGAGTAATTCGATGAATAAATCATTTGATTGCATTTATCATAAATGTCTCTCTTTTCCATTGTACAGCAGGAAGAAATACAAGGCAGTAGTGCTATTACCATTCAGAAAAACAATGTGTTTCTGAATGGTAACAGCACTAGATGTTTTGAAAAGAGGAAACTATTTTTTTCCTTTTATTGATTCTTTGGGAGTTGAGCCCAAGAGTACTACATTTGTGATACAAATCACATTGAAAATAATTGAGTTAATCTTTAGGGATGGCCAAATGATATCATAATTTATTGACAGTATGAAGGTAACATATGCTAACAAATTATATAGCACTCTCCACAATGAAATTAAATGAAAATGTGGTTTCTAGATCAGGATTCCATTGGTGCTAACTGATCTTTACCTAAATGGTTGAAAATTTTCTATTTTTGTATCTAATACTAAAAAAGTGTAGCAGCATCTCTCTTTTTGGAATTCCAGTGTTTTGTTTTGCTTTAATTTAACCTTGTCATTAAAAAATTAGGATCTTATTAGAATTTTGGAGACAGGAAAAGTGTGGAATTTTTTTCTCTAGCAGAAACAAAAAGGTCCTTTTCTAAAGTTCTAATTATTAACATAGTAATCTCAACTGGTCACTCTTCCATTTCATAAGTTAAAATTAAAATAAAATATTTATTTAGGAAACTACAGAAATAATTTCATAGATTCTACCAACTATCTCTAAGTTTATGCTATTTTTTATGAATTCAAATAAATCCAAAGACAGTTAAGTTTTAAAATAAGTCAAATTAAGGATTTGTTCTACTTTAATGTTTTTGGACTGATTTGGCTAGCCATGTTGATCAAATAATTGAACTTATTTGTTTCAGATAGTGAACAACATAGAGTTTGAAGCAGCTACAGGCTAATAGAACCACAGATTTTTTTTTTTAATAGGGGTCTGATGTGGAAATGTTAATTCCTCATTTGCCTACCCTTGCAGTTATACTCACTGCCACAGAGCAACATTCTTTCTTCAGCACTTAGAATAAGCAGTGATGATATCAACAGATGGGTTTAGCAGATAGAGTACTGGACTTGAAATCATGAGGACTGTTTCACCATTAAATAGCTCAACACTCTTAAATAAATGACATCTCTTGATTTCACTTTCTCTCACAACTCTAAAATTAGAGCTTAGACAAAATGATTATAAAGATTCCTGCAGCTCAAATTCCTGTAGATTTTCCCAACCAAACTCATTTAGCCAGTCCATCTTCTGTCACTTGAAAGATCACTGGCCAAACAACATTAGGAATGAAAATAAGAATGAAACAAACTTGATTTTCATTGGAAAAATCAAACTAGAGTTTCTAGTTTAACTCACTGTATAGTCAAGGCAGAGAAGGAGAGAAACAGAGTGACAGAGACAGAGGAAAGAGAGGCAGCACTTTTTTTATATGTCATCTCACAATTTTTAGAAATTAAATATCTTCAAAGTCTAGCCTATAAGGACACCAAACAAAAAACCAATATGTAAAAAGATTTTTGTAATTGGATTACTACATATAAAATAATTTATAAAAATTATTGGGTATAGACTATTCATTTGTAATTGAATATTTATTACAGATGATATATCAAATATGAAGCATTTTAATATTTTATCCTAATTTTCCTAAAATATTAAACTAAAATATAGACAATCATAACTTCCTGTATTAGGTAGAATGTGTTCCTCGTTATGTATTCCTTTTAGAGAACTGGCTTTTGAATAGTATTTGGTTATGAGGTTTGGGAATTTAAAGAACTCCATTAATCTTAGGTCCCATCATAAACAAAAGAGTAGCGTTCTTATACCATCATTTTGAGTGACTTCCTATTGCTAACATTAGTTGTTCCATTACAATTAGAATTAAAGACTAAGGAAGCTTGTTTGAAGGAAGTTTAATGTGGTTTATCACATCCAAAGACTCCTAATTTGCCACTGCAAATATATGACTAAGTACAACAGTTATTCATCATTTTGACGTTACAGCAAAATGAGAATTTGTGGCCATGCTATTAAAAGGAATGGAGGGCATTGTTTAATATCTTTTTCTTTTCCCAGACTTCCAGATACATTAAGATACTAAAGAGACCCAGTCATGCAGTGTTAGAATATTCAGTGATTTATAAGAAAACATTGAGAGGCTGCATCATGGGAGATAATAAATAATCTATTCATTAAGTCAGTCATTGATATGAAAGAAAATTAAGAGTTGTTTATATGTAAGTAAATAAACACATAGACATTAAATCTAAATTGAAGAGTATTAAATAACTTAACTATATAAATGTTTAATTTCTCTATTATTGGTGTAGCAGAAACTTTTATCTTCTTAAAAAGCTTACAATGGCTAATATATAAAATAATCAAGAAAAAAAGATTCAAGGAAACTGTACCTTTTGTTGTTAATGTTTTTCAGAATATCTGATCTTTTAAAGAGTACTAACTGTCAAGTGGATGCCAGATACTTATGTTGTTTGGGTTGTTGATGTTAAAAAGTTGGGCTGAAAGAGGGAAAGGAACTAACATTTACTGAGCATCTAATGTGAGCCTGGCTCTATGCTAAGTGGTCTAAATTCATCCCAATTTGAGTTCATCATAGGGCAGTAAGGAAGAATTTGTTCTTTAGATCCATAGGTCAGAGCTCTTACAGCACAAAGAACTAAAATGACTGATGATTTTACATACTGACAGAAGCAATAATTTAAATGCTTTTGGTTTCTTTTTAAGATTCAATTTTTATTTTATTTATTTATTCATTTATTTATTTATTTATTTATTTGAAAGACAGAGATCACAAGCAGGCAGAGAAGCAGGCAGAGAGAGAGAGTGGAGGAAGCAGGCTGTCTACCGAGCAGAGAGCCCTATGCAGGGCTCGATCCCAGAACCCTGGGATCATGACCTGAGCCGAAGGCAGAGGCTTTAACCCACTGAGCCACCCAGGCGCCCAAGATTCAATTTTTTAAAATAACTTTTTATCAATCTATATAAAGTATATAGCAAGGTTGATTGCATTATAATATTTTATTTCTTAAATCTGAATCATGGGCATGAAACAAATGAATAACAGACATGAAAGAGTTAAGAGATAATAAATTAATAAATCTGCTACAGTGGGTAGTGATATGTGTGACAGGGATGAGATTTGCGAGTCAGGAATACCTTGCAATTACTGTATGTAGTGAAGGAGCATATAATTACTATATTTTCTTATTTTCTATATTTTCTGGCATCTGGGGTCTTGCTGACTGGGGAGAGACTAACCCTCACAAGACTCCAATTCTTAGAGACAGCAAACAACTTAACAAGGCTAAATCTTTGATTTTTCAAAACAACCCATCCAGGGCCCCTACCTCTGATCACCTTCTTTATTTAACTCCCATATACCAAGCCAATATTACCCCTGCCCTAAATTACCTCAAGGCCAGAAATGGAAAAATTAGGAAATACTCGGACAGCCCAAAGACTGCCAAAATTATTCAAACTATCCAGTCCTTTTCAAGCCTGCTAAACAGCTTACCCTGCCTCACATATTCCTGCCCATGGAAACCACAAAAAAGATTCTGACCAATGATCTCCCATCATTCCTTCTGCGTCCTGATCAACATTGTTGCTTCTTCATCAGCTCTGCATGACATTCTCCCTCCTCTTGGTAATTCTCAGTAATAAGCCATCATCTCCTGATCTGTTGGCCTTTCCAGACCTGAATTAAAAACAAAATTCCAGGCACATTTTAAATCAAAGTAATATTCAGATTATAGTCAGTCCTAAAGATGCTTTCTTCTTTCTCACCAAAATGCCAAGGAATGGGGAAGAAATAAACCCTTTTTCATTCTACCACTACAGCTCTTTGCAACAAGGAACAGATGAAGACAGGCCAAGAAATCACAGCAAAATTCACAAGAACCATTCATTCCTAGGTAACCAACCTGCCAGGTGCAAGGATCTTTGAAAGAGCATTGGGGATATATATATTAGTTGAGATTGGTGAAATCTAGAGTTACAGAAATATAGTTAATAAAAACTATGTACCTAGAACTAAATGTGGATAAATTTGAGCATTTACAAAAGTAGACAGAAAATTGCCTATAGTTTGTACAAAAACTCTTAGACAATAGATAATGCAGAACTCAAAAGTAGAACACTGGAGAGTATCAAAGTAAAATTATGATAGAAAGGGGAAGTTTCCCTCCTAAGATTTGAAGAAATGCTTGCTTATACCCCAGGTCCATTATTCTAATGGAGAAGGTTTGGAAAAAAATATCAGAACCACATTAAATATGAATTATAGCTATTCTACATAGTTCTTCCACAGAATGGATATAGCCACTTAATTATTCTGTAGTTATAATGAATTTTTCATGATCTTTTCAAAAATAGACACTTAAGCCAACTGTCAGACCCAACTCATATTTATGGTCGTCATACTACTGCCCAGCCTAAACACACCAAGTAGTCTTTCATCCACGCTGACTTAATAAAAAATTATTCTTTATTGGTCCAGAAATTTTGTGTGTTCCTAATGAATCATAAAAACAATCTCTTTAGTTTAATCAGTCCTACCACCAAAGAAGAAGGGTAGGGTGAAAGCTATCTGGGGAGCAATCTAATTATTTAAATATATTAACAATTCAATTTACTGACTTGACCAGTTTGTACATTTATTGGTTCATTCATCAGTAAATGTGGATAGAATACTACTCTATGCCAAGCCCTCTGTTAACTTCTAGATAACAATTATTGACAAACCAACATGTTCTTTTTAAGTTCAGACTCTAGTAAAAGAAGAACACATTGAAAAAACCTCATAAAAACTTAATCTACAATTGTGGGAAGTGTTAAAAAGGAAAGGAAACACCTATGAAAGGGAATAGTTAAGAGAATGTTAGTAGACATAGCCTGCATCAGAAATGAACTAATCAGCCATATAAATAATTTTATGTTATTGAATATTTTTAAAGAATATCTGAATTTTGTATTTCATAAGCATATGCTCTGCTTTGTAAATATTTTGTTGGAGAAACTCACTCAGTTTAGCAGTTCTTTTATCTCTTATTGGTCTTTTATTATGTCAGAGTTTCATTTTTATCATTTTAAAATTTTTTCTCAAAATCTTAACATCTTGATCCAAGACTTCACAAGTGTTTTATCGAGCAGGAACATGATATAAATTATTAACTTTGTAAATAACTTTCTAAGGAATTTTTTCAATACAAACAAGAATATGTGTTTCAGGAATTATTTTCTGATCAGTAAAAATTAGCCTCTACCTGGTCATTACATGCTACATCATTCATAACTCATCTACATGAAACATGTCAATATTTTCTTGGAATGTACTAAGCTTATGTCTCTATTTAAGTAACTAATAATCTTAATAATAATCATAATGATAAATATTTATATTTATCATTATATTTTAAAGCTCTTATGATTATATGCCTTTAATGAAAAAAAAAAAAAAGAAAGAAGCATGCATGATATAACATTTATGGAGTCTTTATGATGTGCATTGAGTACCACTGGATCAAATAGTGTTTGATACTCAAGGTTAAAGATCCCGTGTTTCATACAAGCAAATTGCCAATAATTCAAGTGTGAGTATTTGTGTGTGTGTGTGTGTGTGTGTGTGTGTGTAAAATGGGAAAAATCCCTACAATCACATTTAGTGTAATGACATATATTTGATTCCATTACTTCCATCTTATTTCATTTATACTTATTAGTTATTTTCAGTATTTCTTTTTTCTCACAGCAACTCTGAAATGTAACATTATTTTATCCACTATTGAATGGAAGAATTCTGATTCTGATGGAAATGCCTTGGGCTTTTAATTTTTGAGTATGGGCTTTTTCATGTTAAGGAAATATATCTTTAGACAAAGATGTTTATATCAGGATTTAATATTAAATTTTATCAAATATACTTGGTACTATATTAAGATAATTACATTTAATCTTTCTTTGATGTATTGATAAAGTAAGTTATGTGTTTCTAATACTGACCATCTGCTTAACCCTCACATAAAATCTTGGTCATAGCCTGATAGACATTTAATATGCATCACCTTTTCAACTGCATTATTTTATTAGTATCTTTACATCTATAATCATGAGAGAAATTGGTCTAATTTACTTTTTGTGTTTTCTCAGGTTTAGGTTTCAAACAAGTAGCTTCTGTGGCTTCTTCATATAAATCTGCTGGGTGGCATAGTCCTGGATAGGCTTTTCCAAGGAGAATGCAAAGCTATATTCAACACCCTCCCAGAAATGGAATTGCTGGATCATATGGTAGATCTAGTAGTTTTCCTGAGGAACCTTCATGTTGTGTAGCATATTGACTACACCAAAATATATTCCCACCAACAGTATACAAGGTATCCCTTTTCATCCCATTTTTATCATCCTTGTTACTTATCTTTTTGATATTAACTATTCTAACCAGTGTGAAGTAATACCTCATTGTGGTTTTGATTTGCATTTCCCTGATGATTAGTGATGGTGGGCATCTTTTAATGTGCCTATAAGCAAGTTATATGTCTTCTTCAGAAAAATGTCTACTCAAGTCCTTTTTAATAGATGGTTTAGTTCTTCACTATTGAGTTGTAGGAATTCTTTATGCACTTTAGATATTAAACCCTTATTTATTATTATTATTTGCAAATATTTTCCCCCATTCCACAGGTTGCCTTTTCATTTTATTGATGATTTCCTTCACTGTGCAGGAGCTTTTGAGTTTGACATAGTACCACTTGTTAATTTTTGCTTTTATTACCTTTGTTTTTGGAATCAGATCCAAAAACCACTGCCAAGACTGATGCCAAGAAACTTACTATTGTTCCTCTGAAAGCTACAGTTTTAGATTCAAGTTTCCAATCCATTTTGAGTTAATTTTTATAAATGTTTTAAGACAGCGGTCTAGTTCTTTTCTTTTGCGTACAGTGTCCAGTTTTTCCAGTACCATTTATTGAAGAGATTGCCCTTTCCCATTGCATATTTTTGCCTCCTATGTTGTAAAATAATTGACCACAGACATATTGTTTTAATTCTGGGTTCTGTATTCAGTTCCCATGTGTCTGTTTTTATGCCAATACCGAAGTGTTCTGATTACTAAGTAATGGAGTTTGGAATCAGGGAGTATGATGCCTCCAGCTTTGTTCTTTTTTTAAGACTGCTTGGCTAGTGAGGGTCTTTTGCACTTACATACAAATTTTAGGATTCTTTATTCTATCTATGAAAAATGTCACTGGAATTTTATTGAGGATAGCACTGAATCTGTTGATTGCTTTGGGGAATATAGATATTTAAACAACATTAATTTTTCTAATATAAAAACACAGAATATCTTTCCATTTATTTGTGTCTACCTCAATTTCTGTCATCAATGTCTTATAATTTTCAGTGTGCAAACCCTTCACCTCCTTGGTTAAATTTATTCCTAGGCATTTTATTCTTTCTGATGAAATTGTAAATGGGATTGTTTTCTTAGTTTCTCTAATAGTTCATGGTTAGTACATAGAAACAACCGATTTTTGTATACTGATTTTATACCCTGCAACTTTACAAATTTTGCTTATTAGTTCTAACAGTTTTTTGATGGAGTCCTTGGGCTTTTGTATATATATGCTCATGTCCACAAATAGTGATGGTTTTACATCTTCCTTTCCAATTTGAATGCCTTTTATTTCTTCTTCTTGCCTAATTGTTCTGGCTAGTATTACCAATAGTATGTTGAATTAGAGTGGTAAGAGTGGGCATACCTGTCTTATTCCTATTGTTACAGGAAAACATTTTTAGTTTTTCACTACTGAATATAATGTTAGCTGTGGACTTATCATATATGCCCTTTACTACGTTGAAGTACATTTCCTCTATACTCACTTTATTGAGTTTTTAACATAAAAGGTTGTTGAATTTTGTCAAAATCTTTTTCTGCATCCTATTGAAATGATCATATGACTTTATCCTTCACTGTGTTAAAGTGGTGTATTGCATTGTTTGATTTGTGGATATTGAACCATCCTTGCGTCTCTGGAATAAATCCCACCTGATCATGGTGTAAAGTTCTTTTAATATAATATTGAATTCATTTGCTAATATTTTGTTAAGGATTTTTACATCTATGTTCATTTGGAATGTTGGGGGGGGTAGTTCTCTCTGTGGTATCTTTTTCTGGTTTTGGTATAAAGGCAATGCTGGCCTCGGGAAATGAGTTTATAAGTGTTTCCTCCTTTTCAATTTTTTGGAAGAGTTTGAGGAAGATGGATATTAAATGAACTCATCACTTCTGAGGGAGAAACTCCATATTTGTGACATCCTATGCTGGGAGTAGGGTTTCACTAAAACTGTGGCTCTGCTTCTCCTACCCATCTCAGTGTAGCCCTTTTATTCTTTCTTGTGGAGAAGCTTCCAGTTAGTTTTCAGGTCTTTTACAATGGGAACTGTTCCATGTGTAGTTGTAGATCTGTTGTATCTGCAGTAGAAGGTGAGTTCAGAATCTTCATATGTCACCATCTTGGACCACCCCTTTATGGTTTTTTAGAAATCTTTCTAGGCATAGAAAACTTGCAAGAACAGTACAAAGAACTAATCCAGATCCACAAAATTCTAGTATTTTAAAGAATTTGCCTTTTATGTTTTGTACCATGAGAGTAGGTAGAACTATATCAAACTAAGAAGTTTCTACATAGCAAAAGAAATAAGCAACAAAATGAAAAAGCAACCTATGGAATGGGAAAAAATACTTGAAAATCATTTACCTAAAATATCCAAGAAAATTGACAGCAAAAATAATCTGATTAAAATGGGCAAAAGGCTTGAGCAGACATTTTTCCAAAGAAGATATACAAATGGCCAAAATGTACATGAAAAAAATGCCCTACATCACTAATCATCAGAAAATGCATATTAAAACCATAATGAGATTTTACCTCATACAGGTTAGAATGATTACTATCAAAAAGATAAGAACTAACAAGTGTTGACCAGGTTATGAAGAAAAAGGAACACTTATGCACTGAAGGTGGATGTAAATTGGTATAACCACTATGGAAGCCAGTATGGAGGTTCCTCCAAAAATTAAAAATAGAACTATGGTAATCCAGAAATCTTACTTTTCGATATATATCCAAAGGAAATGAAATCACCATCTCGAAAAGGTGTACACACCCCCATGTTCACTGAGGCATTATTCACAACAGCCAAGACATGGAAACTACCTGAGGATCCATCAATAAAAAATGGATTAAAGAATGAACTATACATAAACACTGAAATATTACTCAACCATTAAAAAAAAAGGAAATTCTACCATTTGCAACAACATGGATAGACCTTCAGGGCATTATGCTAAGCAAAATAAGTCAGGCACAGAAAGACAAGCAGTGTGGAGAGCCATCCAGCAGATGCAAGGAGTCACGTAGACGGGAGTGCCTGAAGATTGAGGAACTGAGAATGATTGGTTTAGGAGGATGTGGGTGCGTTCGTGGCTGACGCACACAGCACCAGGAGCCAAGAGATAAACGCATGATCACCGCTAGAGAACAATAGAGTCCTGTATGGTTACATAAGGGTCCACAAGGACATTGCGTGCACGGCGTTATGATTGGCCAAATAGGGGGGCGAGAACGGGTGAACTTCGTGTATAAATACTGCTGTAAGTGCTTGGTGCGGGGCGGCCGCCATTACTAATAAAAGAAGCTTGCCACTCACCTCGTCTGCGGGTCGTTCTTTCGGGCCGAGAGCGACAAAGCAGTATATGATATTACTTTTATGTATAATCTTTAAAAAGCCAAATTCATAGAAACAGAAAAGTGGTGGTTACCATAGGTTAAGGCATGAGGGAAATGGGGGCATGTTGGTTAAAGGGTACAAACTTCCATCTATAAGATGAATAAGTTCTGGGACTCTAATAAACAGCATCGTGACTATAATTAAGAGTTTTAGATTGCGTATTTGAAAGCTGTTAAGAAAATATATACCTTTATTAAAAGATAGATTTATTTATTTGTTTGTTTATTTTGAAGAGAGAGAAAGTGTGGAGTGGAGGGCAGAGAAAGAGGGAGAGAGGGAATCCCAAGCAGACTCCCTGCTGAGTATGGAGCAGCATACTCCATGTCGCTCTCGCCAGCAAGAACAACCAGGAGACCTCAGCGAAGCAAGCTTTATTTCTGCGTAGCTGTTGGGATCTCTCTCTCCCCCGCCCGTGCATGTCTATATATACCAAGGTTGCACAACCAATCACTCGCAGCCACATAGATACAAAATCTTAAGTTCTGCCTACTGGCTCGCATCCAGCCGCCATCTTAATGGCGTGTTTACTTTCGGGCACTGAAAAAGTCCTGCGGCGCCCGGGGCCCTCGCCACCTGGCAACGGCTTGAGGCAGCGGTGGCCGAGGCAACGATTGGGAACGGCGGAGCCCAAAAGCATCACCGCACATGCGCTACAAGCCGCTCAGGCACCGACAACTCCATACTCCAGTTGATCTCACAACACTGAAATCAAGAATTGGGTGATCAACCAGGTGCCCCAAGAAAGTAGATCTTAAATGTTGTAACTACAAACACACACACACACACAAACACACACACAAATGTTATCTAAGTGAGAAAATGGCAGTGTTAATTAACCTTATTGTGGTAATCATTTTGCAATAATACTTGTATTAAATCATCAAGTTGTACAGCTTAAACTTATACATGTTATATATCAATAAGAAGTTAATAAAGTTGGGAATAAATAATTAAGTAAAATTTACTATCTTAACCATTAGAAAAAGAAGCTAAACTTTCTAAAAATAGAAGAAATATTTCATATCTGAGTGACTATTTCAACAGGTCGCTTTCTATGGCATCCATTATAACATAAAGGAGGCTGCTCCTCTCACAGACATTCTGAAATATTACCTCAAAGGATAGCACACTTCCAATCAGATTATCATCCTCCTATCAACTGCAGTATGAACTAACCTGAACAAAAATCTTTTCTTCCTTTTTAACTAGCTACAATTTATTTATCTTATTGTTAAATTAATTCTTTCCCATTTTTTGCCATTGAATACACTGTCTATCCAAAGCCAATCCCATCTATACGTATCAGTAGGATCATTCACACCATTTGATAGAATGCTGCATAAATAGAATCTTTGTTTCTTTCCCCTCCTGATTTGACTTGATCAATGAAACTACTTCAGCTTATTCACATCAAGTTTACACTTGTGATCCTGCTTCTACCCAGTCAACCTCACTAGAACCAAGGTAGTAGCCCAGGACTTCTAAAAGAATCATCACTACATATAGAGTTCTGCCCCTCTGCCACTCTCCTCAAACTGGTCTGGAACCTTATGGTCCTCTTTCCTGCCTAGACCAAATAGTCATCTTCCATTCCCAATGTGAAACAGGATGTGGAAACTTTATCAGGAACCAACTCAAGACTTGATTTTATAACCATTTATTTTATTCCATTATCCCTGATGGTCATCAAGAGGAAAGTAGAATTGTGGGGATAGAACTAATTTATGTCTCAAAATAACAGAATTCTTCTCTATCCTATAACAGGACAAAGTTCAAGCCCTTTCTACAAGCAAAAATTGAGGGAAACAAAAAACAAAAGTGGAACTGGTCCAGTCCAATGTGTGTACACATTAAATCTCTTTATTTTAGCTAATAATGGAAGTTACTTATGTAGATACCAGTTAAGCACATGGGACTTTGTATTCCAATCAATTTGCTTAAAAAGATGGTAAGACATTCATCAACACACTCCAAGATATACATAACCTTACAGAAATGAAGAAAGTACTCTGGTCCCTGAGGTTTTTGCAGTCAGCTCTTTCATAGTTTTGGGTTCCTATGGTATATGGAATGTATGTATACATATTTATGTATGGTATAAATACAAGTGATCTAGTGGCAACCTTTAAAAATTTCCTGTGGTCTTTGCCCTCAGAAGGCATACTTAATGTTCTGTCTCCATCCCCTTGGAGGAATAATTCAGCCCCAATAAATCCATAGGCATTAAATAAATGTTTGCTAAAAATAACACTGGAATTCATTATTAGATACTTGCTGTAACAGATTTCTCAGACTATTTCTTGGATTAATCTTCTGATGAGCAGGAGAAATGCAGTAATTTATAAATTGCCATGATTAACCTGATTTGTAATTTGCCAACATGTTTTGTGTTATATAGCTTTTCCAACTTTGAAGCTAACACCTTAAAAAAAAAAAAACCACAAGAATTCCATGCATTTCACCACTTTAACACATGATTATTTACCACATCACTTCACTTGATTCTCATGAGATCTGCATACATTACTCTGGAATAATCTACATAAACTGTAACTGCTATACAAATATAAACTATCATCCCCATTGGTAATATCATCATCATCATCATCATCATCATCATTATTCATAACAATCTATTATTTTCTTTCCAGAATCTGTATGTAAATCACTACTTTCTGATCTATACACAGCTACTGCATTTCTAGACTGTCATTGTCCCATGACTGAATATCACAATTCGCTATGAACATTTTTTCCTAACTATTTAATATCCTAGTCCCCAATCCATCCTATGTAGGACTACCAGATTTATCTTGCTAAAAAAATGTATTCACTGAGTTTCAAAACCTCTAATTCAATTCAATATTTACTTGAAAATATATAATATGTAAACATACACTATGAGAAAAGCAAAGGTGAACAAGACAGGAAAGCAAAAACATACACACAAATCAGTAGAGTCCTAGGTAGAACAGATAGGTGACAGAGCAGAATTAAAACACAGTACTATGGAAACTCACACAGACAGTAAGGCTTAATTTGGGCTGAGTGATTTGGAAATGTTTAATAGAGGTGGTGGGATCTGGAATCAGCTTCAAAGGAATGGATGAATGTTGAAAGGTAGAGATCGGAAGAGCAATAGGAGGAGGAAATTGTGATAGAGGCTCTCGAGCAGAAGCGTATAGATTGTATACTACAAACAACAATTGAACAATTACACTGAGAACTACAGTGTGTGAGAGGCAACATATCTCATTATTCATTCCACTGTAGATCACATACCCTCCTTAGGCCATCTACCATGCCGCACCCAGACTGAAATAAGAAGAGAGTTTTATAAAGGGGGGAAATTAGGGTTCCTTTATTCTTTTATATTATCTGTTGGGTGAGGATTTTTTTTTAATTTTTTAATTTTTTAATTTTACCAAACCAAAATTTTTAAAATGGAACAAAGCAGTTTCCAAGAGGGAGATCCTTCGTTCTTCTTGAAAAAAGCAAATAGTGATTAAAGTGACTAATAAGAAAAAAGTTGGAGACATTTGTCTTCCTTATAAGTTGGTTTCTTGATGCTCTGTGAGTACAGTCTAATAACCTACCTCTACTTCTAAGAGTCACAACAACCACTTGCGCCTTCAGGCAAGAACCAGATCAAGATCTCTTTTCAGCACTGCCATTCACCTTTGCATTTTACTGCTCCAATTCTGACACAGATCATTCCCACTGCATAATCTCCAGTAGCTGTGCATTCGTGACACAAAAATGTGGAATGAGAAATTACCTAACAATTTACTTCATGTTTTTTCTGTGAGTCATGTTTTAGGTTTCTTGTTATCTGGTCACTGTGATTTTTTGTCATTGTTTTTGTTGTTGTTCATACCAAAACCCATGTTTTTATCGCACTTATGACAAGAATTTAGACACAGAACAATTCTTTATTTGAATTAAATTTATGGTTGTTGAATGAGGACAGGACTTGTGTAAAAAGGTTAAAATTAGGTACAGAAAAGATAAGAAATCTTTCTCTTGGTGCTCCTTAAATACCAAATTATAAGACTGACTTCTAACTAAGATAAAATTTTTTAAATCCTCAACTGTGAGTTTCTTGTTATTGTATATTAAACAAGACAAGACCAATATATAGTCCTATTCCTTCTCACCAAAGGAGCTAAGAAAACATTTTTTGTTAATATCTTATTGCTGCTTCTACTTTCTGATTTTCTCTTTGAGTCTTGTGTTGTCCTTATTCACTAGCATCTGTCCATCATAGCTGCTTTTCAGGGCTCTTGCTACAGCTATTTCTTGGTCTCTCTTTATATAAATGCTTGGAAAATCATGCTTATCTAAAAAATCTTTACAAGTTAAGTTTGTTACTCTCACATGTCCAAAGGGTTAAAACAATCCTACTCCTCCATCTAGAGGACAGTTTCACAACCAGATTGTATAAGATAAGAACCCTCTCTTGGTTTCTCTTTTTCGTCGCCATCCTGCTGTGTTCCCACGCGGTGTTAATTGACCATGTCTTCTCACAAGACTTTCAGGATCAAGCCATTCCTGGCCAAGAAACAAAAGCAGAATCGTCCCATTCCCCAGTGGATTCCAATGAAAACTGGTAATAAAATCAGACAGCTCCAAGAGGAGGCACTGGAGGAGAACCAAGCTGGGTCTCTAAGGCGTTCCACATCACGCGATGACACACCTAATTGGCACCACGTATTTAATTAAGCTACTTGAGGATCATGTGTTCTATTCCATCACCCTGTAAACACTTTTCTGCCTGGCCAATAGATACCATTTTTCAGCGAAAGATTTTTCTGTTACTATAGCTCTGCACCAGTGGGTTGGTTTGGTAATAAACGTGAGGCCTTTGAGCTGTAAAAAAAAAAAAAAAAAAAAAAACAAACCTCTCTTGATGTACTTATTTAATTATTTCATTTTATTTCCATTCTCATGTGATTTGAAATGCTTTAGTATTAATATAGTCTATAAAAATATTATTGTAGTTGGGTGTGTATGAATTTTTTTTATCTCCATTAGTAGTATTGTTCTATAGCTCTCATTGTAATTCTTGGGCATAAAATGACTGCTTGAAAGGAAGAATTCTGCAGCCAGATTGCTGAAGTTCAAATCTCAGCACATTCAGTTACTGTGTGACATTATGTATTTTAATTTCATCTTCAAATTGTGGATAATGATACATCACAGGATTGTTATGATCTCAGAATAATAATTGGCAGGTTGTAAATATTACATAAGTTACCTATTATTATTAAGATGATTGCTATTTTATATGATAGTTTCATAAAATCTGTTGCTATGTACAACTGAGCTATTACTTCTAACTACTGTATCCCAGCTCATACTTTGTGTCCACCATATTCATTTCTCCATTCTTCCAGCTAAACTGCTTCCAACTCCCCACCATCATAAACCATGTCCCTCATATACCCCCGCCAAGGGCCTTTGTAGAAATATTTCTGATGGGGGTGCCTGGGTGGTTGAGTTGGTTAAGAGTCTGCCTTTGTGATCCCACAGTCCTAAGATCAAGCTCTGACATGGGTTCCCTGCCCCAGTGGAAAGTCTGCATCTCCCTCCCCCTCCTCCCCTCCACACTCATGCTTGTGCTCTCTCTTGCTCTCAATCTCAAATAAATAAATAAATAAATAAAATCTTTAAAATAAATATTTCTGTGGTATACACCTAGGATCAGGATAGCTAGATTATAGTCACATATGCATTTAGTCTGAGTAAATATTCTCAGGAGGGACTCAGAATACTGCCTGACCCAGATTTTACAGTCCCACTAGTAATACAGAAGGATTCATTCACCCTTGCCTTCCTAAATTTGCATTATTCACCACCTAACTGATGCTTATAAAGTGATGCTTCACTGCTGCTTCAAGGCATTTCTCCAAATACCAATGAGACTGAACATCTCTTTAAATGCCTGATAACTTTTGTGGTACTTTTTTTGTGAGTACTCTATCCTTACCTTTGCCTCTATTTCATCATGGTTAAGTTCCTTGTGTTATAGATATTTGTCTTGTCAGTTTTAGATATTGCAAATAACTTTCCTGTTCTTTTCTCTGTAGATTTTTTCATAATGTCCATAATTAAAAAGAAATCTTCAAAATCATCAAATTAATCCATTTGTTAACCTCATGATTTGTGCTTCTAAGGTTTCCTCAGGTCTTTCCCCTACTTATGTGATAAAAATAGTCTCCTATATTAGAATCTATCAATTTTGCAGGGTTAATATGCCTGAAATTCAACTTTGTAGTATTAAGTAGAAATTTTAATTTTCCATACAGCAAGACAAATTCTTCAAACATTATTTACTAAGCAATCTGTTCTTTTCTTAATAATCTGGGGTGAGATAATTTCTATGGCCAAATCCTAAATGCCTGCTATATAAAGATTATTATAGTGTTCAATTCTGTATATTTTCTCTCTAAGCAGATCACAGAGCTCTTTGAGTCAGGTATGCAGCCAAAGCTTTCATGTTTAATCACCTCGTCTGAAATTTACATGGGCATTTATTTCATTAAGCTCACATAGAAGAATAAACTCAAAGCAAATATTCATCTCGCCATCCTTCTCACCCCTAGAGATTGGTCTGTTTATTTAAAGGACAGATTTAAATAGAACCTACTTGGCCTTGGCTTTTGATTCCATTTCTGAACAGTGGCCTTCAGTGCTTTCTATGCCCAAATTTACTTAGAAGTCTGTCCTGCATTTCTATCCCTCTAGCTGTTACTGCATCTCTCCCTTCTGACTATCTACCTCATAAGAATTTCATTCATTCAACAAATTTTGAGCAGCTGTTAACATTCAGCAAAGTGTGAAGTACTAGTTAAACTGTATCAACAGCATAGTGAACAACTGTGAAAAATACAGACAGGGTCTCTAACCCAATGAAGTTAATGTTGAGGAATAAATTCATTAAGTAAATAGTTAAATGTGTCTATAAATTGAAAACTGTGGTTAAATATTGAGAAGGAAATTTATAAGGTACTATGTAAGACTATAATGGAGAGGAGGGGGCCTCACTTAGATTAGAAATTAGGGAAGGCATTTTTGAAACAGTGGAATTTAAACTGTGAGCTAAGGATGATATAAGAATTTGCACAACAAGAAGCAAAAGTGGGAAGGAGAGATCAAGCCAGAGGAGCTGGATGTGATAGTGCTGAAAGGGAAAAGAAGTTGATAGCATCCAAACCTGAGGCCTTGCAAGAGTTCCAGGTGGCTACCAGGAATATTTTATATTGTGTTCTGGGGTCTTGATTGAGGTAACTGGAATTTGAACCAAATGAATGAATACACACACACACACACATACATTTAGAGACAGAGCATGCCCAAGTGGGGGCAGGGAGGGGAGGAACAGAGGGAAAGAGACTCATAGTAGGCTCCATTCCCAGTGCACAGGCCAACTCAATGCTCAATCTCAAACCCTGAGGTTGTGATCTGAGCTAAAATCAAGAGTCCGTCACTTACCCAACTGGGCCATCCAGGCACGCCAACCAAATGAATATTTCTAAAATGGAATTCTCACCAAGACCAAAATTACATGGTGTTTCTAGAAACACTTGCGGATGAAGTACCTTTTTTAAAGATCCTTTGATATTTGTAGATGGTCCCTATAATGAGAGTCCTAAATCAGAATACAAAAGAGAAAAAGCAGTTCTTCCACTTGGGATATAAATAAATAGATTACTCCCAACCTAACTATGAAGAAAAGCTGGGCAATTTATATAATATTATCTTTATTTGAGCCTATCAGAGCACCAAGATTTTTAAACAAGAATTCAGAATTCCAGTGTGACAGGCTCGTCGAAGGAAAACTGAAAATCACAAACTATTTTGATCCTGGCAGAGCATGGGAGGAAGAAATGGCAACTGCAAAAGTAAGAAAATAAAACTTTAACAAATCTTAAAGGCTTACTATAGGTTGCCATCAAAATTTAAAATCCCTAGAAGCCAAAGACATAAAAAAGAGGCTATAAACACTTACTAGCAATTTAAGACTCCCTGCCAGTTACTCACAAGAAAGATTGGGGGTAGTACAGGAGAACTGGGAGAACTGCTTTCTTGGGGATAGGCACAGGGGTATGCAATCTGTTGTAGCATGGGTAACTAGCAGAAACCTAGGAGAGTTCTAGACTTTTCTCATCATACAAAGTAAAATCTCCACCCTGTCTTCTCCTTCCCCACCCCAGAAAAATGTTGGTGGGTCCTGGGAAAGTGTAAGAGATAAATCCTATGTGGCATTAGGAAAAGGTCAGAAAGCACTCCTACCTGCAAATCCCATGAAAATGATTTCAGTTGCTAGAGGACAGGTAGAAAACCCACACTCCCCACCCTGCATTGAACCTTAATAAAACCATCAGTCATTGGGGTAAGGATAGAAAATGCACTCATACTCAAGAACTAAAGCAGAGGTCTATTGTACTAAGGGAAAAAGCAAATAATTTGTTGTGCCCAAGACCCCTCAAAAACATCATGCTGGTATAGAGAGGAAGGTGAGGTATATTAAGAAAGCTCACTCCTCAGTCTAGGAACTCAAAACCTTACTAAAGCTATGAGTGGAGAAGAAAAACAGAGGTTTCCTTCCCTGCCACTACTAGTAGCACTCTACTACTGGACAAAGTAAAAGAGCTGAAAGAAGCCTATCTTTGATGCAGGCATGGAAGGCCTAAAAAAACTACAAATGGTTCTGAAATAAAGGGGAAACATTCAGAACCACCAACACTTCCACCTTCACCATGTAAAATCCAGACCAGCTCTAAGGAAAAAAATAGCAGCAGTTTTCCCCTTTAAGACTGTGGTGAATAACAAAAATCAGTGAAACTGCTGAAATTAGTCAAATTTCCCATACTACTAATGGCCTGGTAGGAAAAGAGGTCTCACCATTTCAAGGCATAAACACTATTTACCTTAATTCTTACTGATTTTCCACACATAATATCAGCAATAAAAAAAATTATGAGACAGAAATATCAGCAAAAATAATAGATCTATTGTCAGGAAATCAAGCAAAAAAAATAAACAGACCCAGAGATGCTCCAGATGTTGGCACCATCAGAGATTTTAAAATGAATATGATTAATAGTTAAAGGATAGATGAAATGAACAAACTCTTAGAAGGAATAGATAATTCCAAAAACCCTCTATCCATTAAAGAAACTGAAACTTCTCCCAAAGAAAATTCCAGGCTGAAATAGCTCAATAGGATAAAAGAATTAATACTAATTTAAAGTAATAGTCTTTCATAAAGTAGGTGAGTGTGGAATATCAGCCAACTCATTTTATTAGGTCAGTGTAACCTTATTACTAAAATCAGAAAAAGATACTATAAGAAAAGAAAAAACTACAAGCAAATTTATTTCATGAATACAAATGCAAAAATACCTTTTAAAAGTATTAGCAATCAAATCCAACAACATAAAAAGAGTAATAGGTCACAAGGAACTTAGGTTTATCCTATGAAAGCAGAGTTGATTTAACATTGAAAAAAATCAATCAATATAATTTATCATATTAACATACTAAGAATATATATGACCATCTCTACAGATACAGAAAAAATATTTAACAAACTCCAACATCTATTCATAATTAAATCCTAAACAAAATAGAAGCAGAAACAAATTTCCTCAGCTTTACAAATGGCATCTATAAAATAACTACAGACATATGTACAATAGTCAAAGACAGAATTCTTTTCCCTAAGATGAGAGAAGCATGGCAATGTTATCTGTTTTTATCACTTCTAGTAAAAACTGAATTGCAATAAGAAATTTTTTTAATTTTATTTTATTATTTTCAGTGTTCCAAGATTGTTTATGTACCACACCCAGTGCTCCATGCAATACGTGCCCTCCTTAATACTCACCACCAGGTTAACCCATCCTCTAACCCCTGTCCTCTTCAAAATCCTCAGTTTGTTAAAAAAAAAAAAAAAAAAAAAAAAAAGCATACAGATTAGAAAGGAAGAAATAAAACTATCTTCCTAGACAATATGATTATTTGCATAGTAAATTCCAGGGAATCTACAACAAAACTACTAGAACTAACAAAATTTAAGCAAGGCTGTAAGAGGCAAGTTAAGCATTTTAAAAACTATTGCGTTTGGGGGGCCTGGGTGGTTCAGTGGGTTAAAACCTCTGACTTTGGCTCAGGTCATGATTCCAGAGTCCTGGGATGGAGCCCCCATCTGGCTCTCTGCTCAGCAGGGAGCCTGCTTCCCTTCCTCTCTCTCTGCCTGCCTCTCTGCCTACTTGTTATCTCTTGTCTGTCAAATAAGTAAATAATATAAAGAAAAAAAACTGCATTTTCATATACTGACAACAAACAATTGGAAAATGTAATTTTAAGAACAATATCATTTACATTTGCATCAGAAAACAAGAAATTGAGATAAATCTCATATGTATAATGCCTACACTTTGGAAACTAAAACATTGCTGAGAGGCTTTAAATCCATGAATAAATGGAGAAATACACCTGCACGTTAGAAGATTCACTTTGTTAAGTACCCATCGCCCCACACATCAATCAATCAATTAAATATAATCCCAGTCAAAATGCCAGGAAGCTCTTTTGTATAAATTAACCCACTAATTCTAAAACTTTTATCAAAATGCATAGTATCTATGTAAAATATCCAAAACAATTTTAATGAATAACAAAACTGGAGGACTAGAACTACCTGTTTCAAGATTCATAAAAAGTTACAGTAACTAAGGTTGTTGTTTTGGTGTAAGGATAGACAAACAGAGACCAGTGAAGGAGGATAGAGTTCATAAACCCGTGTACATGATCAGTTGACTTCCAATAAAGTTGTCTAAATAATTCAATGGAAAAGGATAGTCTTTTCAATAAATGCAATAAATGGTCCTGGAACAACTGGTCATCTATATGCAAATATAAACTTCAATCACACTTTTTAACAATATAAAAATTAACCCTAAATGGATCCCAGATCTAAATGTGATAGCTCTAACTATAAAACTTCTAGAAGACAATATAATATAAAACCTTTGTGATTTAAAGTTAAATATTTCTTAAGACACCAAAGTACAAACCATAAAAGAGAAACTTGACTTCATCAAATTTTCCTTCTTCAGAAGGCTCATTAAAAAGGGAAAAACAAGCCATAGATGGAGAAAGTATTTAAAAAACTCACATGTGATAAAGAACTTGTATCCAAAATTAAAAAAAAAAAAAACTCTTACAACTTAATAATAAAATAACCTAACACAAAATATGTGAAATATCTGTGCAGACACTTCACTAAAGAATATATATGAGAGGAAAGAAAATAAGCATATGGAAAAATTCATAATATCACTAGTCATCGGGAAAATGAAAATAAAAACCATAATATTTTGGAGCACTGGGATGGCTCAGTCAGTTAAGTGTCTGACTTCTGGTTTCAGCTCAGGTTGTCATCTCAGGGATGTGAGTTCAAGCCAGGTATTGGGCTCCATCTGGGCATGGAGCCTACTTTAAGAAAAAAAGTGTGTGTGTGAGGGGGGCACCTGGGTGGCTCATTCAGTTGAGTCCAACTCTTGATTTTGGCTCAGTACATGATATCAGGGTCATGAGATAGAGCCTGTGTTGGGCTCCACATTGGATGTGCAGCCTGCTTGAGATTCTCTCTCTCCCTCTCCATTTGCTCCTCCCACTCATGCATGTGTGCTCTCTCTCTCACCCCCTCTCTCTCTCCCTCAAATAAATCCTTTAAAAAAATCACAATATTTCACTGCACATCTATAACAAATGCTAAAATTGAAAAGAGCTAAATTATTAAACACTGGCACTAATGAAGAATGACTGGAACTTAGGTATCACTGATAATAAACCAAAATGGTACAGCCACTTTGAAAAACAGTTTAATGTTTTCATAAAAATTTAAATATACAGTTATCTTAACCCAGTATCCCCCTCCTTGTTACTTACCTAAGAGAAATAAAACATATATCCACAAATACCTCTGCCTAATTGTTCACAGATCTATTCATTATATCCATCCTGGAAATAATCAAATGTTAATTAATATCTAAAAGCTTAAACTGTGTTACATAAATACAGCAGAATACTCATCATCAACATAAAGTCTAAACAATAGATACATACAACATGGATAAATATCAGAATCATTATGGTAAGTGAAAGAAGCCAGACTTGAAAGACTGCATGATGTACAATACCTTTTAGATGACATATTCTTTTCCTTAAAGATTTTATTTATTTTAGAGAGAAAGAGAACATAAGTAGAGGAAGGGGAGAGGGAGAGAGAGAATCCTCAAGCAGAGAGACTCACCACTGAGAACAGAGCCCAGTGCAGGGCTGGATCCCAGGCTCCTGATCATGACCTGAGCCAAAATCAAGAGTTGGCTTGATGTTGGCTCAGATGACTCACTCAGGCACTCTAGATGACATTCTCAAAAAGAAAAGAAAAGAAAAAGCAAAACCAAATTTTGGAAAATTTATTATGTTTCCCTGGGACTGGGGAAGAGAGAGGTATTGACTGCAAAGGGGCATGAGTGAACTTTCTGAGATAATAGATGTATTATGTATGCTGATTATGGTTGTGGTTACATAAATATATACATGTGTCAAAACTTCAGAACTGGGAATTTCGTACATATACCAAAGTACAGAAAGCAGCATAATACCCATTATCCAGTTTTGACAATTATCAATATTATGTGAATCTTATTTCATTCTTAAAGTATATTTTAAGCATTATATAAGTTCACTTAAAATATATCAGTTCATACTGCCAACACAGTAACTGCTTTCTTTGCTTGCTCTTTTCTTGCCACAATGTACTTGAAGTGACCAGAGAACATCTATAGCTTAAAATTGAATAGAATTGGAGAGGAGTCAAGATGGCGGAGAAGTAGCAAGCTGAGACTGCTTCAGCTAGCCGGAGATCAGCTAGATACCTTATCTAAAGATTGCAAACACCTGAAAATCCATCGGCAGATCGAAGAGAAGAAAAACAGCAATTCTGGAAACAGAAAAACAACCACTT
>NC_081561.1:71028576-71167507 GCF_022355385.1 Mustela nigripes
GGACATTGGGGAGGGCATGTGATTTGGTGAGTGCTGTGAAGTGTGTAAACCTGGTGATTCACAGACCTGTACCCCTGGGGATAAAATATAAGTTTATCAAAAATAAAAAATTTAAAAAAAAAATTCAATAGAATTCATGCTGTGTCTCTGTTAGATGCAACTCCTTTCTTGGACACAAGAATTCTAGTTTCTAAGAACCCTAAATATGGGTTGAAAGCACAAATTTCCCAGCGGGGTTACTTGGAATAATGATAAACTGGGTCATGCCTATTTTCACATCTTGGTTCTTGGAATTCTACATTCCTATAATGACAGTTGCCTTGGAGTGCATAGTGTTCATCAGGTGCCTCCGCGGCAGCTTTAATAGGCTATCCCATTGTTCTATAGTGCCAGCAGGCTTCTAAGATAGAAGTTTCTTTGTTGTAAAGTGAGTCACTTAGTCCCATATGATGTTATATGGAATATTGTGTCAGTAGATCATACATTCTATCAGCCCATGAACAGTGATGTTGGCTGAGGCTCAGTGGTAGCAAATGCAAATATATACTCAGAATAGTTGTTCATTCCATCCTGGACCTGCTCTGAACCTCACTCAAAACTAAAAACTTATAGTCACTTGTGAGTGGGTCAGGGAACAAAGCCCAAGTTTTAAGAATTATGAGATAAAATAATTTGTCCTATACTTTGGAGGGGATGGCCCAGCAGGCCCCAGACTACTGTCTATATAAAAATTTCATTGACATAAAGAACCAATAAATTTTTGTAGGATTTAAGTTCCATCTCTAAAGATGTCATATCCTTTAACCATTTATTTCTGAGTCAATTCTCAGTGAATCAGCACACACACACACACACACACACACACACACACAACCACACACACCCCTCTGATTTTGCCACTCATTACCTTACTTCAGATGGTTTCAGATGGCTAAGTGCTATTACCTGGTTTCTATTACTTCAGAATCCTATCATTTCCATTGTTATTAGGGAGCGCAACTCTGTATCACCATCTCTTCTCATCACTTGTGATCTACAGAGGCCAGCCAGCATTGAGAAACTCATTAATGCTGGTTCCTTTCATCAGAACATTTATTATTACTTTGGAAAATGGGGGTGTCCTGTGTATTCACAAAGTACATCTCTCTAGCATGCTCACTTCTCGGTGTCTTTTGATTTTTTTCTTCTATTGTTTGTCATGACAACTCTGTCGTTTCTACGTCACTTAGTATGGGCCAAGCTTCTAAGAGCCAACTAAATTCCATTTTAGTACCATTTACTGGGACCTTTAACAGTTAAATTCTGTATCAGAGAGAGTACTGCCATATCAGCAGAGTACTCCTTTATCCAACTTAATAATCTATTCTCTCTTTATTCAGTTATCCCTAGAATTCAGTTCTACAAATATTCTTTAGACTCCTGCTGGTTTATGTTGGCTAGGTCTCTTCTCTTACATACTGAACCAACCATTACCCTGGTTGGGTTATGTTATTGCTTGACAAAAAGAGAGATGGAGGAGAACATTTGTTGTCTATGTTATCTTCAAGAAGAATTATAGTGCTTGTCTTCAAAAAAGAAGAGTGGACCACTTTTGTAGGTTCAGAGAGTTAAAGGAATGTGAGGCTTCAAGTTTTTCAAGTGTGTTGACACAAATGTCCTTATCCCAAATCTCAGGATTCCATACCTTTCCAATTAGAGCCTTGACCTTTACATAGAGACTTGCAGAGTCTTGCCTGCAAGACTTTTTCTATCTTCTTTATAACTAAGTCTGAGGCCTGATTCTCAGCATGTTCTGTGCTTCATCTGCAGAAGATGCATCTACTCCTATAGAGCATACAATTTACCTTTACTAAGTGTGAGCAATAAACCTGTAAATCATCATTACCTTTAACATCTACACCCCTAAAATTTTAAACTATTTAAATTCTCTTCTCAGATTCAACTTTCTCATCCTACAGCTTGATCTACTGTTCCTGCTCTAACTTCAACATAATTTAATGTTGATTCTGTGCTCTCTTCTGGTTTCATTCCCTTCTCCATCCAGTCTAAACCCATTTCAACTCTTTTCTTACAAGTATTCACAAATTCTATGGCCTTCCCAACTTTTACCATGACAACTTCTCTTGCCAGCCCTGAAAAAAACTGAATATTTTTCTTATTTCTTTCCTTTGGATTATTGCACATTGCTGCAGAACATTCATGTAACAGTAGAAATCAGCTATCATAAAATTTGTGAATTTCATCTTCAAAGTGTACTCAATGTTTTCTACTCACCACTGTATTCACCAATTTCTCATAGTTCTATTTGTCAATGGAATAAAGTTGTTTCTAACCCAGTCTAATATGATATGATCAAATTAGATTTCAAACCAAATCTAATATAATCAATCCTTCATTCTCAATAAACTCCTTTCTTTGTAAAAAAGCAAAAGCAAAAACAAAACAAGCCCATCTGAGATTTTCTCCTTCAGCTTCAGCTTACCTCTACATGTAATCTATAACATCATCAGTCCTAATCTTCCTCAGTGAGAAAAAAAAAAAAAACAGTATTTCTGTTCCTTTGCACATGAATATCTTCATCTATGACTTATATTTAGGAACTTTCTCACAGCAACAATAACTGTCATATATTGAATGTTCGTTCACCTGCACCAGTAACTAGGATACACCCATTAAATCAACTGCAACTTTTTTTTAAATATTTTATTTATTTTTATTTTGAGAGAGAGTGAGAGAGAGCATGAGAAGGGAAGAGGTCTGAGGGAGAAGCAGACTCCCCATGGAGCTGGGAGCCTGATGCGGGACTCGATCCCTGAACTCCAGGATCGTGACCTGAGCCGAAGGCAGTCACCCAACCAACTGAGCCACCCAGGCGCCCCTCAACTGCAACATTTAATCTTCACCATAGTGCTTAATTATTCCCATTTAATAAGTGACAAAACTGAAGTTTGCCCAAGTTCACACAGCCAATAAAAGATAAATACAAGTTTACAAACCTTAGTGGTCTAGTGTCAGACATCCAAGATTAGCCTTGACCAATACTTCCTTCTTTCTTGTTAAACCTCAATCTATTCCCATCATGTTCCTCTTGATCTCTAAACATGCTCAAGTATTTATTTTTTTTTAGACTTTATTTATTTATTTGAGAAAGAGAGAGACAGAGAGAGCAAAAGAGATAGCAAGAGAGAACTAGCAGGGAGGAGAGGGACAAGCAGGCTCCCTGAGCCCAACATGGCATTCAATCCCAGTACTCCGGGATCATGAATCAAGCGGAAGGCAGACACGCAATCAACTGAGCCACCCAGGTGTCCCCATGCTCAAGTATTTCTATCTTAAAACTTCCTTTCTTCAGTCTTGATTTCTCTTCAAACCACTCTAGTTTCTTCTATTCTTTTATGACCATGCTCCTTAGAAAAATAAGATGCATGCCCTATCTACCTCCACTTTCTCATCTCCAATTCATTAATCAATCTTCTACAATCTACCTTGTTCTCTCATTAATCATTAAAATTGCCATTAATCACTTACCTGAGAACAAGCAGCCACTTATCAAATCCATCCTGCTCAACCTCTCTGTGGTTTTCATTCTTTTCTTATTCTAGAGTCAACTTCTCTAACTCATGTTACTATTCTTATTGGCTTTCCTCTTATTTCTTAAGTCTCCTACTTCTCAGTCTTATTTACTGTTCTATTTTTTAAATCTAAAACATTGGTTTCCTTGCCCTTATCTCTCATTATTCCTCCCTTGCATGCACCTTAATACAAAAATTTTAAAGAGTTGATGACTCTCCTGAAGTTTATTAATTAGTTCACTAAGCAATACTATGCACAACACACTAAACACATTTACCGAACTTACAGTGACTAGATATAAATGACTATACAAAGCATTATGGTACATTAAGTGTTTGAGGAAGCACAAGATAGAAGATTCAGTTGTTAAGGTAACTCATTAAGGTAGATTTCTCAGAGGAGCCGTGTGTTGAAGCACCTGTGGAAAATGAATTCTCCCTCTCATCTTCTTAGCTTGGAAAAGATGATCATTCATTTTCCTTCATTCTCAAAGACAGCCAAAGAAAACAATTCAGCTAGCTGCTTTAGTAATCAATCCTGTGTGCTTAATGATCCTGCAACTATTTTAATTTAGTCATCCATGAAATCATTAAAAAAAATTGTCTGGTGAAGTTCAAATTCACAGTCTTTACCATCGTTTTGCACATGATCCACATATAATCAATTAAAAAAAATTTCTCACATTTTATCAAATGCTGGAATAGGGACATTTGAAGATGGCTGAATATTGTTTTTACAAATGATTTATTCATGTGCTCAAAGCCAATCTAAGGATTTCCTACATTTCTTTGTCTTCTCCAGGTCCCACAGTCATAGTGCCAAAACCACCCAGAGTTAGTGTTCCACAGAGTTTTTTAAACCCCATGTTTTTTTATTAGCAGTTGTAACCTTCTGTTTATTACTTGAAATAAATCTTCATTTTGTCGTAGATATGGTAGCAACAATTACATACACATACAATTAGGATATTGTGAGAATCAATGAAATAATTTGTATGAAAGAGCCTGACCTAAAGAGGGTACTCACTAAATATTGGTCTTCTCCTTTTCTTCCATTTCCATGGCAAATTGGGATTATTTTCTCTTTGCCTATTTTACCCTTCATTTATATAGCACAAAAAAAAGCATTAATTTTGAAAAACAATCTTTAAATCAGGTTGTTTACAATCTGAATATATGAATATATGGTAATATCCCTTGCACCTCCAGCATATTGTGTTTGATATTCCCAAGAAAACTTAAATACAAATATCTTTTATTGAAGTCGTTGTGTATTATCAGTGTAAGAGTTATGATAAAAATAATTATAAGGAAATTGCCAGTCTATCATTATGATGGCTCTGAATACTTGCTGCTTATTTTTTCCTATTTTATTTTTTAAAAATTTTACTTTTTTTTTTACTATAGAGAAGGTAATAATATTAAAAATCCAAGTAGGAAAATGTGCAAGGGAAATTATGAGAATTTAGAGATTTAGAGAAATCTCAGAGAATTTAGTGGACACTAAAATTTGAAAATACATGTGTTGTGGGTGTCCATATAAAATAAGGAAAAGACTTTCATCGAAAAAATAGTTAAGTATCTCTAAAATGTATCTCTAAAATGCAGTAAGAATGAGGTGTTGGAATGGAGAAAGCTTAAAATTGGTAGCCACTGAGGAGCTCTATGGTAAGGCCAAGGTTAATTAAATGATAAAATATAGTGCTTTAGTGGGGAGAGGGGGAATGTATGTAGGGTTTTGTTTTTGTTGTTGGTGGTGGTCGTCGGGGTCCACTAAAAATGGCTTCTTTTCTAGAAGAAAAAGAAATGAATTTGAAGGGGATCAATATTACCTGAAGAACAGAAGAAACATGTAACAGAAAACCAAGTCCATTTGGGATTCATTCCAAAGGTTTTGGGAAAAGTGGCAAATGTTAGAACTCTCTATCAGCTATAACTCACATCTTCCTATAAATTGGGATGGAACATACAGGCTACAAAAAAATTTAAAAATGTAAAAAGAATATCACTCTATAAAAAAAAAGAACCTTTAAACCATAATGATGATCTTGTTTACTTTTATTTTCAGAGAGCAGCAGTCTTATAGAATGTGCTAGCATTTTTTTCTCTGACCCATTTTATTTCACTGTTTTCAGTTACTGACTCTAAATGGTACATCTCCTTTAGCAACTTCTAAATTTTTTAAGATTAACATTGCTTTGCATTTAAGATCCTTTGGCAGGGACTGTAATGAGAATTTTAAATTTGAGCAAAACCTCTTGAAGTTCTAAATGAGGCTATCAAAGAGAACATTCACCAGATGGAAACAGTGATTGATCTAAAGCCTTGAGTCTTGTTTTTAATCTCTTGTTTTCCAGCAAAGAGAAATTTTACAGAATCTTCTCTCTTCCTAATGATTTAAACTAAAACACATAGTTAAAATAGAGATACTATAAGTATATTCATAGAATGGAAAGTAAAAAACCTTATGTCACATCCCAATCAAGAAACAAGATACTCTAAAAAGAATGTGGATATCTCTAGTTAGGGTTCCTGTTCTGTTGCTATTCCTAAGTTAAATTTTCACTTCTGGATGGAGAGCAGTCCCCAAAATTCTCATGCCCCCAGATGATGGCCTATAATTGAGACTTAGATTGCTCAACAGGATCTGACTTCCTCTGATTCCTTGAAACACTGTCAGCCTGCATTTCTCAGCTCCCTTCCACCAAGGGAGAGCTTCTTCTTACTCTCCTTTTCCCATTTACAAACTGAGTAGAGATGGTGCTGAGAATGTAAAAGAGGGCAGAGGTACAACTATAAATAGTCTGGATGCTCAGTATGCCTCATGGATGTTAAGCTCAGTAGCCATTGGTTTGTTCTCTATATTTACAGGTTGCCAAATAAAATATGTAAGGTTTGGAATATCAATTATTTTTCAATAAAGTTATTTTTAAAACTTTAAAATACAAAAAATCAGCTTCATACAACATTCTACTATATGCAATTTTTGATAAATAATACTCAATTACAGAATTCAATACCATACCAGCACATGACATATAATAGGTATTCAGTAAATGTTTAAATTTTACTCCTTTTTAACACAGTGATTTTTATCAGTAATAATTTCTCAGATAAAACAGATAAAATGTAAAAAAAAAAAAAAACTGTCATTGTGTTAAGCAACTAAAATGTTGGGTCTGTTTAGTATTGCAGTTAGCCTAAACTTTTCACACCGTATATCCTCCAGAATTCCACACAAACATATAGAGTGAATTCAACGAAAAGAAAATTTGGAAAACAGACTTCAGCTATTTAGATAATTTCACAAGTACAATCTCTGTCTGATGTGGGTTTAAAGGTTTTTAATGTTCTTAGTGAAAATAATGTTCAACCTTATCATTAGTGTCTATAATGGTTAATTTTATGTGGCAAATTGGCTAGGCCACAGAGCCAAGATATTTGGTCAAACACATCTGGATGTTGCTATGTAGGTATTTTTAAGATGAGATTAATATTTAAATCAGTAAACTTTGAGTAAAGCAAATTCTCTCCATATTGTGGATGGGTCCCATCCAATTAGCTGAATGTTTTTTTTGTTTTTTTTTTTTTTTTTTAATTTTTTTTATTTTTTTTTTATTTTTTATTTTCAGTGGGTAGCTGAATGTTTTAAGAAAAGGAATGACCTACCCTGAAGTAAAGAGAATTATAACATTGAACTGTTTTTAGATTCAGTTTCAGCATCAACCCTTCTGTGAGTCTCTAGCCTACTATCCAACCTTGTGAATTTTGGACTTGTCAGCCTCCATAATCATGTGAACCAAATCCTTATCATGTCTCTCTCTCTCTCTCTCTCTCTCTCTAATTGTGTGTGCATGTGTGTGTACGTGTGTCCATTTTAAAATAAATAAGTCCTAATAAAGATCAAATGTGAAGAAACACATGATTACCAATTAGTCAATGTCAAGTAAAATGGCATCCTAGGTTCATTTTGGAATTAATACACTTGTCATAGAAATATGTTTAGATGTTCTTTATGAGTCCTGCTACTGTTCATTGTATCTAAATTCATCTCATCTTTTCAATTACAATTATAAACAATGACTTAAACTTTAAAAAGGCTGACCCCAGAAAGCTCAAACAGAAAAACATATGCACATGAACTGAGAACAATAAGCCTTTTTTTTTGAAAATTACTTACTGGGTGCTCACTCAGCAGCACATATACACAAAACTGGGACAATACAGAGAAGAATACTATGGCCCCTGCACAAGGATGACATAAAAATTACTTATTGGACATCTTATATTGGGTACTGTGTTAAGCATGAGTAACGTAAAACTTGTAGAAGCACAGTTCCTATCTATGGTAAGTCAGATTTTCCAAAAATAGCAGTAACAATACATCTTAACCCTCATGCTCTTTTACTATATAATTTTTATATTCCTCCTATTGAGAGGCAGAATCTGTCTCCTTCTCTTGAATCTGGATGACCTTTTACCTCAACAAACATAGTATGTAAGAAGTAATATGATGTGATTTTCAACAAAAGAATATAACAATGCTATGTTCTTCCGCCTTACTCTCTTGAGACACTTACTTTGGGGGAAGCCAGATGCTATGTAAGCAGTCCAACAACCCTAAGACTTCTATGCTGAGCCTAAACTACATATGGAAAGGAAGATGGCAGCAGAGTAGGAGGACCCTAAACTCATTTTGTCCCATGAATACAACTAGATAATCATCAAAGCATCCTAAAAACCCCAGAAATTGAGCTTAAGTCTGGCTCAACAAATTCCACAACTAAAGATAGAAAAGAGGTCATTCTGAGGAAGGGAGGGAATGTGGAGACCTGGTTTGGGAGAGAAATGGATTATGGTCACCACAGTGGGGAGGGACCAGAGCTGCAGAGAAGGATATACGGAAAATGAATTCCCAGAGCAAGTGACTTAGAAAGTGAGAGTGGCCAAATTTCATGAATTCTTGCAACCTGTGGAGCTTACAGCCTGGAGTTCTAAGGTCAGTGGGCTTGGCTCAGGGAAGCCCCAGAGGTTTGGGGGCTGTTCTTGGAGAAAAGACAGGGCGACTGACCTGCAAACCTACAGTGTGACAACTGTAAAGATGTAAAGAACATCTGGGGTACATGGTGGAGAGGATATTTGCTCATCTCAGAGTGTGTTCCAGGGAGGCAGCATTCACAGAGACTTCTCCAACAACAAAGGAACTGGCAGGTGCAATTTACCCATCTTAGCATAAGCACAGGGCCACATGCGGGAACCAGGATAGCACTATTCACTTGCTTAAGACAAGCCCTGCCTTCACTGAGATCCAATGGAATCACCCTTTCCAGCAATGCTTGTCTCAGTCTCAGTGTGGTGGGCCCCTCTCCCAGAAGATCAGCCTAAACCACTGCCCATAAGTGTCTCCCAACCCAGGAGTTATTCAGGGCCTCAGCTGCAGTGGCGGTAACAGTTCTTATTTCACAAACACACAAGAGCATATTTAGTTAAAACTCCCCACATTTAGGCCAGGGACCAAACACTACCCACAACAGACAGAAAACCTCTCTAGATGACTTGTGTGAAGGATAAAATAGCCAGACCAAAACAGCAGAGCATACACAGCACAACTGGAGACCTAAAGCACCAGGCCCTGGGAAGCAGGGGGACACTGAACTGCAAGGAACTACAAGGCCTCTTCTCCATAAGGACATTGCCCTCAAGAAAAGGAGATATAGCTGACTATCCTAACACAGAAGTTGGCACAGAGATTTAGACAAAATGAGAAAACAAAGAAATTTGTCCCAAATGAAAGAACAGAACAAGGCCACAGACAGAGATCTAAGTATAACAGATATAACATACCTGATAGAGAATTTATTTTTTCTAAAGATTTATTTATTCATTTTAGAGAGAGAGGGAGAGCATGAGTGGGAGGGAGGATAGAGGGAGAAGAAGAGAATTCTCAAGCAGACTCCCCAATGAGTGTGGAGCCTACTGCAGGGGTCAATCCCAGGACTCCACGATCATGACCTAAGCCAAAATCAAGAGTTGGACACTCAACCAACTGAGCCACCCAGGCACCCCAAAGTAATGATCATAAAGATACTCACTGGATTTGAGAAAAGAATGTAAAACATCAGTGAGACCATTAATACAGAGATAAGGCATACCATATTAGAGATAAAGGGCTCAATAAATGAAATGAGAAACACACTTGATGGGATGAACAGTAGGCTGGAAGAAGCAGAGGAAAAAACTGGTGACCTAGAAGACATAGTAATGGAAAGTAATCAAGATTAACAAAAGATGGGGCACCTGGGTGGCTCAATGGGTTAAAGCTTCTGCCTTCAGCTCAGGTCATGATTGCAAGGTCCTGGGATCGAGCCCCACATTGGGCTCTCTGCTCAGCAGGGAGCCTGCTTCCCCCTCTCTCTCTGCCTGCCTCTTTGCCTACTTGTGATCTCTGTCTGTCAAATAAATAAATAAAATCTTTTAAAAAAAATGAACAAAAGGGGGGGAGTTATATAAGTAAAATGATAATAGACTTATGGAACTCAGTGACTCCATCAAACATAATAATATCCACATTATAGAAGTCCCAAAATAAGAGAATGAAAGGGGAGGGCAGAAAATGTATTGGACGATGTAAGAGCTGAAAACTTCCCTGTTCTGGGGAAGGAAACAGATATCCACATCTGGAAGGCACAAAGAACCCCATCCTCCAAAAAAAATCAACAAAAGCAGATTTACACCAAGACATATGATAATTAAAATGGCAAAATACAGTAATAAAGAAAAATATTAAAAGTGGCAAGGCAGAAACAGAGAGAAAGGAAGGAAGGAAGGGAAGAGACAATTACATACAAGGGGAACACCGTGAGGGCATCAAGGGATTTTCAGCAGAAACTTTCCAAGCCAGAGAGAGTGGCATGATATACTGAAAGTGTTGAATAGAAAAAATCTGTAGCCAAAAAAACTAGCCAGCAGGGCTATTTTTCAGAACAGAAGGAGAGATAAAGAGAATCCCAGACAAACAAAATTTAAAGGAGTGGTCATGAGACCACTAAATGGTTCTGCAAGAAAAACTAAAGGGGACTCTTTAAATGGAAAGGAAAAATAAAAAGTGACAATATAAAGGCAAGAAAAGCATAAGCAGTAAAAATTGATTTTTTTTAAATACCAGTAAAGAAAATCACAAAATAAAAGTATGTAAAAGATGACATATACCTAAAAGTAGACAAGAATGGGTTCAAAATTAAATGACTATCAACTTAATATATATAGACTGCTATATCAGATGTTATACACAATCATAATGGTAACCACAAGTCAAATCCCCTAATAAACTTGCAAAGAATAAAAAGAAAGAAATCTAAATATATCAGTAAAGAAAACCAGCAAACCATGAAAGACAAAAAGGATCAGTCAAAATCTTCAGAAAGAACCACAAAACAGGTAATAAAATAGCAAAAACATGTATCAATAATTACTTTGAATGTAAATGGACTAAATATTCCAATTAAAAGACATAGGATGAAAATGGGGCCAAAAAAACAAAAACAAAAACAAAAAACCACCAGGGCTCATTTGTATGCTGCTTACAAGAGACTCATTTTAGACCTAAAAACACCTGCAGATTGAAAGTGAGGGAATAAAAAATATTTATCATGCAAATGGATGTCAAAGAAAGGGGGCAATATTTATATCAGATAAACTAGACTTTGAACAAAGACTGTAACAAGAGACAAAGAAGGACATTATATAATAATAAAGGGACAATCCAACAAGAAGACATAATTGCAAATATTTATGCAATACAGGAGCACCAGAACACATAAGTTGAAATATAGTTTAAATATAAACTACTTGATAATAATACAATGATAGTAGGGGACTTTAAATCCACTTACATCAATAGACAGATCATCTAAAAAAAATTAACAAGGAAACAATAGCTTTGAATGACACACTGAACCAGATGGACTTAACAGATATATTCAGAATGTTCCATCCCCAAACAACAGAATACACATTCTTTTCAAGTGTATATGGAACATTTTTCAGAACAGATCACATTGGGCCACAAAACAAACTTCAGCATATTCAAAAAGATCAAAATCAGACCACGCATATTCTCTGTCCTTAAAGATATGAAACTAAAAGTCAGCCACAAGGAAAAAAGTCTGGAAAGACCACAATACATGGAAGTTAAATAACACACTAATAATTAATGAATGGGTCATCCAGGAAATCAAAGAAGAAATTTAAAATTATGTGGAAACAAATGAAAATGAAAACACAAAGGTTCAAAACTGTCGTGATATAGCAAAAGCAGTTCTAAAAGGGAAGTTTATAGTGATACAGGCCTACCACTGGAAGCAAGAAAAATCTCAAATAAACAATCTAAACTTACAACTAAAGGAGTTAGAAAAAGAACAACAAATGAAGTCTAAAACCAGCAGAAGGAAGGAAACTATAAGATTAGAGCAGAAATAAATGATACAGAACTAAAACAAAAAACAAACAAACAACAACAACAACAAACAATAACAGAACAGGTCAATGAAACCAGGAGCTGGATAATTGAAAAAAATCAATAAAATTGATAAATCTTTAGATTTATCAAGAAAAAAAAAGAGAAGTGACCTAAATAAACAAAATCACAAACAAGAAAGAAGCAATAACAGGCCCACAGAAATACAAACAATTATAAGAAAAGATTATGAAAATCTCTATGCCAACAACTTGAAAATCTAGAAGAAATGGATAAATTTCTAAAAACATATAATCTACCAGAACTGAAACAGGATAAAATAGAAAATTTAAACAGAATGATTATTAGCAAATAAATTGAATCAGTAATCAAAAAATTCCCAACAAAGAAAGTTCAGGACCAGATGGTTTCACAGGCAAATTCTATCGAACATTTAAAGAAGAATTAGTACTTATTTTGTTCAAACTACTTCAAAAAATAGAAGAAGGAAAACTTCCAAATCATTCTGGAGACCAGCATTACCCTAATACCAAAACCAGAGAAAGACACCACAAAGAAAGAGAACTACAGGCCAATATCTCTGATGAATATAGATGCAAAAATCCTCAACAAAATACTAGCATACCAATTCCAACAATGCGTTAAAAAACAATTTATCATGACCAAAGTGGGATATACCTCTGGGTTGAAAGTGTGGGTTCAATATTCACAAATCAATCAACATGATACATTACATCAATAAGAGAAAGGATAAGAATCATATGATCATTTCACTAGATGTAGAAAAAGCATATAACAAAGTACAATATCCATTCATGATTAAAAAAAAAAAAAAACCTTCAACAACAACAACAAAACAAAATCCCTCAAAAAAGTAGGTTTAGAGGAACAATATCTCAACATAATAAAGGTCATAGATGAAAAACCCACAGCTAACATCATCCTCAATGGGGAAAAACTGAGAGTTTTTCTCCTACTAAAGTCAGGAACAAAAAAAAAAATGATGTCCGTTCTCACCAGTTTTAGTCAACATAGTATTGGAAGACCTAGCTACAGCAATCAGACAGCAAAACCAAAGTAAAAGCATACAAATTGGTAAAGAAGTAAAATTTTCATTATTTGCACATGACATGATACTATGTACATAAAACCCAAAAGACCCCACCAAAAAACTGCCAGAACTGATAAGTGAACTCAGTAAAGTCACAGGATACAAAATCAATGAGCAGAAGTCTGCTGCATTTCTGTACACTAATAATGAAGAAGCAGAAAGGGAAGTTTAGAAAATAATCCCATTTATAATTGCACTAAAAACTGTAAGATACCTAAGAATAAACCTAACCAAAGAAGTGAAAGACCTATACACTGAAAACTATAAAACACTAATGAAAGAAACTGAAGATGACAAAAAGAAATTGAAAGGATATTCCATGCTCATGGATTGAAAGGACAAATATTCTTAAAATATCTACCCTGCCCAGAGCAATTTACCCATTTAACACAATCCCTATCAAAATACCAACAGCTTTTTTCAGAGCTAGAACAAACACCCTAAAATTTATATGGAACCATAAAAGACCCCAAATAGCCAAGACAATCTTGAAAAAGAAAAGCAAAGCTGGAGGCATCACAATTTCAGACTTCAACTTATATTACAAAGCTATAGTGACCAAAATTGCATGGTACTGGCACAAAAATAGACACACAGATCAACAGAACAGAATAGAAAGTCCAGAAATAACTCACAACCTTATGGTTAATTAATCTTCCACAAAGAAGGAAAGATAATCCAATGAGAAAAAAGATAGTCTCTTCAACAAATGGTATGGGAAAACCTGGACAGCAACATGCAAAAGAATGAAACTGGTCCACTTTTCACACTATTACACAAAAATAAACTCAAATTATATTAAATACAATTAATTAAATACAATTATATTAAATATAATTTAATTATATTAAATTAAATGAGACTTGAAACCATAAAAATCCTAGAAGAGAACACAAACTTCTCTGACATCAGTCATAACAAATTTTTTTCTAGATATGCTCCTTGAGGCAAGGGAAACAAAACAAAAAATGAACAATTGGGATTACATCAAAATAAAAGCCTTCTGCACAGCAAAGGGTACAATCAGCAAAACTAAAAGACATCCTACAGAATGGGAGAACATATTTGCAAATGACATATTTAATAAAGGGTTAGTATTGAAAATATATAAAGAACTTACACAATTCAGCACCAAAAATATGAATAATCCAATTTAAAAAAGGGCACAAGACATGAACGGATATTTTTTCAAAGAAGACATCCAGATGGCCAACAAAAACATTAAAAGATGCTCAAAATCACTCATCATCAGGGAAATACAAATCAAAACTACAATAAGCTATTACCTCACACTTGCCAGAATGGCTAAAATCAACAAAAGGGGTTGGAGAAGACATGGAAAAAGGGCAACCCTTTTCCACTACTGGTGGAAACGCAAACTGGTGCAGACACTCTGGAAAACAGTATGCAGGTTCCTCCTAAAGTTAAAAATAAAACTACCCTACTATCCAAAAATCATATTCCTGGGTATTTGTGGCAAAGAAAGCAAAAAACATTAATTCAAAGGGATACATGCACCCCGATGTTTATAGCAGCATTATTTATAAGAACCAACATGCAGAAGCAGCCCAAGTGTTCATCAATTGATGAATAAAGAAGAGGTGGCATATACATATACAATGGAATATTATTCAATCATAAGAAAGAATGAAATCTTGCCATTTGCAGCAACATGGATGGAGCCAGAGAGTATAAGTTGGTCAAAGACAAATATACTATATAATTTCACACATATGTGAAATTTAAGGAACAAAACAAACAAAAAGGAAGAAAAAAGAGAGTGAGGCAGTCAAAAAACAGGCTCTTAACCATAGAGAACAAAGTGATGGTTACCAGAAGGAAGGAAGTGGGGGGAGGGTGAGTTAAATAGGTGATGGGGATTAAGAAGGACACTTACTCTGGTGACTGCCAGGTGATGTATGGAATTGAATCATTATATTTTACACCTGAAACTAATTCAACATTGTATGCTTAACTGGAATTAAAATAAAAAGCAAAACAAAACAGAAAAACTAATTCATATGAACAGACCACATAGAGAGATCCTAAGAATATGTGAAGAAAGAAAAAGAGACTCAAACAGCTCCTCCAGTCCCATGTGTCTCAATTTCATCCATGTGAAATAGTCAACTATTATGGACTGAATCATAACCCACACAAAATTCACATGTCGAAGCCCTAACCCCCAGAGCGACTGTATATGGAGATAGGGTCCTTAAGAAAGTAATTACAGTTTAGGGGCACCTGGGTAACTCAGTCCACTGAGCATCTATCTATACCTCAATTTTGGATCAGGTCATGATCGAGGGTCATGGATCAAGCCCTGCTACAAATTAATCTCTCAGCTTGGAGTCGGGTTGAGATTCTCTCTCTTCCTCTTCCTCTGCCCTTCCCCCTGCTCATGCTCAAGCTCACTCTCTAAATAAAAAAAAATAAGTAAAATCTTCTTTAAAAAAAAAAAAAGTAAGTAAGGTTAAATGAGGTCATAATAGAACTGGCCCAACAGAACTGATACCTAGATACCAGAAATCTTTCTTTTCATACCTGCACAAAGCAAAGGGCATGTGAGAACACAGTGAGAATCAAATGACTGCAAGCCAGGAAGAGAGACCTCATAAGAAACCCACTCTGCTGGCACCTTGATCTTGAACTTCTGGTAATGGCAGTCTAAGCATACTAATATAAAGACTCTGAGCCATACAGTCAAACCCTCCCCAAATTCCTGACCCACGAAAACCATGAAAGGTCATAAAATGATGATCCTCATTTTAAGTCACTAAGTTCTGGTGTGATTTGTTACATAGAAATAGGTAATTGAGACACTGCCCTTGAGGCACTTATAGGGAAGATAAAATATATAGTTAAATATCAAAATGCTGTATTAGTTATATATCAAATTATTTGAGCTAGAAAGTAAATAAAGAGGGAAGAAGGTTTTTTGAACTGGAAAAATTTGTTTATTTATTTTGAGAGAGAGAGAGAGAGAGAGAGAGAGAGAGAGAAAGAGCACCAGTGGGGAGGAGAAGATGGAATCTTAAGCAGAATGCACTGAGCATATATCCCAGCTGGGGAAATCTCATCCAACAGGATCACAACCTGAGCTGAAACCAAGAGTCAGACACACAACTGACTGTGCCACCCAGATGTCCCTAGAATTAGAAAATTTAAAATAGTAAATAATTAATCAGAGGTAGACCTAGGATGAAGACAGCTTAGGTGGATTCAAACTGGGAGAAGGGAGGTATCACTGAAGTGGTTATTACTGTGGTATATTATGAATTTAACTATATCCCCCAAATTTCATATGTTGAAGCCCCAGCCATCATGTGGCTATATTTGAGATGGGGCCATTAAGGAGGTGACTAGGTTAAATGAGGTCCTAAGAATGGAATCCTGATGTAATAAAACCGGTGGCTTTGTAACAAGAGGAAGAAACACCATAGTTCTATCATCTGTAAGCCAGGAAAAGGGCCCTCACTGGAACCTGTCACCCTGATATAAGACCTATTTCCAGAACTGTGAGAAAATAAATTTCTTTTTTTCTAAGCCACCTAGTCTATAGCATTTTGTTATGGTAGACTGAGCTTACTAGTACAGGTGACTTCACACTTTTTTTTTAGGACTTAGTTAGAATATAAAACCCTTAGTAAATCTGGAAAAAAATTAAAATATGTATATTATTTGCTCCACACATTAATCTACAAGCAACCTTAAGGCAGGAGTTCTATTCTATTAGGTATATCCCAGCACCTAGATTACTCCTCTGAGCGATATGAGCGATAGTAACTGCTGAAAGAATGGAGAAACGGAGGAAAGAAGAGTTAAGAAACCAAAATCTTTCAGTGATACAGGACCTAATACCATCTGTAGAATATCTAAAATAACCCAGACAAAGAAACCTTCCAGAAAGAATGAGTGGAACATTATCAGTTAGTGGAATGGAGAAAACATCCATGAATCATTGGGCTAAACAGTGTCAGCAGTACGCAAAAGGCTGGTTTGGTTTTTTGCCTGTGCTCTAGCCCATTCATTCTCAAAATTTTCTTCCTACTCATTATTCCCTAATAATTATTCAGTGCTGGTAGAATTACCTGTTATGATCAGTCTGCAATGCATGGCCCCCTGCTAATCCCCACCTTGCTTTCTTTTTTTTCCCTATTTATTTATTTATTTTAAATTTTTTATTTTTTATAAACATATATTTTTATCCCCAGGGGTACAGGTCTGTGAATCACCAGGTTTACACACTTCACAGCACTCACCAAAGCACATACCCCCCCCAATGTCCATAATCCCACCCCCTTCTCCCAAACCCCCTCCCCCCCAGCAACCCTCAGTTTGTTTTGTAAGATTAAGAGTCACTTATGGTTTGTCTCCCTCCCACCTTGCTTTCTAACCTCCAGCAGCTCTTTCCTCTGCTGAATTTTCAGTGTTACTCCATAGACATCCCTGAACTCATTGTTCAATTCTTAAATGTTAATACACATCTAGTTTTGGAAGCTTTTAAATGCGAAGAGTGCAAATAAATGTGTGCTTCACACAAATCATTTTAAAAGAGGCTAAAACTTTTAAAAGGCCACCTATGTGCAAAATAATCATTAAGAAGAAAATGGACATTTATTATGTACTTAAAATTCAAAAGTGAGTGCAAAGCAGGAAATGAAAGAAAAGTAGAAAGAGAAATTCCAGTCCAAGATCTCTCAGCATAACATTTTTGTCTTTGTGATTATAAGCACTCATTTATAAGAAGTAGATTTTTTAGTGAACATACTCTAGACCAAATTTTCAGCTGGCTTTTTTACTGTAATCAAATATCAAGGTGGATAGACAGACCAGGCCAACTCCTAATACCTCTGCCTTCGGCTCCTTTGATTCCGTAACTCTGGGCCAGATGGCCTATAGGATTTCATTGGAGGGAACAAATTGAACTAAAATTTCAGCTTCCTTTACACTGAATATTACTTTGTAGTGACTTGCTATTTAATCTTAAGTATAACTTGATCTCTCATTACTCTACAGTTTCCCCTAAAAGAAGTTTCCAAATATAGTTATAATATAGGTACATATTTCCTACTGGATCTCTTCTTGGATCTATGTGGTACCAATACCTATTGGATTATGGATTATGTATAAAGGATATATAATTATTTCTGAATATGACCCAGTTCCAAATATGTGGTAGGAGTTAAGCCCTATATTGCAAAAAAAAAAAAAAAAAAAAAATACTAGAATTTTTTCAGTGTCCCAAGTATAAGCCACATAACAACTCTGTGATACAGATAAACACTGAAAGAAAACAGGATTGAATTATGTATGCTGAGCTGTGAAAACATTGCTTTCCAGCTAGAAGGCAACTCTTGAGTTTTGGGTTAAAATAGGTGACATCTATCTTATATCCTCCATGACTATTTGCAGACTTGGGAGAGCAGAACTACTCTGACTACAGCTTATCCTCAAAACCAACTTTAAATACAACTGTCAACAAAGGCTATAAATTTTAACTGATTGGTCTGAATGGAAGGGTGTGCAACTCGCTCACAAAGAAAATAATTTCTCTTGAACCGTTTTTAAGAATTTTGAAAATAGGACTGTCATGAATTTGTGTTTACATTCCTAATGTAGCTAGATTTTAGCTTCTAGAAAAAAAAAAATTCTGGGCTCTGTTGACTCTGTGTGGGTTTAGTCGATCTCTGTAGCACTGTCATGCTAATTTGACAATGGATCCTTAGTAAGTTTGTGATCCCAAGACTTCATGTTTACCCAGGCTTCATTTGGACTTCTTGCTGTCCTCAGGCAGCTTTGAGGCATCCCAGCATTTCTCTGCAACTTACATGGCAAGCTAACTCATACTACATCCTCACTTCTCACCCTGTATTCCCTGACAACCTGTGAATAATGAGTGAGTCTTCACTGGGTGATTGCTTTGTGAAGAAAAATGAATAATTTACCTGATAATCATGGTCATCTATCAGACTATGCATTTTTTCCTAATAAGTGATTTTGCTATGTTTGCTTAAAACTTACACTGAATTTTTCATGAGTTGGATGAGTGTTTTCCAGCATCTGTTTATAATGTCAACTAACTTTTTTTTTTTTTTTTTTTTTTAATGAAATGAAACCTTGGAAGATGAGAACAGAAACTGGGTGTTTAAAAAAGATATATTACCTTTCAGATTGGGGGCTCTCTGTGCCTGAATTATAAGAAGGGGAGGTGAATTATGAGAGACTATGGACTCTGAAAAACAATGTGAGGGGTTTAAAGTGGCAGGGGGGTGGGAGGTTGGGGTACCAGGTGGTGGGTATTATAGAGGGCACGGATTGCATGGAGCACTGGGTGTGGTGAAAAAATAATGAATACTGTTATGCTGAAAATAAAAAAATTAATTTAAAAAAAAATAAAAAGGTCTCCAGAGGTTTCAGAGTGATTTAATTATTTTCAAATCTTCTGTTCAAATGACCACATAGTGCTCAGCATATTACGTGTCATTTGCACACTTCTTAAAGACCAAATTGTACTTGATGTTTTCAAAGACAGGAATCATGGGAGGTGAGTACTTTTATTTATGTACTCTTTTTTTAAATTAACATATAACATATTATTTGCTTCAGGGGTACAGGTCTGTGAATCATCAGTCTTAACAATTCACAGCACTCACCATAGCACATACGCAGCCACTCTAACCCTCCCCACACCACTCCCCAGCAGCCCTCAGTTTGTTCCCTGAGATTAAGAGTCTCTTGTGATTTGTCTCCCTCCTGGTCCCATCTTGTTTCATTTTTTTCCCTTCCCAGCTCCCCAGGAACTCCCCTCCCACCCTGCTTCTCAAATTCCTCATATCAGAGAGATCATATGATAAAATTGTCTTTCTATGACTGACTTATTTCGCTTAGCATAATACCCTCTAGTTCTTGATGAGTAAAATCTCAAGGTCTGAGCACTAAAATCTCCTATTTAAAAGCCGGCTTTAAACCTTACCAAAGCAGCTAGTAGGTCTCTTTGATAATATTAAAGGCACAGGGGTGCCTAGGTGGCTCAGCTGGAAAACAACTGCCTTTGACTCAGGTAATCATTCCAGAGCTCTAAGATAGAGCCCCACCCCCTGCATTGAGTCCCCACATTGACCCCCAAATTGAGCTCCTCTCATCAGGCTCCCTGCTCAGTAGGGAGTCTCCTTCTCCTTCTCCTTCCACCCACTCCCCCATGCTCTCTCTCTCAAATAAATTTTTCTACTAACAATGAAACAGTGAAAATGATAATTTAAGAATAAGGTTGTGGCAAGCCCTAGTCTAAAATGAATTGGATTTTGAAAAGTTATGGGCAAACAATACAAATAATAATGGTCAAAACTTAAACTTACTTTTAGCAAAAATTTTAGAGTTTAACTTAGAAAATGAAAATATATAAAATTTAATTAGTGTTTTATAATTTAGTAATCAATTATACATTATCATATTTACTCTTCCCTCCCGGGATTTGGATATTAATATTGTATTTTATTTATTCTATTTATTTGGAGGATAGTAAAGATATAGGAAAGTATATAAAGACCGCTCACCCTGAGTGTATAGCACATTTTTTTACATATACTTGGGCCTGAGTAATCACACCCAACTCAAGATATAAAACATTTCCAGAATCCCATAATTTTCCACTATTATTATCTCTGATTAGTTTTGTCTCTTCTCATACTGCATACAGATAGAACCACAGAATAAATGTGTTTGTGCCCGACTACTTTCTGTCAATATAATATCTATAAATTTCATCCATATTGTATCATATATCACAGTTATTTTTTATTGCTGCATAGCATTTCATTGTACAAATATACCAATATTTATTTATCCATTCTCCTGCTATTTTTGCTATTATTAATAAAACTGTGAACATTTTGCATAATACTTTCATTAACATGCACTCATTTGTCTTTGTATGTAAGTGGGAGTGAAATTGTTTGGACTTAGGTTATATATATATATATATATATATATATATATATGGAGAAGATGCTGAACAATTTTCCAAAGTAATTACACAACTTTATATTGCCACCAGCAACATATGTTCCATTTGTTCCATATGTTGCCAGCACTTCATACTATAAGTCTTTTCAATTTTAACCATCAGGTGGATATGTAGTAGTATTTCATTGCAGATTATCCTCATTTTAAAAATAAGAAAACTAAATTCAGAGCAATTACATGGTTTATCTATAATTACATATATAGTGTTAGCTATGATCGCAATATTGGTGTCCTGATTCTATATACATTGTTTTGTTTTTTCTATTACACACTGGTAGTGTTCTTCCTTACCTCCTCTTTTTTCTTTGGTCTTTTCTTATCTTTGTAATTTCTGCTATGAAAAATTTCAAACATAGAGAAAAGCAGAGAGGTACATATAATCTAGATTTAACAATTGTTTATACTATGTTATGTTCATGTATTTTTGCTAAAAACTTAAAAGTAAATTACATACATCATGACATTTTACCCATAAACATTTCATTATGTACTTCTAAAATATAAGGATATTTTCTTATGTAAAATAAGTTTTATCTCAACTCCATTAACAATAAGCCCCTGATATTATCTAGCAACTAGTCCTCAAATTTATCCAACTATTATAAGAATGTGTTTTACGGCTGTCTTGTTCAAAATAAAAGTCAATCAATACCATATATTCACTTGCTATGATTCTGTGATATTTATAAAAATTCAAGTGCAAGTTTCAATTTTATTATTATTATTTGGCAAAGTGTAATATCAAGCCTAGATAAAGGTTTTACTTTTCATATTAAAGTCTAAGTATTATAGAACATGGGAAGCTAAACATTCTCTTAAATATTTATTTAATATTTATTAAAACTGTACAATGTGTTCAAACACTGGGTACACTGTGAAAGAGTGGATATTACACCAAGATATCAAATACTGTTTCTTAAAAACAAATACCCCAGCGGTGCTCAAGTAAAAGAATATGAAAAATGCAGTAGATATGGAGAAAAGAATTAGTAAATTAAAGAAGGTATCTTGGTCTTTGTTCTTTAAAGGATTACTATTAACTATGCAGCTTTTTTCTCACATATAATTGCCATTCTCAGTAGGAATTGATTAACCTTTTATTGCTACTATTATTACTAATGGGTGGAATACCAGATGAAAAGAGTCTGTATTCATTCTGAATAGAAAATCAAATGAAGCACACACATCGTTCTCGGGGAAAACTGTATCAGATTTTTCTTGCTGCTCCAATTAAAATTTGAGTTTGTTTAAATATTCATGGCATATCTAAAGCAAATACATACAATGAAAATTTACTGTATTTTTTGGTTTCTGTTTTCTATAAAAATGTGGGCCACTAAATACACCAGAAAGAACTACATACTCATAAAATAGCATAGGGCTGACCAGCTAATTTAAGACTGCTGCCACTTCTTACCCTCATTAGTCTTAAAGCTATTGACCACCATGTATTACTGCTCAATTACTTCTGGATTATTTATATTTGCACAACTCTTAACCTTAAAAAGAAAAAAAAAAAATCAGCGGCGGGCGGGGGAGGGGGTGCAGGTGTTCCTACCTGCTGGATAGGTTTCTTCTATATTTAGAAGAGAAAAATAAAAATTTCTTCTTAGGGAATTGATCATGGTCCTCTTGACTTTCCCTTAACTATGTGTCTGCCAGTTATCTCTGCAAAATATTGCCAATTTTAGTTTCCTCGGCATTTGGTCTTTTCTAGAGGCTCTACCTGGAGCAGTATAGGGTCCACCTACCAACAGGAGGAAGTGAGTGCTCCACTGAGGGTCATGAGGGTCATGAGGAGAACAGGCCCTGACTTTCCCACAGCTAGCTCAGTATTCGATATGAATATAGGGAATGCCCGTCAGACGGAGGCTGGAAGTTACTCCAAGAGTTGAAGACAAGTCCAAAAACCAATTGTTTTGCTTGGTGTCCAACATGTTGGTGAGATCTTGTGTTGTTTTTTTTTTTTTTTTTTTTTCCTTAGTTTTTGAGGTGGGGGAAGGCTGTCAGGATACGGCCTTTAGTGGAAATAAAGACTGTACAAAATCAAATGTTTCTTACTAAGGCCTCTGCAGCATAACTTAAATGCAAACAGGTAAAATAAATACACAAGAATCATTCAATACACACCACTTCAGAAATCAATAGCTTCTTTGAAGCCACAGTAACACTTTAAGTATGTTTGACTCAGATGCATAAATCTGGTGGGCTAGAAAGCAAATTACACTTTCAACTTGATCTAAGAGAATTTCAACAATTAAAAAATACATGGGCTGGGGGCGTCAGCGTGGCTCAGTTGGTTAAGCGGCTGCCTTCGGCTCAGGCATGATCCCAGCATCCTGGGATCGAGTCCCACATCGGGCTCCTTGCTCGGCGGGGAGTCTGCTTCTCCCTCTGCCTCTGCCTGCCTCTCTGGCTGCCTGTGCTTGCTCTCTCCCTCTCTCTCTCTCTCTGACAAATAAATAAGTAAAATCTTAAAAAAAAAAAAAAAAAGCATCCGCTGTAATCAACATCGGACAGCCGTTAGAATAGAATCTTGAGGTAACAAGGAATCCAGGCATCGTCGGACAGTCTTCTCTTCGTCCTTTTGCTTATTTTGAGGGGTGTGTGGCATTTCACCGGCAGCAACAACTGTTGGCCAAATTACAGTCCCATTCTTGCTCCGCAGGAACCACAAAGTGGAAGCGAGGAAGAGGAGTCCCCCACGCAGGACTTTCTCACCGCCTTTACCTCAAGCCCCGTCGCGCCAGTGAGGAACTCCAGGACGTCTGCGCGGTACCCTGCAGCCTTTGCGCCCAACGTCAGACGCCGGCCGAGCTACGGTTCCACGTCTCGCGATGCGACTTTCCGAGAACTGCTCACCAGTTCCGGAGAGGAAGCACCTGGGCTTGGTTTGTCGCTGTCATTTTCATTTCTTCTGGAACACAAGCCAGGCAGAGAAAGCGCTCATCAAACACCCGGGTAGCTCCCCTTGCGTCCTCCCTGGCTCTGTGACTCACTGCGCCGTCCTCTCTCTTCCCTCCCCCTTTAACCAGAACTGTAAGAAGTTGGGAGAAAAAGCAAACTCTTCCAAAAGGTTCAACTTCCAAGTTGAACCGGAGGTTTGAGGTATATAGAGGATTTATCTTTCCTTTCTCCAGAGTGACAGTATTTTTACTTACGGATGTTCTGGTGAAATTATGAAATGTGTGCCAAAGCCAGGCTTTCGGTACCAGCCAGAATTTTAAAAAAATGAGCACTGATGAGCACTGAATGCTCGATCCTTTAGGAAAATCAATCATAGAGGAAAACAAGATATCTAGAAATAGGGGGAGTGAAGTGTGGAATCCATGAAGACTTCTTTAGAGAGAAAGCGAATTCGGCTATACTAAATGTCAGAGCGGCTGGAAGTAGTTTGGCTTGTGGCGCAGTAAGAAAATAGTTTGGAGATGGCGCCTGGGAGACTCGTAGGTGTCCCGACTCGGCTCAGGGCATGATAGGACGATTCTAGGATCAAGACCCATAGGGCTCCTTGCGCAGCAAGGAGCCTGCCTCTCCTGCTTCCAGCTCCCCTACTGTGCTCTCTGTCAAATAAATAAATGAAATCTCAAAAACAAAACAAAAGATTAGGAAACTTCTTTTAAACTTTAGTTTTGTCTTTCCCTGCTATGAATGTGGAATCATGCCTACATTCTCACTACAGAAAGCAGGGGAAATTATCATATATTAATGAAGTTGTCTGTAAGAATAATACAATGGCCATGCAAAATTTCTACTTGCTTAAAATGTTGTCTGGAATAACGATTGGAAGTGACAGGCTGGGCACTAAATCCTCTGCCCCTCCATCTGTAAACTCCTGGGGCTCTTAGATTACAAACTAGAAGGATAACCTCCCCCAAATGTGATTTATTCCAAAGAACCCTCACCTGATGAGATGCTTAACCCTCACCTGATAAATGGCAAAGATTATCCACTGCTTTGGGGAAAGACGTGCTTCTGTCCTAAGGCTCCTAACCTCTTTTGTCCTTGATTTCACCGGGGGGGGGGGGGGGGGGGGGGCACGCTAGAGTCTGGCCCTTGTAATTCCCCAATACAGTTCATCATATTCAGAAGCCAGTATCTCCAGGTAGATAGAAGTACACAGGCCAAAATTGTACTAACTAGTAGAATAGATGGACTAAGTGTCTTAAATCAACTTCCTCAGAAGGAGAACCTGAGATGGAGAACCGGAGATGAAGGTTCTTGTGAACAGTTGGGGAAGTAACAAGGGCATAGTATCAGTAACAAGGGCAAAGTACAGTTGGTATTGTAGCTTCAGTCTGATCCTTTAAAAGTTCCCACACTAGCCATTCTCCTGACTCAAGCCAAAGTAGCAGGAACTCTAAGACTTACTTATTTTAGAGAGAGTGTGTGGGCAGAGGGACAGAAGAAGAGGAAATGAGTCACAAGCAGACTCCACACTAAGCCTGAGGTGGGGCTCCATCTCCATACCTCAAGATCAGGACCCTGAAATCACAACCTGAGCCAACACCAAGAGTTTGATGCTTAACTGATTGCACCACCTAAGTGCCTGAGTAGCAGGAATTACATACTCATATTTATGGGGACTAAGAGAGAGGGAAGAGGCAATTTGCCAGTTTCCCAGATCTCCATAGGTCATGGGCTTCAGTATTTAATAACCATTCTCTATAAAAGAGCTGCTGGTGTTGGCTGTTGGAAAAGAAAACCCACCAAATACTAGGGGATCTGAGTGGAGCACTAATATCAGCAGCTTAAATCTACCTCTTGTACCTTTCAGATTCATTTGCATCTAACATTAAGTTTACTCCATCCTGTTATGGATTAAATTATTTTTCAGAGTTCAACCACATAGTAATTTGAATAGGGTAAAATAAAGAATTGTTAATTATAGGGGATTAGGGTAACAAAGGATTCCTAATAGGAAGCAAAGTGAATTCTAAATAACATAAATAACATTCTGAATAACAGGAATGCCACAAAATGCCAAGGCTGAAATAGAGCCCTAACAAAAAAAACCTACTTAATATAGTCATGAACATTCAGGAGAGAATATGGAAAAATAGACATACTGAGAAAATGTTAAAGTTCTTATATAAAAGAAATATAAATATTGACATCCTTATAGGCAAGAAAGTAGAAGAACATAGGAAGAATGGGAAGAATTTTTTAAATATTAAAAATATGCAAATATATAATCATTGCCAATTTATGTTTAGATTTAAAGTTAAAAAGGTCAGGCTGACAGTCTGGAATTTTTAAAAATCTGGCTACATGCCCTCCACAAAGGATACAAAAGTTGAAAGTTGAATTAAAAAGTATCTGGAACAAAGGAACCAAATGATGTTGCTCTACTGACATTACACAAAACAACTTTAAGCTAAAACTTTATAAAAGTCTCTAAATAATACTTTTTAGAAGACTTAATTCACCAAGAAGCTACAAAACTGTTCTACTTATGCAGGCATAAAATAAAATACCCTCCAAATATATAAAGCAAAAATTGAATTGTAGGAAAAAATTAACAATCATGGCAGGTGATTTTAACAAAGCTCTAAATCACTATGATATAAAATGACACATAAGGAAATTAAAAATACATTTGTAAACTACTAGCAAGTATAATTTTATACACACAGAAGTGCAGATCACACTCTTGAATGACAATTGAACTAGAAGATAATAACGAAACTATGAGTTTTTAAAAATATATATATTTGAAAGATTATAAAAACTTTCAAAGAACTCAGTAATCAGACTATCATAATGTAAACTTTAAAATCCATGGACGTAAATGAAATACTAACATACCAAATCTTTAAAGATACAGTGACAGATGCCCTGCAAGGAAAACTTTTAGCCCTAAATGTATATTTTAAATAAGAAATTCTGAAAATTAATAAATAAAATCCCTCACTTGGAATTTAATAAGATAAAGATAGAATAAATCCAAATAAAACAGAAGGAAAGGATATAGTTAAGACCATATTTTTAAAAAAACAATAAAAAACACAATAGGGATGATCCACAAAATCAAAAGTTGGTTCTTTGAGAAGGGGAATGCACTAGCCAAACATCTAGTAAAATATCATGAAAAGAAACAGAAGAGAAAGAAGGCAGAGTCAAATAGCATTTTAATGTAAAATGGGACACAACTATAGAAATAGATTTTTAAAGACAAAAGTAACTGATACAGTTAAATAATACAGTTAAAGAATTTTAAATGGATGTATTTCTTTAAAATGTTACTTACAAACTTAAAAAAGAAATAATAGAAACCAACAGTAGTTTAGTTAAAGGCAATCATTAAAAATTTTCCCACAAAGAATATACTTGAATTTTAGAGGAAATTCCACCAATTTTCAGGGAAAAACCATTTCAATTTTGTGTATATATATATATATATACATATATATATATGTATATATATATATATGCACTGTTTCACTTAACTAATCCAGAATAATCTCAATGCAAAACTGAGCACATTATAAGAAAGAAATAATGTCAGCCAATCTGTCACATAAGCATAATGCAAAATCACAAATAATATATTGGTGAACCAACTTTACATATTTATTGAAAGAATAATATGTATGTCCAAGTAGAATTTATTCTAGAAATTCAGGAATGGTTTAATATTCAAAAGTAAATATAATTCACTAAATTTACAGAATTAGGGAGGAAAAAAATTACAGAATTATATCAGTCGTTGAAGAACATGATAAAATGAAAAATACATTTTGATTTAAAAAAAAATTACAAACTAAGGGAAAGATGACTTCAATATAAAAAAATGTAGCTAAAAAATTCTATTGATAGGGGAAAAACTGTGCTCTAATGGCTGACCAAATCAAGGGAATTTTTTTTTTAATTTTTTATTTTTTTATAAACATATATTTTTATCCCCTGGGGTACAGGTCTGTGAATCGCCAGGTTTACACACTTCACAGCACTCACCATAGCACATACCCTCCCCCATGTCTATAACCCCAACCCCCTTCTCCCATCCTTCCTTCCCCCAGCAACCCTCAGTTTGTTTTGTGAGATTAAGAGTCACTTACGGTTGGTATCTCTCCCAATCCGTCTTGTTTCATTTATTCTTCTCCTACCCACTTAAGCCCCCATGTTGCATCACCACTTCCTCATATCAGGGAGATCATATGATAGTTGTCTTTCTTCTCTTGACTTATTTCGCTAAGCATGATATGCTCTAGTTCCATCCACGTTGTTGCAAATGGCAAGATTTCATTTCTTTTGATGGCTGCATAGTATTCCATTGTGTATATATACCACTTCTTCTCTATCCATTCATCTTTTGATGGACATCTAGGTTCTTTCCATAGTTTGGCTATTGTGGACATTGCTACTATAAACATTCGGGTGCACGTGCCTCTTTGGATCACTACGTTTGTATCTTTTGGGTAAATACCCAGTACTGCAATTGCTGGGTGATAGGGATGTTCTATTTTCAACATTTTGAGGAAACTCCATGCTGTTTTCCAGAGTGGTTGCACCGGCTTGCATTCCCAACAGTGTAGGAGGTTTCCCCCTTTCTCCGCATCCTCGCCAGCATCTGTCATTTCCTGACTTGTTGATTTTAGCCATTCTGACTGGTGTGAGGCGATAACTCATTGAGGTTTTGCTTTGTATTTCCCTGATGCCGAGTGATATGGAGTACTTTTTCATGTGTCTGTTGGCCATCTGGATGTCTTCTTTGCAGAAATGTCTGTTCATGTCCTCTGCCCATTTCTTGATTAGATTATTTGTTCTTTGGGTGTTGAGTTTGCTAAGTTCTTTATAGATTTTGGACACTAGTCCTTTATCTGATATGTCATTTGCAAATATCTTCTCTCATACTGTCAGTTGTCTTTTGGTTTTGTTAAATGATTCCTTTGCTGTGCAAAAGCTTTTGATCTTGATGAAATCCCAATAGTTCATTTTTTCCCTTGCTTCCCTTGCCTTTGGCGATATTCCTAGGAAGATGTTGCTGCGGCTGAGGTCGAAGACGTTGCTGCCTGTGTTCTCCTCAAGGGTTTTGATGGATTCCTTTCTCACATTGAGTTCCTTCATCCATTTTGAGTCTATTTTCGTGTGTGGTGTAAGGAAATGGTCCAATTTCATTTTTCTGCATGTGGCTGTCCAATTTTCCCAATACCATTTATTGAAGAGGCTGTCTTTTTTCCATTGGACGTTCTTTCCTGCTTTGTCAAAGATTAGTTGACCATAGAGTTGAGGGTCTATTTCTGTGCTTTCTATTCTGTTCCATTGATCTATGTGTCTGTTTTTGTGCCAGTACCATGCTGTCTTGAGGATGACAGCTTTGTAATAGAGCTTGAAGTCCGGAACTGTGATGCCACCAACTTTGGCTTTCTTTTTCAATATTCCTTTGGCTATTCAAGGTCTTTTCTGGTTCCAAATAAATTTCAGGATTATTTGTTCCATTTCTTTGAAAAGGATGGATGGAACTTTGATAGGAATTGCATTAAATGTGTAGGTTGCTTTAGGTAGCATAGGCATTTTCACAATATTTATTCTTCCAATCCAGAATCATGGAACATTTTTCCATTTCTTTGTGTCTTCCTTAATTTCTTTCATGAGTACTTTATAGTTTTCTGAGTATAGATTCTGTGCCTCTTTGGTTAGCTTTATTCCTAGGTATCTTGTGGTTTTGGGTGCAATTGTAAATGGGATTGACTCCTTAATTTCTCTTTCTTCTGTCTTGTTGGTGTAGAGAAATGCAACTGATTTATGTGCATTGATTTTATATCCTGACATTTTACTGAATTCCTGTACAAGTTCTAGCAGTTTTGTAGTGGAGTATTTTGGGTTTTCCACATATAGTATCATATCATCTGCAAAAGTGATAGTTTGACTTCTTTGCTGATTTGGATGACTTTAATTTCCTTTTGTTGTCTGATTGCTGAGGCTAGGACTTCTAGTACTATGTTGAATAGCAGTGGTGATAATGGGTATCCCTGCTGTGTTCCTGACCGTAGCAGAAAAGCTTTCAGGTTTTCTCCATTGAGAATGATATTTGCAGTGGGTTTTTCATAGATGGCTTTGATAATATTGAGGTATGTGCACTCAATCCCTACACTTTGAAGAGTTTTAATTAGGAAGGGATGCTGTACTTTGTCAAATGCTTTTTCAGCATCTATTGAGAGTATCATATGGTTCTTGTTTTTTCGTTTATTGATGTGTTGTATCACATTGATTGATTTGTGGATGTTGAACCAACCTTACAAACCTGGAATAAAACCTACTTGGTCGTGGTGAATAATCCTTTTAATGTATTTTTGAATGGTATTGGCTAGTATTTTGGTGAGAATTTTTGCATCTGTGTTCATCAAGGATATTGGTCTATAGCTCTCTTTTATGATGGGATCCTTGTCTGGTTTTGGGATCAAGGTGATGCTGGCCTCATAAAATGAGTTTGGAAGTTTTCCTTCCATTTCTATTTTTTGGAACAGTTTCAGGAGAATAGGAATTAGTTCTTCTTTTTAAATGTTTGGTAGAATTCCCCTGGGAAGCTTTCTGGCCCTGGGCTTTTGTTTGTTTGGAGATTTTTGATGACTATTTCAATCTCCTTACTGGTTATGGGTCTGTTCAGGCTTTCTATTTCTTCTTGGTTCAGTTGTGGTAGTTTTTATGTTTCTAGGAATGCATCCATTTCTTCCAGATTGTCAAATTTGTTGGTGTATAGAGTTGCTCATAGTATGTTCTTATAATTGTTTGTATTTCTTTGGTGTTAGTTGTGATCTCTCCTCTTTCATTCATGATTTTATTTATTTGGGTCCTTTCTCTTTTCTTTTTGATAAATCTGGCCAGGGGTTTATCAATTTTATTAATTCTTTCAAAGAACCAGCTCCTAGTTTTGTTGATTTGTTCTATTGTGTTTTTGGTTTCTATTTCATTGATTTCTGCTCTGATCTTTATGATTTCTCTTCTCCTGCTGGGTTTAGGGTTTCTTTCTTGTTCTTTCTCCAGCTTCATTAGGTGTAGGGTTAGGTTGCGTACTGAGACCTTTCTTGTTTCTTGAGAAAGTCTTGTTCTGCTATATATTTTCCTCTCAGGATTGCCTTTGTTGTGTCCCACAGATTTTGAACCATTGTGTTTTCATCATCATTTGTTTCCATGATTTTTTTCAATTATCCTTTAATTTCCTGGTTGACCCATTCATTCTTTAGAAGGATGCTGTTTAGTCTCCATGTATTTGGGTTCTTTCCAAATTTCTGCTTGTGGTTGAGTTCTAGCTTCAGAGCATTGTGGTCTGAACATATGCAGGGAATGATCCCAATCTTTTGATACCGGTTGAGTCCTGATTTAGGACCGAGGATGTGACCTATTCTGGAGAATGTTCCATGTGCACTAGAAAAGAATGTTTATTCTGTTGCTTTGGGATGAAATGTTCTGAATATATCTGTGATGTCCATCTGGTCCAGTGTGTCGTTTAAGGCCTTTATTTCCTTGCTGATCTTTTGCTTGGATGATCTGTCCATTTCAGTGAGGGGAGTGTTAAAGTCCCCTACTATTATTGTATTATTGTTGATGTGTTTCTTTGATTTTGTTATTAATTGGTTTATATAGTTTACTGCTCCCATGTTGGGGGCATAGATATTTAAAATTGTTAGATCTTCTAGTTGGACAGACCCTTTGAGTGTGATATAGTGTCCTTCCTCATCTCTTACTAGAGTCTTTGGCTTGAAATCTAACTGATCTGATATAAGGATTGCCATTCCTGCTTTCTTCTGATGTCCATTAGCATGGTAAATTCTTTTCCACCCCCTCACTTTAAATCTGGAGGTGTCTTCGGTCTTAAAATGAGTTTCTTGTAGGCAACATATAGATGGGTTTTGTTTTTTTATCCATTCTGATACCCTGTGTCTTTTGATTGGGGCATTTAGCCCATTAACATTCAGGGTAAGTATTGAGAAATATGAATTTAGTGCCATTGTATTGCCTGTAAGGTGACTGTTACTGTATATTGTCTCTGTTCCTTTCTGATCTACCACTTGTAGGCTCTCTCTTTGCTTAGAGGACCCCTTTCAAGATTTCCTGTAGAGCCAGTTTGGTGTTTGTAAATTCTTTAAGTTTTTATTTGTCCTGGAAGCTTTTAATCTCTCCCTCTATTTTCAATGATAGCCTAGCTGGATATAGTATTCTTGGCTGCATGTTTTTCTTGTTTAGTGCTCTGAATATATCATGCCAGCTCTTTCTGGCCTGCCAGGTCTCTGTGGATAAGTCAGCTGCCAATCTAATATTTTTACCATTGTATGTTACAGACTTCTTTTCCTGGGCTTCTTTCAGGATTTTCTCTTTGTCACTAAAACTTTTAAATGTTACTATTAGGTGATGGGGTGTGGACCTATTCTTATTGATTTTGAGGGGCATTCTCTGCACCTCCTGAATTTTGATGCTTGTTCCCTTTGCCATATTGGGGAAATTCTCTCCAATAGTTCTCTCCAATATTCCTTCTGCTCCCCTCTCTTCTTCTTCTTCTTCTGGAATCCCAATTTTTCTAATGTTGTTTCGTCTTATGGTGTCACTTAATTCTAAAATTCTCCCCTCATGGTCCAGTAGCTGTTTGTCCCGCCTTTGCTCAGCTTCTTTATTCTCTGTCATTTGTTCTTCTATTTCACTAATTCTTTCTTCTGCCTCATTGATCCTAGCAGTGAGAGCCTCCATTTTTGATTGCACCTCATTAATAGCTTTTTTGATTTCAACTTGGTTAGATTTTAGTTCTTTTATTTCTCCAGAAAGGGCTTTTATATCTCCCGAGAGCATTTCTATAATATCTTCCATGCCTTTTTCGAGCCCAGCTAGAACCTTGAGAATTGTCATTCTGAACTCTAGATCTGACATATTACCAATGTCTGTATTGATTATGTCCCTAGCCTTCAGTACTGCCTCTTGTTCTTTTTTTTTTTTGGTGAATTTTTCCACCTTATCATTTTGTCCAGATAAGAGTATATATGAAGGAGCAAGTAAAATACTAAAAGGGTGGCAACAACCCCAGGAAAATATGCTTTAACCAAATCAGAAGAGATCCCAAATCATGAGGGGGGAGAAACAAGATAAAAAGAGGTTCAGAAATTTAAAAAAAGAAAACGAGTAAAGAAAAAGTATAAAAAAGGAATATACATATATATATATATATATTAGATAAAATAGTTAAAAAAAACATTAAAAAAGAAAAGGGTAAAAGTCAAAAAAATTTTTCAGGTGAAAAAAAAAATTGAAGAAGAAAAATAATTAACTGCAAGACTAAAGAATCATGGGGAGAATGCCATGAGTTCTGGGCTTTGCTTTCTCCTCCTCTGGAATTCTGCTGCTCTCCTTGGTATTGAAACTGCACTCCTTGGTCTTGGCTGGATTTCTTTTTGATCTTCTGGGGGAGGGGCCTGTTGTATTGATTCTCAAGTGTCTTTGCCCCAGTCAGAATTGCACCACCCTTACCAGGGGCTGGGCTGAGTAATCCGCTGGGGTTTGCTTTCAGGAGCTTTTGTTCCCTGAGCACTTTCTGTAGAGTTCTGGAGGATGGGAATACAAATGGCGGCCTCCTGGTCTCCGGCCCGGAGGAGCCGAGAGCCTGGGGCCCCACTCCTCAGTGCGCCCTCAGAGAACAGCGCCCAGTAACTCCCGTCTGCCTGACCTCCGGCCACGCTCCGAGCTCACCGAGCCTGCGACCGGTTCAAAGTAACCCCAAGCTGTGAGCTCACTGTCGGCTCTGTCTCTATAGCTGGCTTCCCCATTCTAATACCTGTAAGCTCTGAGACACTCAGACACCCCCGATCCTTCTGTGACGCTGCGGGACCTGAGGTCAGGTGGACCCCGCATGGGCTTCACCCCGGTATAGCCTCTGGAGCGATGTCCCTCAGCAGAACAGACTTTTAAAAGTCCTGACTTTGTGCTCCGTTGCTTTGCCACTTGCCGGGAGCCGACCCCTCCCCACCGGGGTTTATCTTCCCATCGCTTTGGATTCACTTCTCCGCCAGTCCTACCTTTCAGAAAGTGGTTGATTTTCTGTTTGTAGAATTGTTATTCTCCTTCTCTTCGATCTTCCAGTGGATTTGTAGGTGTTTGCAATCTTTAGATAAGCTATCTAGCTGATCTCCTGCTAGCAGAAGTAGTCTCAGCCTGCTACTTCTCTGCCATCTTGACTCCCCTCTCAAGGAAATTCTAATACCTGTCTCAAAGCCCTTCCGGGTTCTTCTTTCCTTACCCCATTTCCCACACGAGCCAAAAGTACTAACTATGTGGAAGTAGAAGGGTATAAATTACCCTCCCTGCTTGTGCTTGGGGCTCAGACCCTTGGAGAACCATCTCATCTGAGCCTGCAGGTGTTACATAAACCTCCAATCTTCCAACGTTCCCACGTGCCACTTGATTCTTCAGCCAGGATCCAGTCCAAGTTCCATAGCATTATAAATATTTTACTAAATAGTGTGAGGTTAAAAGATTTCCTTTTACAATTTGAAACAAGACAAGGACCTCCACTGTTGTATGCTTTATTCAACATTGTACTAGATGCTTTAGCAAATTTTCCTAAATGGCTTAGACAGTAAGAATAAATAAAAAGTGTGAAGATTGGAAGGTTAAAAGTAAAATTTCAGTTCTAATCATATCAAAGTTGAGTGTATATAAAGGAAATCCAAAAGAATACACAAATAAATTACTAGAACAGGCTGCTGGATAGATGATCGCTTTGTACAAATAATTTGCATTTCTACATATCAGCAACAAACAGAAAATTAAATCCAAAAAATTTCAGGTAGCATTAAAATACTAAATACCTACAAATATGTTAAAAGTTGTGTGAAACCTAGATACGGAACACAAAAACAGATTTATTTTAAAAAATAAATCTTTTTTTTTAAATTTTGATCATATTTTATTATGTTAAGCAACTTAACACACATTGTGAATATGTATGATAGTAAGGTATGAGAACACTTTTTAATTCAACAATAATATAACATTCTATTCAATAAAAGCAATTCAATTTAACTCACACTATTAAGCTATTTCTTGTACACAAAGTTCATATGTTTCAGTTTATTTAATATTGTTTGTGTAAAAGTAAACCATAGCCTTGTGTTATAAAGTAAATAAAGAGGGGGAAATATCACAAACCTTAAGTTCTAGGAGGCTTATTGAAGAAACAAGTCTGTTCCCAAGTTGATCACGGCCTGGCCATGGGAGGAATGACAATAGTCATTCATAGGATAACAGTAATACTTCATTTTCAAAATTGTAAGGACAGAGATTTTAAGAAGAAAATAATTTTTTTTCATTTTATTTTTTTCATTTTTTTTAAATTTATTTTTCTATTTTCAGCATAACAGTATTCATTACTTTTTGCACCACCCCCAGTGCTCCATGCAATCCATGCTCTCTATAATACCCACCACCTGGTACTCCGACCTTCCACCCCCTACCCCTTCAAAATCCTCAGATTGTTTTTCAGAGTCCATAGTCTTTCATGGTTCACCGCCCCTTCCAATTTCCCCCAACTCCCTTCTCCTCTCTATCTCCCCATGTCCTCCATGCTATTTGTTATGCTCCACAAATAAGTGAAACCATATGATAATTGACTCTGCTTGACTTATTTCACTCAGCATAATCTCTTCCAGTCCCATCCATGTTGCTACAAAAGTTGGGTATTCGTCCATTCTGATGGAGGTATAATACTCCATAGTGTATATGGACCACATCTTCCTTATCCATTCGTCCATTGAAGGGCATCTAGGTTCTTTCCACAGTTTGGCAACCATGGCCATTGCTGCTATAAACATTGGGGTACAGATGGCCCTTCTTTTCACGACATCTGTATCTTTGGGGTAAATACCCAGTAGTGCAATGACAGGACCATAGGGAAGGTCTATTTTTGATTACTTGAGGAATCTCCACACTGTTCTCCAAAGAGGCTGCACCAACTTGCATTCCCACCAACAGTGGAAGAGGGTTCCCCTTTCTCCACATCCCCTCCAACACATGTTGTTACTTGTCTTGCTAATCTTGGCCATTCTAACTGGTGTAAGGTGATATCTCAATGTGGATTTAATTTGAATCTCCCTGAGGGCTAGTGATGATGAACATTTTTTCATGTGTCTGATAGCCATTTGTATGTCTTTATTGGAGAAGTGTCTGTCCATATCTTCTGCCCATTTTTTGATATGATTGTCTGTTTTGTGTGTGTTGAGTTGTAGGAGTTCATTGTAGATCCTGGATATCAACCTTTTGCCTGTACTGTCATTTGCAAATATCTTCTCCCATTCCGTGGGTTGCCTCTTTGTTTTGTTGACTGTTTCCTTTGCTGTGCAGAAGCTTTTGATTTTGATGAAGTCCCAAAAGTTTATTTTTGCTTTTGTTTCCTTTGCCTTTGGAGACATATCTTGAAAGAAGTTGCTGTGGCTGATATCGAAGAGATTACTGCCTATGTTCTCCTCTAGGATTCTGAAGGATTCCTGTCTCACATTGAGGTCTTTTATCCATTTTGAGTTTATCTTTGTGTATGGTGTAAGAGAATGGTCGAGTTTCATTCTTCTACATATAGCTGCCCAATTTTCCCAGCACCATTTATTGAAGAGACTGTCTTTTTTCCACTGTATATTTTTTTCCTGTTTTGTCGAAGATTATTTGAGAGTTGAGGGTCCATATCTGGGCTCTCTACTCTTTCCACTGGTCTAAGTGTCTGTTTTTATGCCAGTACCATGCAGTCTTGGTGATAATAGCTTTGTAGTAAAGCTTGAAATCAGGTAACATGATGCCCCTTGTTTTATTTTTTTTTTCAACATTTCCTTAGCAATTTGGGGTCTCTTCTGATTCCAAACAAATTTTTGGATTATTTGCTCCAGCTCTTTGAAGAATACTGGTGGAATTGTGATTGGAATAGCATTAAGAGTATAGATTGCTCTAGGCAGTATAGACATTTTAACAATGTTTATTCTTCCCATCCAAGAGCATGGAATCGTCTTCCATCTTTTTGTGTCTTCTTCAATTTCTCTCATGAGTGTTCTGTAGTTCCTCGAGTGCAGATCCTTTACCTCTTTGGTTAGGTTTATTCCCAGGTATCTTATGGTTCTTGGTGCTATAGTAAATGGAATCGATTCTCTAATTTCCCTTTCTGTATTTTCATTATTAGTGTATAAGAAAGCCACTGATTACTACAAGATTGAAGCAGTGATCAAAAACCTCCCAAAAAACAAGAGCCCAGGACCTGATGGATTCCCTGGGGAATTCTACCAAACTTTCAAAGAAGAAATAACACCTATTCTCATGAAGCTGTTTCAAAAAATTGAAGCAGAAGGAAAACTTCCTGACTCTTTCTATGAAGCCAGCATTACCCTGACCCCCAAACCAGGCAAAGACCCTACGAAAAAGGAGAATTTCAGACCAATATCACTGATGAATATGGATGCTAAGATTCTCAATAAGATCCTAGCAAACAGGATCCAATAGCACATTAAAAAGATTATCCACCATGACCAGGTGGGATTCATCCCTGGGCTACAAGGATGGTTCAACATTCGCAAATCAATCAATGTGATAGAACAAATTAATAAGAGAAGAGAGAAGAACCACATGGTCCTCTCAATTGATGCAGAAAAAGCATTTGACAAAATCCAGCATCTGTTCCTAATTAAAACACTTCAAAGTATAGGGATAGAGGGAACATTCCTGAACTTCATAAAATCTATCTATGAGAGACCCACAGCAAATATCATCCTCAATGGGAAAAAGCTTGCATCCTTCCTGTTGAGATCAGGAATACGACAAGGATGCCCACTCTCACCACTCTTGTTCAACATAGTATTAGAAGTCCTAGCAACAGCAATCAGACAACAAAGAAAAATAAAAGGTATCCAAATTGGTAATGAAGAAGTCAAACTCTCTCTCTTTGCATATGACATGATTCTTTATATGGAAAACCCAAAAGACTCCACCCCAAAACTACTAGAACTCATACAACAATTCAGCAACATGGAAGGATACAAAGTCAATGTACAGAAATCAGTGGCTTTCTTAAAAATAAATCTTAAAGAAATGGACTGATTGGAAGACTCAATATTATGAGATGTGCATTCTTTCCAAATTAATCTAACCATTCAATGCATCCCAAACAGAGCTTTATCTATTTTCATTTTAGGCCTGGCAGAAGAATTAATAAGCTGATCCTAGAATTTGTACTTAAATGCAAAGAACTAAAAATAGTCCAGAAAATCTTGAACAAAGTGAGCTAAAATTATTTTCTATATATCAAGCTCATTAAAATGTAATAATTACCTCCATATGGTATTGGTATAAGAATGAACAAATGTATAAGATGGATCAAATAGGGGTCCCAGAAACAGACCTCAAACAGACATAGCACTTGATAATTGACAAAAATGTCACACTAGAGCACAATAATTTCTATATTTCAATAATAAGATAAGCAACCCAACTGTAAACAAAAAGGACAAGAGACTTACAAAGGAGAATATCCAAACAGCCAGAAAATCTATGAAAATTTTTCCCATCTTAATAGTAATCAGAGAAATACAAACTAAAACCACAAAATAGCATTCCAGTTTGGGGATAAAATGAAATACTCACATTCCACCCTATCTCCCTAAGTGAATACAGCTATAAAACCTTATCAGAATGCATGCAACAGCCATTAGAAGACAGACAATTAAATATCAGAGGAGGATTGCAGAAGACCAAAATTAAAAGTGCCATGGATTTGTCAGTGAGTTGGACATTTTGTTCTTTCAGTATTTCCTGACTCGAACTCAAAGCACAGGTGACACAAAAAATGTCCCAAGGTCAGAGAATCTCTCTAGTTCTGGCTCTAGGAGCTGGAGAGGGAACTACTTTTTTTTTTTTTTTTAAGATTTTAATTTTTTAGAGAGAGAGCACAAGAATGAGGAGTGGGAGAAGGAGAGGGAGAAGCAGGCTCCCATTGAGCTGGGAGCCTGATGCAGGGCTCAATACCAGGACCATGGTATCATGAACTTAACTGAAGGCAGACACTTAACTGACTGAGCCATCCAGGTGTCCCTGCAAAGGGAACTTGTAATGGTCACAGAGAGACCAGGATTTTGTTCGTATCAGAGTTGTTTGTTTGTTTTTGTTTTTTTCTCTTTATCTGTCCATTGTCTGTTATCCTAGCCCCCTCAGCACCTCCATGGTGACAGTAGTGGTGGGGGCAATGACTGGTAAGGAGAACCTGCAGGAAACAAATTTTGATATTGGGAAAATTCTCTTCCAGTTGGTGAAGCTAGGGCTTTAAGAAGGTGAGGCCAACCCTTATTGCTTTCTCTCTCTTTGTGTCATTTGGCCCTATTTATGAGCACAAGTGTGAAATTATGCAGCAGAGGGGTAATTAAACCCCAGACTCCTAGTGAAAGGACCCAAACCAGTATTTGACCACCTATAGCAAAAGTAGTAACAGTATAGTAAAATGTATGACAGTATTGCAAAGAGGATGGGAGGAATTAGAAATAAACAGTTGTAAACTTACACTGTAAACTTTTTATACATATCTGAACCAGTGTGATATAATTGGAAGGTAGTTTGTGATTAAAGATAAAAGGTATTATATTGTATATACATATAACTATTGTCATGTTACATATAGTTACATGTAACTATCATCACATAGTCACTTGTGCATATATAACTATGTATATATAGATACAGATAAATTGATATAATAATATTGCAATAGTAGAGATAAAGTGAAGCCTGGAAAATACTCAGTTAATCAAAAATAAGCAGAAAAACGGGTAATTTAAACAACAGAAGTAAGAAATAGAAAAAATTAGAAAGATGATAGGTTTCCATCCAATTATACCAATAATTACATTAAACATAAAAATTTAAACACCAACTGAAGGAAAGATTTAATAAAAAGCAAGACTTGACTACCTGCTATCTACAAGCAACCCACTTTAAATACAAAGACATAGATAGGTTCAAAGGATAGAATAAGATATACCATGCAAACAGGTTCAACTGGTATGTCTCTACTAATAAAAGGCAAGGTAGATTTTAGAACAAAGAATGTTACCAGAGATAAAGCTGGGATATTACATACATATTATTGGGCTAATTTGTCCAGGAGACATGTAAGTCCTAAATATATATGCATTAACAAAAGAGCTTCAAGATGGATGAAGAAAAACTTAATAGAATTAGAAGCAGAAGTAAGCAATCTACAAGTATAGTTGTATATTTTATCACTCTATCTCAGTAATTTATAGGAAAAGTAGACAGACAGAAAATCAGTTAGTACATTATTAAAATTAGTTTGACCTATACAGGACTATGAACCAACTTAATTAATTTTATAGTATACTATACTAGCAACATCAGAATATACAGTCATAAAGTGTACATGAAACCAATAATGAAGTATAGTCCATATATTTGGCCTTTAGGGCTTAACATATTTTAAATGATTAATGTCATATAAAAGGTATTCTCTGATCATATAGATTTAAACTAGAAATTAATAACCATAATATATTCAGAAAATCTCCAGATATCTGGAAATTAAATAACACACTTCTAATTAACTCAAGGGTCAAAGAGGAAGTCAAAAGGAAACTAGAAAATACTAATTGTATTTCTTGAGCTGAGTAATGGTTACACAGAGTTTCACTTTGTGAAAATTCACAAGCTATACATTTTATTTTGTGTACCTTTCTGTATATATGTTATATTTCTCAACGAAATAAAACTTAAAATGAAATGGAATAATTACCATAAAAATATAAGTTAGCACAATAGATTCAAGAAGAAATAAAAAGGGAAATTGGAGGAAGACTGCAGCTACAGTAGACAGCCTACTTGGGTAAATTCCCCAAGTCCCTACAAAATGAAAGTAATTAAGATAACAAAGAAAAAAATCCACAGACAAAATCTTCAATAAACTAAAAGACAAGTGGTCTCCACAGACTCCAGAATTGAGTAGGGACAAACAGCAAGAGCAATAGGCTATGTGTGGTATGTAAGTGCCCAACAAGAAGTGAAGGTAAAGCAAAAAGACCTGTAAGAATTCCAGAATCTGAAATGTCAGCAGGTATTCACCTCTAAAACAGAGTCCCTCCTCAACATAGAGAGCTCAGTAGGCCAATCTCAGAAGAGTAGGCAAATTTATGACAGAACCCCTAGGTAAGAGTGAGGGAAAACACAAAATTCAGGTGAAGCTGGTGTGACATAGGCCATAGGAACTTTTGAAACAGCCGAACACAAGCTCTCTTCTAAGATAAAGCCCTAAAAGGGGAGAATTTACTCAGAGAATCCAAGTTAAGTCAGACAGGAACACACTGGCTAAGAAACAAGACAGATGGTATGGATAAAAATGAGGAAGGGGAGTAGAAGGGACATAGAAAGGTCATATTTTTGTACACAACACAATAACCTTAGAAAAGGGAGCCCTAGAGCTGAAGCTAGCAGTATCTCCTGGCTCACACTTACCTACTAAGAGTTCAGGAAAACCTATCTTTGTTATGTCTTAAATATGCTTTAGCAACAGAAAAGAGAGTAGTCAAATCTCAACAGTTATGTAATAAGGTTATATAAACTCTCCCTTTTATGAAGACTAGAAAAATCATTACCTTTATTAAGTGGTGACAATTTACTATGTTACAGGATCATATATGAGAGACAGATGATGGGTAGTGTGGACCTCATTTGTATCAAGTGGACCTCATATGTATCAATTGTGTTCAAGTTCTGGCCAAAAAAAAAAAAAAAACCTACTAATATAACTACCATAATATACATAAAACTCAGAAGAGGTGGAATTTTTGCCTGGTGGTTTCTTGTAATTAAAATGCATCACCAGGTCAGTAAAGTATCTTAAAGTATTTAAGGAAACTTTTAGTAATAGCAGAGAAGATAGAAGATGTTTGCACAGTGATGGATGACAACATAAACCTAGATCTATTAAATTCAGGAGCTTGCATCATTAATGTCAGTAATTATTTCAAGCAGTGATTGCCCAGAGGAAAAGTGGTCCATGCCACTACAGAAACAACATAGCAATAGCTTTTGGCCATTGTACAGATTTACGACTCTACAAAAACTCATTAGTTTGGGCTTTTCTATTCTTCCCTCAAACACCTGTGGTGAGTATAATGAAATTTGAACTAAATACCCAAAAGAAAGAAGCACACATTTTTTGCAGGTAGAGGTAGGGTTTAGGTTCTGATCAAATATGAAGCCTGGTGACTGTGTTTCCAGCTGGGCCTTAACTGAATTTCCATGTTTTCAGGCCCAATTTCTGAATTTTTCAGCTTACATTTTGCTTTTCTTTAAGATTTTGTTAGTGGGTGCATCTTTATTTTAAAAAAAATGCTATTTCTTTCTGTCAATTGTATAAATATGAGTCTATCTGGTATGGTTTCAGGCATTTGTGCAACTGCCAAAAAAAATCTGTCAAAGTAGAAGTCTGAAATAATTATATAAACTTAGGTATTAAAAATATTTTCAAAATATTTAATATGCTATTGAAAGTATAGCACCACCAGTAACATGTCAACTAAAGAGGACCAGTGATGCTATGAAAAAAATATTAAATCCACGGGGAACCCTTTTACACTGTTGGTGGGAATGCAAGTTGGTGCAACCTCTTTGGAGAACAGTGTGGAGATTCCTCAAGAAATTAAAAATAGAACTTCCGTATGACCCTGCCATTGCACTCCTGGGTATTTACCCCAAAGATACAGATGTAGTGAAAAGAAGGGCCATCTGTACCCCAATGTTTATAGCAGCAATGGCCACGGTTGCCAAACTGTGGAAAGAACCTAGATCTCCTTCAATGGATGAATGGATAAGGAAGATGTGGTCCATATACACTATGGAGTATTATGCCTCCATCAGAAAGGACGAATACCCAACTTTTGTAGCAACATGGATGGGACTGGAAGAGATTATGCTGAGTGAAATCAGTCAAGCAGAGAGAGTCAATTATCATATGGTTGCACTTGTTTGTGGAGCATAACAAATAGCATGGAGGACATGGGGAGATAGAGAGGAGAAGGGAGTTGGGGGAAATTGGAAGGAGAGGTGAACCATGAAAGACTATGGACTCTGAAAAACAATTTGAGGGTTTTGAAGGGGTAGGGGGTGGAAGGTTGGGGTACCAGGTGGTGGGTATTATAGAGGGCACGGATTGCATGGAGCACTGGGTGTGGTGCAAAAAGTAATGAATACTGTTATGCTGAAAATAAAAAATAAATAAAAAAAAATCCATTGCTAAAAATTTGGAAATAAAGACTCACTGTTAAGGTTTTGGTAAACTGTTAAATTACTCTTTGTAACTGTTTTACCCCTTCCAATTCTAATTTTCCCTTGAGATACTAAAAGGAAAACTTCTTATTTCAAATAAAAAAACAAAAGCAAAATCTTTTGTCTTGAACTATCAAAGTAGCCTAATCTCATTTCACCTACACTTATTCTGCCCCTACTCACTTGATTACCACTTGTCTATTTTCTGTATAAGACATCTTCCTGCCACATTATTATCCCACCTTCCAAAATCCCATAAAAATAATAGGAAATGGGTAAAGAGATATCTAATCCATATCAGCTTTGAGGATTGAAATAGAGAATATCAAAAAAGTAATTTCTGCAAGATGGAAAGAAGGAACTATATTGACAGGTAAGCCAGGGTTGGTGGCAATTCTTTTTTTTTTTTTTTTTTTTTTAAGATTTTATTTACTTATTTGACAGAGATCACAAGTAGGCAGAGAGGCAGGCAGAGAGAGAGAGTGGGAGGCAGGCTGCTTGCTGAGCAGAGAGCCTGATGCAGGCTCAATCCCAGGACCAGGTCACGACCTGAGCCGAAGGCAGAGGCTTTAACCCACTGAGCCACCCAATCCCCCCTGGAGGCAATTCTTGAATAGGACACAAAGAGAAATGAATCCAAGGCAAAAGCTATTCCTAGGATAGTCATCAGTTATGGAGGGTGAAGGAATTGGGACAGAAATCAAAGCTAAGTACTTTCTGAAAACACGGAACATTATATGGAGGAAGGGGTGGGACTCCAGGATTGGGGGTGGGGAGGTAGAGGCATAGTCAATCTGCCTGTTTGGTCCATAAATGCACAAAGTAGAATCTGCGAATGGGTGAATTGAAAACGTGTTTGTTGAACAAATTAATAAATGAATGCAGAAAGATTACTCTTATTACTTACCAGCGATGACTGAATTGTAATCCTGGAAGCAGTTAACTCCAAACCAGAGTTACAGAAATTTCAACTTCACCCACTCCTCAAATGAAACTGGGTCAGAGAAAATCCTAAACCATAATCTTATTCAAGTGTTCACACTATCCCAACCCTCAAAACCAAGTTACTAGTGTTCCTAACCTTCTACTTGCAGCCTCAGCCATTACTGTAGTTTGTGACTCCTCTCCAGTTGCACCTGGTTATTCAGTGTTGTAGGTGCTACCATCCTCTAGCTCATCTGCTGGGAGCCATAGCTTCTTCCACCTCAACAGAGAAATTTCTGCCTATGCTAACACTGACTTCAGTCACCTTAGATAACTGATTTCCCAGTGATTAAATTTTGTTCCACCAAAAGCAGCTATATTCTTTTAGTAAGTTATGTCACATTCCTCAAGGATCAGGCTGAGGGGGTATTTGTGTGACATACCCCTTCCTCCCATGTTTAGACTCACTCAATAAAAATTTACCTTGTGTCCTCAGAGGCCACAGATCTTTGGGAGTCTACTGAAACTTGAGCCATGCAGAGCTACCCTGCTTTTGGCCAAATTCTATTACTCAAGACCCTTAATCCTGATACTAGTATCCCCTACTTTTCAAAAGTTTGCATTATGCCATTACTCTTTTACCAAAGACCTACATTAGTATGTATTTTCATTAATAGAAGAAAATCTGAACAGGGTTTTATTTATACAAAAAAGGTGAAGAGTGAAAATAGTACTCAGCATTTGTTTTGCAGCAAGCAGTTACACAGACAGTGCACCCCAAGGAGTGAGAGTGGAACCTCCAACCTCCTTCTCTAAGACCTACACTCAGCATCTCAGCATCCAGTCACCAGTTTTGACTGTGTGAGTATCTATGCCTTATCTCAGGGTTTGTTTTGTGTGTGTGCATCCATCTGTTAACAAGATGTGTCCTAAGGTCTTAGAAAAGCCCAAGAGGTTATTTTTGGGGTCTGAGAATGCTCAAAAATTTTTCCATGTAAATTAATGGTACTTGCTTCTTTGATCTATACCGTTTTGGCTTTCAACATTTTCATAGGAACACTCTACTTGTAGATAACAAGGGAAACCTGTATTTGCACACATGATCCTAGTTTTGGTCTTTCCAAACTGCTTAGGGAATCTTTTGCACAAAATACTTCACTGGCCTGCTAAGATGACCCAGATTTCCTGAAATGAATGGTCCTCTAGAGTAAGCTAAATAGTCATCATTACCATTGTCTACTCAGGGTGTTTAGAATTTTTCCAATTGAGTAGCATGGCAACTACACTATTTATTAGTTCCTAGAACTTTTTAGGACCACAAGTAGTTGTTGTTGTTGTTTTAAACCTTGGAAAACAACCATGAACAATATTATGAATATAGTATTATTAGACTGGCTTAGTCACATGAAGAAATCAATTCCCTTTCTTTTTAGTCATATCGTATTATTCTGATTTCAATTTGCTCTGCCTCATGTATCTTAATTTTTTCATCATGTTCCAGAGGTTAAGATTTGTTGAGCCAAATTGATCTCCTGATAGTTCGCAGTGGTTTAACATTGGTCACTCAAAACAGGAATTTTTATGGTTTAAAAAGTTGCAAGAGTTTCTGTGATAAATTTGAACCACAAATTAGAGGTGATGTTGTGAATTTTGTTTTTTGACATTTTTTAGTGCCACTGCTAAAGTCTTGGTTTTGGTTTTGTTTTTTTTTTTTCCCCCACATCTTTTCTTTTCCATACATCAGTATCCCTGCACCCTCAACATTCATACTTACAATCTAGTTACTATTTCACTATATTTTTCTTGGGGCTCATGTAAAAATTTACACACACACACACATACACACACGTTTTGTTTAACACAAAAAACAGTCTCAGATGTATGTTTTTGTGTATCTTGATTTTTACATTCAAAAATACTTCAGGGACGCCGGGGTGGCTCAGTTGGTTAAGCAGCTGCCTTTGGCTCACCATCCCAGTGTCCTGGGATCAAGTCCCACATTGGGTTCCTTGCTCGGCAGGAATCCTGCTTCTCCCTCTGCCTCTACCTGCCCCTCTGCCTGTGCTTGCTCGCTTGTTCTCTCTCTCTCTCTGACAAATAAATAAATAAAATCTTTTTAAAAAATTATTAAAAAAAATACTTCAAGAAAACCTTTCAGTTTAGCTGAGAAAGCTCTAAATTATGCGCTTTAATGGCACAGTGTGAGGACATACCGGGCTTTGATCACCCTTTTCTTATTAAGCAGCATTCACATTGTTTCTGGGTTTTCATCATTAGAAACAACACTACCATTAATATCCTCAAACCAGTGTCTTTTATATGGGTGCCTTTATTTCTGTGAGAATCACCTCCAAGGAGAAGGATGACTGGTTCTAAAGATATATGGATTTCTAATTTTAATAGATCTTGCCAGATTGCTTGCAACCACTTTGTTTCTCTGCCAAGTATACATAAAAGTACTGCTTTAGGGGTTTTACATATATTAAAATACAAAATTTTAAATTTCTATCCTAATAAATTTCAGACATTGAATACTTTAAAAGGATGAATTATTGCTTATAGTTAGTACTTTTTATTAAACTTTTAATACAAATTTTATGAATCCAAGCACTATAGTTTCTCCTAATTTCCCAACCTCATCTGCACTAGCAATATTGCCATCAAATTAAAAATGACAACAAAGAAACCTAAACAGATGGCCTTTCTTACTATTTTCCTAGGCACTTAATATCCTTAGAAAAATGCAGTTTACTGCCAACGTTACTGTAATGGTTTCAAATTTTGCCCTTGCAGCATTCAAGTAAAGAATTAGCTCTCCTCCCTCTCTGTGCTAAAAATAGTTTTACTGTTGATGAGGGATTTTGTTTAAACTGAAAGAGAATGGAAGTGAGATGAAGCTACATAGTAACATATCCATCATAATGGATTCTCAATATAAGGAATTCTAATAGGCAGCAGTTGTTAACTGATCATGTTCAAAGGCAAACTGTTTTAAGACCGTCTTTCTCAATACCTGGTTATCATTTTTGAAGTGTCAAATACCCATTAAATACTGGCTCATTATGATTATAAACCAGATTCAAAAAGAGTTCAGACTTTTTCAGTGATGTATCTGTAGGAAAAAAGTAGGTCAAGACTATTGTAGTCTCACAAATTATCTTAAAATAGTGTTTTCTTATTTAAGCTGAAAAGTATTGTATTTATATAATATTTGTTTCCATGGACTACACAGTAAGTATATCATCTCCATCAGTATTCCACATTACTTATAATTCTCATCAGGAGTCCTTTTAACTGAGGTGCCTGGGTGGCTCAGTCAGTTAAGTGTCTGCCTTCAGCTCAGGTCATGACCCCAGCGTCATGGGATTGAGTCCCATGTCGGATCCCTTCTCAGTGAGGAGCCTACTTCTCCCTCTCCCTCTGCCTGCCACTCCCCCTGCTTGTGCTCTATTTTTCTCTGTTATATAAATAAATGAAATCTTTAAAAAAAAAAAAAGAGTCCTTTTAATGAGAAACACAAAAGCAGTTCATAGTGTAATGCCTCATATGGCCACTGGTTTAAGAATCACATTTAATAAGTTTATTTTGAAAATGTCAGTGGGATATGGGTACAAGATCACCTGAATTAGGCTTCAGTAATGTGGTACAAAATATTAGAACTAAAGGTTAGACTAGGATGATCCCAAGAAGTTAACTGTTTAGTACCTTTATTTTATGTTAGAAGAAATGAGGCCCATAAACATTCAGGTGCTAAGATGACATGTTTCATTGTTCATGGTACCAAGACTAAAATACACACTATTAACAATTCTGTTCCAGTGTTCTTCACTGCACTATGTAATACGATTAAATTTGAAAGGAGATTAAAGTTAGGTAAAGCTCTAGACTGGAATATAGAACATGGGTACCTTGGAAGGAGATCAGAAAGGATCAAAGCAGTTGATTCCCTAAGGAACTGTGGGTAAATGATGAAGAAGAGGTACATTTCCTAACCAACAGATTTGTCCAGGGCTTTGTCCATACAGCTTTGTCCATACAGCATTTAAAAACAGCATTAAACCTATTGTCAAGATTCCCGCACAAAGTGAAAGCAGTGCAATTGAAATAAAAACTTAAAGTAAAAAAAACAAAAAAACAGAAAACAAAAAAACACAGTAGGGATGGTGGCCTTTCAAGGTAATATCCTTTTATCTGCTCTCTACGGCTGTGTTTTAACAGTCACGAGGATTCTATACAGTGCTTTGTTTTAGCTTTATTCTCATTAAGGACTCATTTAATTACTTAATATTAATTACTTAATATTCCTTAAGAAACACAACTTGAAATAATTACTTTATTAGAAAATTTAGCAGTGTTCATTTGAATAGATTCTTGTTCTAGAATTGCTGAAGGTTTTATTTGTCCTTTTATTCTGAATGCAAACCTCTTCACCTTCATATGTCTTATAGAATTGCATTTCAAATTCCGTTTAAGGAGAAATTTTAAAATCCTCCTTTAAGTCAATTTGAAGGATACTCCTTATTAGCATAAATCACAGCTTAAGAAGTTCTAGAGATATGCACTACTGGGAAATAACTAAGAGGTATATGGTATATGATAAAGAATAAAGAATAGAAAATTTGATTTTAAATGTTTTCAACATAGAATTTCAGTTGTAATAGATTAATATATTTATTTCATAAAATTTGTTGAGTAAAAAGTGATTGCTAAGCTAGAAATTCTTCAGAGAGGTCTTTAAAGAGAATTTGAAATAAAGCAAATTAGATTTGTAGTTACCAGAATATTTAAAGATGTTTAAGTTTCAAGATTAATTACTACATCTTGTTCCTCTTCTGTTGAAAAATCTTTTTTTTTTTTTTTTTTAAAGATTTTATTTATTTATTTGTCAGAGATAGAGCACGAGCGAAAGCGAGCACAGGCAGACAGAGTGGAAGGCAGAGTCAGAGGGAGAAGCAGGCTCCCCGTGGAGCAAGGAGCCCGATGTGGGACTCGATCCCAGGACGCTGGGATCATGACCTGAGCCGAAGGCAGCTGCTTAACCAACTGAGCCACCCAGGCGTCCCTGTTGAAAAATCTTCAGCAATACTCACAACCTGCAGGAGAAAAGTCCGAATTATTTGGCCAGTCAAGTTTATCTTCCAGTATTTTCCCTTAAACAAAACCTCCACACTAGCTAGAGGGTTTTACACAAACTCTTTCATTGCTTCTTGTTGTCTCACTCTTTTCAGGCTATTCTCAATATGCCCTGTATTGGTCCTAATGTTTTGCTCTATTCCTGTTGTTCTGGATGAAAATCCTGCTACCTCCATGGTCACTTAGCTTGAGGTAATACCTGCTTCAGTAATACTTGTTTCCTCTGAGTCTCCCTATCACAATTGCTCTCAATACTCTTCAGAGCTTACAAAATATGCTCTTGTGTTCTCCTCTTTTCTTGTACAAGTTTTATCACTCTCAATCATAAACTCCTTGAGGGTGGAGATTATCTTAATTTTCTTAATTAATAATTATTTAATGCAAGATTGATTTCTTCCTCAGGTCACCTGGGTTGGTAGGGAGGTTTTGTTTTCCACAGATTCAAGTATCCAGGCTCCAGAAGCACCAGGAAAGAGAAGAGAAAGCACGCAGAGAAGGCACACCTGCTCTTTATGCCTTGGCTAGCTTACTTAACATCAGTAAAGCTGATTAAATGCCCTGCAATATACTTAGTCCAGAAAGAAGAATCTGTGGAATGTTATCCAGTCTCTTCTGTACCTATCATCCATTCTAATAAATTCTTTTTTTAAGCCCAAATAATTTCATGATAGTAAGAAAAATACTAATGTGAGAAATCTGCTCTAAGGAAAATTAAAATGGAGGCAGTTATGTTGATATAATATGGGGATCATTTGACTAATAGAAGCATTTTGGTTTCCATTATCTAATGATTTCCAATGTAACTGTAGTTAATTATATTTGATGTAAGAGAAAGGATTTTAGAGCTGCTCTAAAAAAGATGAAATTTTGCATTTTAGTTAAAGAATAAATATAAACATGTTATTCAATAAAGAACTGACACTTATTCTGATAGCAGATCAAAGCCTGAATCCTGGATTAGATGATCAAATTTTAACAGCCAACATTTTAATAACTGTCTTCCCCAATGTATCTCAAATGCACTCTATTAGCAAACATGACAGTCCAATTATTTCCATGGTGCTTAGCATTTCATGGTGGCCTACTGCCAACAGTAGAATATGGAGTGGGAAACATGCCAAGGAAGTTAACTGATTTTAAAAACTAAAATATTGCTAGTGGTGAAAATTCAGGTTTCATGTGAGGCTAACTGCCCTGACCCTGTTTAAATTCATCAGATAAGTAGGTGCCAATGTATTTACTTAAGTAATAATTCTTAATATTCTGCTGAAAAAAAATGGAGGTAGGTCAATTTTGCTACAGAGAACATGTTAGTAAATGTTGTCACATAAAACATTTTATTTATTACTGGAGAATATAAAACAATTCAAAAATACATTGCAAATCCATTATACATTGATCTGTATCACAAAATCTAAGGTATGAATAAATTAACCTTTCAAAATAGGAAGGAAACATGGGGAAACTAGGGAAACATGGGGAAAGTACAAAGATATGTCTAACCTTGGATTGTGTAGGACTTTTCTGTCATTTTATAACGTAAGAAAAACATAAAATAGGAAAATATGTTACTCCTGGAAAAAGCTGAATGACAGAAAAGATTGTAATTATACCTAAGAGCATCTGACCCACAGTAGGAATTTAATAAAAAATGAATAAATAATATAGTTGAAAGAGGTTTGAACTTAAAGTCAAAAGAACTAGGTTCCAGGCTATGCAATCACCAACTAGCCTTATGACAAAAAATAATAATAATAGCCACAGTTTTCTGAAAAAAACTTATGCATTGCAATTATAATCCTATGAGGTAAGTACTACTATTATGCCCATTTTACCAACAAGTAAACTGAGGTACAGAGGAATTAAATAACTTAATGACAGAGCCAGGATCTAAATTCAGGCAGTCTGTCTCCTGAGCTCCCAGTTTTATCTACTGCATTATATTTCTCCTCTATATAATCTTGGTACCCCCTTCTTTACTTTCTGAGTCATAGCTTCATTGGTGAAATAAAGATTTTTGGATTACATGTCTTCTAGCATCTTCTGTATTTCTAAAAAGTATATCCCAGAGTGGATTTGGATTTTTACATGTAATCAGTACTCTAAACCAGAGCTGGAAAAAAAACTAAAAGACTAGATAGTAAATATTTTAGTTTTACAGGCCACACATACTGTCACAACTCTTCAATGCTGCCACTATAAAAGAGCAACAGGTAATACATAAACAAACAGTGTTCAGTAAAACTTTACAGAAAGAGGCTGTAGTTTGTTGGCTATGTCTAAACCATCATAAATAAAATAGGAATTGTTAAGGACAGGTTTAGCAAGAACAAATTTAGAAATATTTAGCATCATTGTGCTAAGAGAGATCTTGACACATGAGATGTTCAAGTCTTCTGCCTTCACTACATTATTTAGGATACTTGACCCTCTACCTGGTTATACAGATTCAAACACCAAATGTATCTGTCCTTTTTTTAAATAAGAGATAAGCACACATAGTATATTTTAAAAAGGTATTTCCAAATAATGTTAGATTGCTGAGTTAGGTCACACAAGCCTATCAGATTTGTGTTATAGCCAAAATAATACCCATATGCCATAAACCACTCACACATGCGTATACACACACACAGAAGGAAAACACACATATATTTTTGGTATAATTGTTGCTAAAGAGAATTTAAAAAACTATTATTTTTATTAAAAATACATTCCACAATAAACAACAAGCAGACAACATTACTTGTAACAAGAACACAAGTTGTTTCCTCCCTGATTTACCTATTAAAGGAGTGGAGAGGAAAACAAGGTCTAAGGTTTCAAACTGTGTTCCTTCCGTATTATTGTAATAATTCAAAACAACTTTGATATTTTGTTCAGCAAATTATCTGATATTCTGCTCTATGCCTGGCACTGGGCTAGAATTTCTGGGAGATGAGAATAACCTTTGCCTGTGTCCTTTTGAAATATATACTTAATTTTGGGGAGATGACATTCCCAAAGAAAAGTATTTGCTACTGATCCATTTGTTGAATAATAATGCCAGCATTAAATAATGAGAGTGAAAAAAATTCAAAATAATAATATAAGAAATGGCATGTAAGGCTATATAATTATTTACAAGAGGATAGTTAAGGAACCTTTTATAATTTAAGAGAAATGAGAGAATGCTTTGGATTAGAGTGACCCAGTAAAGTTTTGGAGTTTATTGGTTATAAGGTTCTTATATTAAAGAATGCCTTGGAATAGGCATATGAATATTAAATTCAGAAGACTATTAAATAATTAAAATACTATTTGAAGGTAGACTTTGTATAATTAAAGATGTGTAACATAAACCTGAAAGATTCACTAATTTAAAGAAAGAAATACATCCAATAAACCAATGAAGGGCATAATATGGAAATCAACTAAAACAATCAATTAATCCAAAAGAAGACAGGAAAAAAAGGGGGAAATAAAAACAGTTGAAACAAATAGAAAACAAACAAGATGATAAATGCAAATATAAAATGTAAACCCAAACGTATCAATAATTACATGAAATGTAAATGGTCTAAACAAGGGCTACACTGTAAAGGTGTACAAGGTTTACAAGGTAAACGATGGCCTAAACAAGAAGGCATGATTTGCTAAGATTGGGGAAAGGGAGTTAGACCCACTATGCTGCCTACAATAAAATCACTTTAAATATAAAAATACATAAGGGTAAAGTAAAAAATGGAGAAAGATCACCCAAATCCTAAACAACAAAACCTCGGAATAGGCATATGAATATTAAATTCAGAAGACTATTAAATATTAGATACTAAATTCAGACTTCAGAGGAAAAAAGTATTACTGGGATAAACACAGTTATTTCACAAGGATAAAACAGTTAATTCATCAAAAGTATATAACAGTCAAAAATTTATACACCTAATAATGGACCTTCAAAATGCATGAAGGAAAAAACTGAACTGAAAGGAGGAAAAGAAAATCCACAATTATAGTTAATTTCAACATTATTCTCACAATAGCTAAAACAAGTAGCCAGAAAGGTCAGTAAAGATACACAAGACAAACAATATCAAATAATTTGATCTGAGATTTACAGACCACTCCACACAAAAACAGCAAAATATACATTTCTTTTAAGTTACATGAAAAGCATTTATGGGCAGATAATCTGGAACATAAAATACATTTTAATAAATTTTTAAAAGATTAACATAAAGAATGTTCTAGCCACAATGAAATTAAACTAGAAATCAGTAGCAGAAATAGAGTTGACCGTTGAACAAGAGTGTTTAGGAACACTCCCACTCCCCATAGTGGAAGATTCACATATAACTTTTGATTTGCTCAAAAATGTGACTACCAATAGCCTTCTGTTTACTGGAAACCTTACTGATAATAGTCAATTAATACATATATTTTGTATATTTTATGTACTATATATTCTTAAACTAAGCTAGATGTAAAAATATTAAGTCATAAGGAAGAGAAAATACATCTACAAACTGCACTGTAAAAACAAAACCAAACTATAAATGAACCTACACAGTTTAAATCTGTGTTGTTCAACTGTATACCTGGAAAAATCCCAAAATACATGGAAACTAAATTACACGTCTCTAAATAACCCATGTATCAAACAAAACCAAAAGGTAAAATATAAAGTATTTCCAACTATAGAAAATGTGTAAGCAACAAATCAAAATTTGTGGATGCAACTAAGGCAGTACTTACTGGGAATTTCAAAGCACTAACCAGCCATACTAGAAAAGAAGGATCTCAAATTAATGACTTTAAGAAACTAGATAAATATGAGCAAATGAAACTGAAAGAAAATAGAAGGATAATAAAGTTCTGAGTGGAAATCAGTGGAACGGAAAACAGAAAAAGAGAAATTGTTGAAACTAAAAGCTAGTTCTTTGAGAACATTTATAAACTTCTAGCCAGACAGATCATGAAAAAAAGTAAGATGCAAATGAACATTACCAAAACTGAGAGCAGTGACATCATCACAAATTATACACATATTAAAAATGTAACAAATATTATGAACAACTCAGCGCCCATAAATTTGGCAGTTTGATAAAATGGAGAAATTCCTTAAAATAAATTACCAAAGTTCACTTAAGTATAAATATTTTGAATAGCCATGTATCTATGAGAGAAATTAATTTTCTTTTGTAAAAAATCTTATCAAAATGTAAGTTGGTGCAGCCACTTTGGAAAACAGTGTGAAGATCCCTTAAGAAATTAAAAATAGAGCTTCCCTATGACCCTGCAATTGCACTACTGGGTATTCCCAAAGATACAGATGTAGTGAAAAGAAGGGCCATCTGTACCCCATTGTTCATAGCAGCAATGGCCACAGTCACCAAACTATGGAAAGAACCAAAATGCCCTTTCAATGGACGAATGGATAAGGAAGCTGTGGTCCATATATACTATGGAGTATTATGCCTCCATCAGAAAGGATGAATACCCAACTTTTGTATCAACATGGATGGGACTGGAAGAGATCATGCTGAGTGAAATAAGTCAAGCAGAGAGAGTCAATTATCATATGGTTTCACTTACCTGTGGAGCATAAAGAATAACACAGAGGACACAGGGAGATGGAGAGGAGAAGTAAGTTGGGGGAAATTGGAAGGGGAGACAAACCACGAGAGACTGTGGACTCTGAGAAACAAACTGAGGGTTTTGGAGGGAAGGGTAGTAGGGGGTTGGGTGAGCCTGGTGGTGGGTATTATGGAGGGCACATACTGCATGGAACACTGGAGGTGGTACATTAACAATTGATTCTGGAACACTGAAAAGAAATTAAAAATTTTTTTTAATCTTATCACAAAGAAAATTCCAGGCTTCTCTGGGAAATTCTATCAAACATTGAAGGAAAATATATAATACCTTTTATACAAACTTCTAGACTATAATACCATTTCATATAAACTTCTAGAAAACAGATGAACACTTCTCATTTTATGAAGCCAGCATTATCATGATACCAAAATCAGAAAAAGAATATAGACCAATATCCCTTATGAACATAAAAATCCCTAATAAAATTTTAACAAATCAAGTCTGACAATATGTAAAAATGATAATATATTATGACCAATTAGAATTAATCTTAGGAATGCATGATTTGTTTGGTATTAGGAATATTTGGGAAGTTACCATATCAACAGACCAAATAAAAATGAAACTCATGTAAAGATTACTTTCACATAAAGTATTCGATAAAATCATTTCCAAATTCTATTCCTGAAACTCTCACCAAAATAGAAATAGAAAGGATTTTCCTCAACTTGTTTAAGGTATCCACAAGTAACCTACAGCTAACATAATTGCTGATGTTGAGACACTTCCATTACAATAGATTTATCAATTTTTCTTTGCAGTATTTATCTTTTGATAATCAGCTTTATTGAGGCAAAACTTAAAATACACTCATTTTAAGCACACAATTCAAAGTACTTTTAAAAATATAGTCATGTAGCCATAATTACAATTATGACATAGATGTCCCCTCTGCCTCTATGTAGTAAATCCCTTTTCTTCACACCCAACCCTAGTCTAGGCCCTGGAAATCAGTAACCTTCTGTCACATAGATATAACTTTTTTTAGAACATCATGTAAATGAAATCCTATGTACACTTTTGTGTGCATCAGTAGGTGGTAATTTTTAATGCTGAGATGTATTCCATTTTATGGAATGAACTACATTTGTTTATCTATTCACCAGTTGGGTTGTTTCCATTTTAGGACTATGATGAATAAAGCTGTATTATTCATGCCTGCCTCTGTATGGAGATATCTTTCATTTCTTTAGGGGAAATGCTTACAAAGAATATTGCTGAGTCACACAGTGAAGTGTGCGTTTAACTTAATTTGAAAAAGAAAAAACAAAACAAAACCCAAACTTCCAAAATGGCTGTTGCAGTTTTCACTCCTACGGTGATGAGTCTCATGACATTCACTCCACCATTTTTTTCTTCAGTGGGTTTTCCTTTCCTTACTGCACCATTTCCACTCACATATAAACATGTTTCCATTCTCCATCTTAAAAAATCCTTTGACCCCACGCCTCCTCTAGTTACCACCCATATTCTCTTTCCCTGTTCAGCAATGCTCCTAGAAGGATGGGTCTCCAATCTTTCCTCTCAGCATCAATTAACCCTGCTCCAAACAAACTTCACTACTCCATCAAAACTGTTCTCATCAAAGCCACCAAATCCAGAGACAAATTCTTGTCATCTTTAAGACTACGTTTTCACAGTTTAAAATTATTCATCTCCCCATGAGGACTGTGAACTCTGTGAGTAGTAGTGCTATTAAGTGCTGTTATTTTTCCTATCCTGGATATTAAAAATATTATATGTGCAACCCTCAAAACATGTCTGTTTAATGAACAACCAAAGAAATTTCTTTAACATCTTGAATTGGAAAATCAAACTAGAACATGCCATAATTTAATAATCATAGATTTAGTCAGAATTCTATTAAAGTTAGATTAATTTCTGAGATTTACTTTACCTTCACAGAATCCTTAGATGCCTATGCATTATGAGGAAGCATAACTACAGAGATGAAATTCTGAGGAGGCATAACTACAGAGATGAAATTCTGAAAACAGGTATTCAAAGATTTATATACGAGTGCTTACATTTTCCCTTTTGTTTATACTGTTTTCACATTTGTTTGCACTGTTATCATAAAATATAGTTTCTCATAATGAATCCTGTAAAATGTATGAGGTATCCGTTCACAAAACAGAAATAAAGTCAGTCCTAAGGACTTATACTTTAAATAATTAAAAACAAAACTGAAAGTCAAGGCAGGGTTGTGTTTATTTCTATTCTAAATAGTATTCTTAGAATAATAGGTACAAAAATAATTTACAATGTTAGCTACATAAACAACAATATTTTACATTTTATTTCACCAAATTGCTAGGTCATTGTTCATAAAGACATTTATTTAACAAATGAACACAAATGCCTTCTGGCTTCAGCTGAATTCACTTTTCCAAAATGTAACTGTTATTATCTAGATCTTACTTCAGTTTCCAATCAAAATCAACAATGAATAATATAAAACTAAGATAGTTCCTTTTCCATCTATATTTCCAATTACCATGTAAGAGCTTTTAAAAGGAAATAATGCTGCAATTTCTTAGTATCAATAACAGTAACTCAGGAACAGAATGGGAAGAAATGAAACCATAAACATGTATTACAGCTTTCCAAAATTAAGTTTGAAAGTAGACAAAAGCTTGGTATTTTGAGTAACCTAGGACTCTCTTACTTAACTCCTATCAACCAGAGCTAAAGGGAGCAATATGTCAAATTAACTTGCTCAATTTTCTTTTCTCAACTGTTTCAATGCCCTTTACGAACACCATTACTGAGCAGCTACTGTTAGCATTAACAGCATAAAACCCAATTTTGGAAGGTTGATATTACAATAGCCTAAATATCACACAGCTGAAAACTCTATGGTGCCAGTTGTTTCATGATACTGAAAGGAAAAATGAGTTTGTGGATGAGCTATTTTTGGTTTTAGAAAAAAAGGCTTCAAAATGGTTTTATTGGTTGATTTATATTTAAATATAAGTAATGCATACAAAATGACTACCACCCATAAGTTAAAAAAATTTGTTAAAATTGCTAACTGAAAAATATTTTTATGTATTATTTTTCACATATTAAATGTGACAGTTATAAGAAAACAGACTTTAGCAAATTGTATTAATCTCACTGGAGCAAAGCCTTCTATTTAAGTAAAACATTGTGTTACTCATTTAAAATAATTTAGAAGTTATTCTCCTTAATGTTAAGTTCAGTACAAATAAAATTTATCACTAAGAAAAATGCATAACAAACACAAAGTCAAATGCTTATCAGTATGAAATAACTAATCTATCTTCTAAATGAACCATGTAGAGCCTACACTTCAACATGAAAAATTGTAAGTTGATATAGGTATCAAAAACAATTCCTAGAAAAACAATTATGTCTGAGAACAATAGTTTTCTTAGTATTTGCTATGATAAATATAATTTATTTTCACCACATGTAAAATTAGTAATTGTGGCCTTGTCTATTTCCTTTATAGGTGCAGACAAAAGATGAAGAAAATAAATGTCTTCCTTGTTCATATGGACTCTCTCTCTGGCTAGTCAAACAATTATTTATAATGTTGATGCTTCTTTCAAAACTCATTTAGAAAAAAATATTTTAATCTTCTGGTAAAGAAAGAGATGTCAGTTGGGACCAGCTCTTAAACATAAAGAACTATAAGTAAATTAGATCTGATTCTAAAACAGCCTAAGAAAACAATGAACTTAACAAAAATAAATTTACTTCATGTCACAAATTGAGCTAACTCCTAATCGAATATATATTATTATATTGAAAGAGTCCCAGTATTGATTCACAATATGTGTATTCACAAAGCATATATTATTTTAGACACAGAAGACAATCAAGTCCCCCTGTTTTCTTTACAAATAAATAAAACATGACATTAAACCATGCGCTCCACCATCTATGTGCTCTGCACTCTAATGTTCCGCATGTCTCTCAGCACTACTGTTCGGTAGTTTTGTTCCAAAGTCTCCATGTATTCAAAGTAATCACTCACTCGAAAACCATGCAGTGCTTCTTCCTGTCAAAAAATACATAGAGAAAGTAATTTGCTTGCATAAAGAAACACAATTCTAAGTTGATAAATTTTAAGTAGTTGACTTTTTCAGCTATAGATGGGGCTTTATGTTGCTAGTAAATATGTAATTGCTTTTTATGTAGTAGGCTATGTATGTATGTAATAGCAAGAAATCATGTACCTATGAAACAAGCTTGTCTGTTTGTAAAACCAAATACATTTTACAGCTAATAAAAAATAAGACAAATTCTTACTTAATGAAATCTTCCTACTATTTTGGATAGAGGGAGACAAACCATAAGTGACTCTTAATCTCACAAAACAAACTGAGGGTTGCTGGGGGGAGGGGGGTTGGGAGAAGGGGGTGGGATTATGGACATTGGGGAGGGTATGTGCTTTGGTGAGTGCTGTGAAGTGTGTAAACCTGGTGATTCACAGACCTGTACCCCTGGGGATAAAAATATATGTTTATAAAAAATTAAAAATTAAAACAAAAATAAAGTTTCAATTGTAGAATGATTGTTCACATTTTTAATGAATAAAGACCTTTAAGCTTATCAAAGGATACTATAATGTTACAAGAAATATCTGTTCTACAGCTCTGAAGGTTCATAAAACCTTCAATAGTCTATAACTCATAATGTTGGTACCGTGCATGTCTATGCTAATTCTGAATTTAATGGTATGTCCCAAATGAGGCATTCAAGAATAAATTAAAACAGTAGGAAGATTCACTTAAAACCTTGGAGACTTTAAGGGAATTGTACAGTTACTTCTTTTAAAATTTCTAAATACAAGCAATGAAGTACCTACCCTCCAAAAATTCTATAGAAAAATCATATCTAATCCAATGTAGTATTATGGTCAGAGTTTTGGAGGTTATTTTAAAAATTGGACAATTCATACCTTTCTAGAGATTACAGTTTAGAGATAAAAGTACTAACAAAACCCAAAAGCAATTCAAAAAGAACAAAAGATAATATACTATCCTACCAGATATTGTGTTTGAGGTGATCAGTTTATAGATGAGATACATGAATGTATAATGACTAGGAAAACACTACACACAATTCTCAGTAAGGATGAATGTTTGTAAAAGCCTTCCTCAAATGTTACTGCTCACTTAAGTAATAGTTCTCAGCTTGCAAATGACTTGGAAGAATTTATACTTATTTTGCCATGTATCACCTGAAATATGGATAATCTGGAGGAATAGTTGGTACATCAAAAAAAATTATTACTGATCTATAAGTCTGATGTTAGAGCTGAAAAAACTAAATGATGTTAAGTTGTATGGGTAACATTATAACACTGGCTAGAGTTAACTCCTCCCAACATAAAAATTTGAACTTTGGGCGCTGGGGTGGCTCAGTGGGTTGAGCCGCTGCCTTTGGCTCCGGGCATCATCTCAGGGTTCTGGGATCAATTCCCGACTCAGACTCTCTGCTCGGCGGGGAGCCTGCTTCCCTCCCACTCTCTCTGTCTGCCTCTCTGCCTACTTGGGATCTCTCTCTGTCAGATAGATAAATAAAATCTTTAAAAAAAAAATTGGACTTTACCCTTAATTTAAAAATAATTGTTATCTATTCTTTTATCTCTTCATTAACTCATTCATTCTTGATTATAAACTGAAGACACAAAGGTTAATTTGGCAGGTCCCTGTCCTAAAACATTAACAGCTGAGATACATATTGTGTCTCTGTTTTATGTATAAGCAACTCAATCAAAGGGAAGATGTTCATCTTATGAGTACCAGAAATACTGGGTCTTTGTAAATTTCTCTCTTATCAAAAAATAGTTCGCTTTGCTTTTGGGGAAAACAGGATTGAAGTAAGACAATTCTTACTGTTCAAGAATTCACTTTAAACAGTTACTGTTGTAGGTCATGGAACTATTTATGAATTTAACCATTCTTTTCATTCAAATTATGTGTGATTTGGCACTGATCAATTCATTAAAACTTTTATGAGGAAGTTTGTATGTCTGTGGAGAGAAATTATAGTAATGTGTTATTCTAACCAGATAAAAACCCAATGTCAGAAAAATTGCTTTAGTGCATATACATGATTTTTAAAAGAATACTTATTGTTTATTAACTGAATCACAATAGGAGATGACACCATTTGAATAATAGCTCTAATAATTGTTTTCTTGGCAAAAATATGCAAAATCTATTGAACATCTTTTAATTACTGTTCCACTTATGGAGAACCATTGTTATCACTTGTTTACATATATTTTTTCCTTAAAATATATTTTGAGTTATGGCTTTAATTTTTGGACATTAATTTCAAAATAAAGAGAAAATACCCTGATAACTATTCTGAAGAGACACCCATAATGCAAACTGGTGCAGCCACTCTGGAAACAGTATGGAGTTTCCTCAAAAAGGTAAAAATAGAACTACCCTACAATCCAGCAACTGCACTACTAGGTACTTCCCCAAAGGACACAAAAATACTGATTTGAATGGACACATGAATCCCAATGTTTACAGTAGCATTATCAACAATAGCCAAATAATGGAAAAAGCCCAAAGGTATATCAACTGATAAATGGATAAAGAAGATATGGTATATGTATGCATACACACACACACACACACACACATGCTGGAATATTACTCAGCCATCAAAAAGAATAAAATCTTGCCATTTACAATGATATGGGTGGAGCTAGAGAGTATTATGTCAAGGAAAATAAGTCAAAGATAGATACCATATGATTTCATTCATATGTGGAATTTAAGAAGTAAAACAGATGAACATAGGGGGAATAAAGGGAGGCAAACCATAAAGTAGATGCTTAATTATAGAGAACAAACTGAGTGTTGCTGGAGAGGAGGAGGATGGGGGATAGATTAAATGGGTGATGGGGATTATGGAGGGCCTTTTGATAAGCACTGGGTATTGTATCTTAGTAATGAATCACTGAATTCTACTCCTGAAACTAATATACAATATGTTATCTAACTGCAATTTAAATAGAAACTTGAAACAAATAAAAATGGCCACATAAGTCTATAAAGATCATTATTTCATAAGAGAGAAATATTCATTTTTAAAAGAATGTTTTTAAATGATGCAGCTCATTATTTAAATTTTACAATTTATAACTTTGAATAAAATCTTCAGAATCTCTAATTCTACTTTTTATCTTCAGAGTGGTGTATTCTTCATTTTAGCCTAAATATTCTCTAATGTCTTTAGTGGATAACTTTACTTTGTAATTATAACCATTTAGGCTGCCAGCTTATCATTCAATTTATAGCAGATAATTTCTTCAGAATACTGCTTTATCATTTGGCTATAGATCTCAGTGTACTGGATTCTGTGTAAAAATATGAATTAATTTGTTTTTTTTTTTTTTTTCAGTAATCTCTACCCCTAATGTGGGTCTTGATTTTATGACCCCAACATTAAGAGTTGCATACTGTCCTGAGCTAGCCAGGCACACCTGAATTCCCTTATTCTTTAAGTAGACAAACATATGTAATTATATAAGCAATACTATCCCTTTTTATATAAACAATGGACTATTTTTTCTAATATGTTACTTCTGAAGTGGTTTACACCTTGGTTAGAATTCATTTTGAGCATACTGCAATTTCTTTTTTGTATCTCAATAGCTTTTCAACCAGTGATTGGCTCTCTTCATTAATGCTAGGCTTCAAATGTTGAATCATCAAAAAGCATTAAAAAATTACTATTCTAGAGTGTCTGGGTGGCTCAGTTGATTAAGCATATGCCTTTGGCTCAGATCATGATCCCAGGGTCCTGGGTTTGAGTCCTGCATCAGGCTCCCTGATCAGTGGGGAGTCTGCTTCTTCCTTTCCCTCTGCTTCTCCCTCTGCTTGTGCTCTCTTTCACTTGCTTGTTCTCTCAAATAAATAAAATCTTTTAAAAAATGGTGAGCCTGGTGGGTATTATGGAGGGCATGTATTACATGGAGCACTGGGTGTGGTACATAAACAATGAATTTTGGAACACTGCAAAAAATAAAATAAAATTCAAAAAAATAATAAAATAAAAAATAAAAATTACTATTCTAAACCACAATATTTCATGTGCATTCAATATTACATGATGTGGTATATACACAGCTTGTCTCTCTCCTTTGTATATACAACCCAGTTTCAAATATGTATCCACTGATTTTTCTTTTACTATTGAGAACATTTAACTAGAAGGTCCACTGAATTTAAGGTTTTTAAAAAGGTAACCAGACTAGTTAGTGAGAGTCAACCTGATATACTAGAAGGAGTACAAGATTTGGAGTCATACCAAAAAGGGTCCAAACCCCCCTGTACTAGTTACTAGATGTATGAACCTGAGCCTGAGGAAGTTTACTGACACTCTAAGTCTCAATTTCTCCTATGCAAATGCAGACAATAATGGCATAAAGTTGTACTGCCTAGACTCCTTTTCCTGGACTATAAAACCTTACATGATCTGGCCCTGACTCCTCTCTTACTGTTCTATCTCCCCTTGTTCTGCCACAGTGGTCATCTCAACACTTTCTAAGTGGGTCAACCTCATTCTTACCTCTAAGATTCTGCATTTGCCTTTCTTTCTATTTAGAAGAATTTTGCCCAGAAGTCCTTGCTTTGCTTTTTCCTTTGCTTCATTCAGATCTCTGCTTACTCTCTCAGAGTAGCCTTTGCTGGACTCTGTACAGCATCTCTGACTTAGTATGACTCTCTTAAGATGTCTGATTTCCTTATGATAAGATCTATCAACACCTGAAGTATTATGGGTTTTTTTTTAAGATTTTATTTATTTATTTGACAGACAGAGATCTCAAGTAGGTGAAGAGGCAGGCAGAGAGAGAGAGAGAGAGGAGGAAGCAGGCTTCCCACTGGGCAGAGAGCCCAATGAAGGGCTCGATCCCAGGACCCTGGGATCATGACCTGAGCGGAAGGCAGAGGCTTTAACCCACTGAGCCACCCAGGCACCCCTGAAGCATTATGTATTTATTCAAATACTTGTCTACCACTAGAATGAAGGCCAGTGTGGGTAGGGACATGGCCTGTCTTATAATACAGCTGTGCCTGGGACACAGCTGTTGTACAATAGTCGATTAAGTCAATGAGTGAATTATTATTACCCATTAATCCCTTTGTCCAGTGCCTGGCATTCAATAAGCACTCAAGGTGTTAATGGTTTCATAGGAAGAACATCTTTATTTACTGATGGTCTCTCTAAAATGGCTAAGTTAGATTTTCTTGATCACACTACAAATCTATAATGTTCAACATCGAAGATTACTGACTCGTCTGTTTTTCAACCCCTTGCCAAAAACATAAGGGAACATTTCACTTAAAATATTATATTACTGTCTTTTCTTGCAATGTCTCAGGAACGTGCCCCTTACAGAAATCAAACTATACCTATGCTTTCAAACATTACTTATATCAGCTAAAGTTTCCAAAAATAATTTCTAGCAAAAATGTTTTTAATTTTTTTTCTAAATATTTTATTTATTTATTTGGCAGAGAGAAAGAGAGATCACAACTAGGAAGAGGCAGGCAGAGAGAGAGGGGGAAGCAGGCTCCCTGCTGAGCAGAGAGCCTGATGAGGGACTTGATCCCAGGACCTGAGGTCATGACCTGAGCCAAAGGCAGAGGCTTAACCCACTGAGCCAAACATGTTAGAGCCACTGAGCCTCTAAAAAAGAAAAAAAAAAAAAGTTTTTTTAGAGCTACTGCAAGTCTTGTAAATCTGGAATATGAATCAAAGATAATGCTTTTTGGGGTGGCAAATTATACAAAGTACCAAAAGACTGGGTGTGCTAACATTACATGCCTTAGTTTTATGACTTCAGGATCAAGTTTAAGCATGTTTGCTATATTATTTCCCAAATTTAATTATTAATGCATTTGAAAGATGATTTCAAAAAAAGACATAATAGTTCTTTATAAAGTGTGAAGAAAAGTCACTTTGAATGGGCTAAATGGGAACAATGAGTTGACACTTATTAATAATCACCTGGAAATATATAAAAGTTTAGGACAAAAGGTGTAGAACTTAATATATCAAGGTAACTTAAAGGATTCACATGGATATCAAATGTCACATAAGAAGCATCAAATTATATAGTAAGAGTCACATGAAAGAAGGAGTTTTGTGAAATTGGCTCTGCTCTTTACCTTTGCTAGAGATGATTTTTTGATTTTTTGTGTAGGACCTTCTTTCTTGGTCAAAATGGTAGGAAAACAACCAAACTGTAAGTAATGTTTTTTCTAGTATGTTTCTCCTGGGGTGCTTGGTATAATCAGAAATCCCAGAGCTCAACAGCCCCAAAGCTATTAAATCCCTGGTGTTGGCATTCTGGATTCAAGTTTCAAAAGTAACATTTTTACATAGTCAAAGGTTTCGAGCGATTTGAGATTTTATACTAAAACCTGGCAACTCAGGCCTGTCACGAAAATTGTTTGGGTAGGTCTGGGGAGGAGTCCAGATATGTCAGTTTTAATAAGCACACTAAGGATCCTCAGGATTAGGGAAGTTTATGGAGTGTGCGTAGCTCTGGACAGAGTATGAGGTTCGTAAGTATTTAGGAAAGAGTATGTGATTCTTAAAGGATTTTAACTCAAATAATCTCACACTGATCAGAATGGGTAGAATTAACAACTCAGGAAACAACAGATGTTGGCAAGGATGCAAAGAGGGAACCCTCTCACACCATTGGTGGGAATGCAAACTCGTACCGCTACTCTGGAAAATTGTATGGAGCTTCCTCAAAGAGGTAAAAATAGAACTTTCCATGAACCAGGAATTACATTACTGGGTATTTATACAAAGAACACAAACATAATGATTCGAAAGGGTACATGCACCCCAATGTTTATAACAGCAATGTCCACAACAGCCAAAATATGGAAAGAGACTAGAGGGCCATCAACAGATGAACGGCTAAAGAAGATGTAACACACACACACACACACACACACACACACACACAATGTAATATTATTCAGCCATCAAAAAAAAAAAAAAATGAAATCTTGCCATTTCCAGTGACATGGATGGAACTAGACGGTATTATGCCAATCGAAGTAAGCCAGGCAGAGAAAGATAAACACTGTATGATTTCATTCATATGTAGAATTTAAGAAACAAAACAGATGAATATAGGGGAAAGGAAGAAAAAATAAAATGAAAACAGAGAGGGAGGCAAACCATAAGACTCTTAACTATAGGAAACAAACTGAAAACTGCAGGGGGTGGGGTGGGGAGATGGGGTAACTGGGTGATGGTTAATAAGGAGGGTACTTGATATAATGAGTACGAGTGTTATATGCAACTGATGACTCACTAAATTTAACCCTGGAAGTAATAATCCAGTATATGTTAACTAAACTTAAATACAAAATTTAAAAATAATAATTAATTAACTTTAAAAATAAAGTTAATATTTAAAAATATTAAATTTAATATTTGATATTAAAATTTAATATTATTTTTTCTTTTTTTTTATATCCTTAAAGATTTTATTTATTTTTTTTTTAATTTTTTATTTTTTATAAACATATATTTTTATCCCCATAAATAATATTAAATTAATATTAATTAAATAATATTAAATTTAATATTTAAAAATAATTAACTTTAACGTAGCTGAGGGATACGTGGGCATTGTGTGATGACTAGGGAGATGATCTAATCCTGGCAGGGTAAATGAGGGAACAGGCCTTGATCAGATACAATGTAAGAGAACGATCCTGACCTAGATCTGAAGTGTATGTCAGGTATTACTATGATTTCCTAAAATATCTACAGGGCTAGAGAAGAAAAAAATGGAAGCAAAGTATATGGTCTAGTTATGTACTCAGAAAAAAGGCCTACATCCTTTGCTATGCTTGTATACAATCTTTTTCTTCAGTTAATAACAAGAAGGATGGGACAGGGATGTAGATATTCAAATAACTGCTATTTTTTTTTAATGCACTTGCTATGTGCCAGACAGTATTCTAGAAGTATTTTACGAAAACGTATCATTTAATTCCTCAACAATTCCATGGAATAGGTATTATTTACACCCAATTATACAGATGAGAAAACTGAGGCACAGAAAGGTTAAGCAAGGTGTCCAAGCTTACAGAGTGACAGAGCCAAAATCTGAATGCAAGCAAACCCAGTGATACAAGAACAGTGAAAAACACTTATTTGCAAACTACAGTTAACATAAAACCGAACGTGTTTTATCTATTCCCTCAGATGATGAATTATTTTTTGTACCATGTATACTTTTGTCTTTTAAAAGCTTAGCAATTCATGTGCTGTTTCTCAGACTGATCTCCATTCCTTACCCTGTCAACATGTTCTGGTAACAGCTGCAGGAACAACAACAACAAAATTCCTCTTGACAATTTACTGATTGGATTGAAATTAATTTGATTTTTTCATAATTATAAATTGATTTTGCCATAACATGCAGGATTTAGTTGAAGCATTTTAATTAAGTATCTTGAGCATTCACAGCCTGATTTTCACTGGAAGGCAATCTTTTCCTAGCCTGGCATTTCGGTGACGTTTTTTCCAAGTTGAAATCAATTGAATTCACAAACTAAAACCAAGATCACTGCCAACCCGTTATCATGCTAGAGAGAAATGCAATATAGCCAGTTGGCTAAAACAGTGGGTCTTCTAAAGTACTATTACACTCTTTCTAAAGTGGCTTGCTTGCATGAGTGAGTAAGAGTGAGTGACTGGGAAAGAGAGAGCAAGAGGAAGGGAGGGAGGGAGAAAGAGAGAAAGTGACAGAGACACTCCACTTAAGAAAAGAGGGGGCATCTGGGTGGTTCAGTGGGTTACACCTCTGCCTTCAGCTCAGGTCATGATCCCAGGGTCCTGGGATCCAGCCCCACATTGGGCTCCCTGCTCAGTGGAGAGCCTGCTTCTCCCTATCCCTCTGCCTGCCTCTCTGCCTACTTGTGATCTCTCTCTCCATCAAATAAATAAAATAAAATAAAATAAAAAGGAAAACCAACAAACTTTAGACTTTTAAGTTCACTGGTATATTTAAGAGTACTGTGCTTCTTTTTCTAGAGCATGTTTTTCTTTCTGGTAAGTGTAATGCTCACAGATTTTCTGAACCATCATCTATCACTGATAAAAAAAAATCCAGGACCCTGAATCCAAGGACTAAGTAAGCCCTTCAACAAACCTTCAGAAGTTGTCTTAGCTCAGGACTGGTCTATCATATCAATCACCACATGTGGGAGTAATACACTCATTGTACATAATATATAATGCTGCTCTATTATCAAACCCACTTATTTATTGTGTCTACAAAGAAAATGTGAAAAACTCAGAAAACACCTTGCTGATATCATCTTATACCCATGCCGTTCATTTAATCATTTAGTGATTTAGTCAAAAGGGGAAAAATAAAGTGTTTGGGGATTTGGGGGTGGGATTTTGTTTTTCAAGTAAACTTGGCCTGACTATTCATGTTCACCTAAGAAATTCCAAATCATCTTTTTAATACACTGATCATGAAGAATTACTCAGTGGGCTATCAGAAACGTAGGCAATGCACCTAGACTCCTAATTGCCTAATTTAAAATCCTGAGCCTAAACCCAAATGAATACAAATGGGTTAATATTGTTTCTATACTATATGCTTCAGACAGATTATCATTCCTAAAGCAATGGTTCTATCATGTCAATCTCAGTCAATAAATGAAACTTAAACCAGAAAATTTTAACTGCATATTTTCAATCTTCTGGAACCATCCCATTACCTGAAGTTTCTCAGGATAACTGATAATAGTTGAAAACATGCTTGTGGTTTTCAGTGTTTTGGAAACTTTCAATTGGGCCTGATTATTTGAATATATTTATAACGTTAGATGCTTGTTTTATCTATTTTTATATAATGATTCAATACCCCCCTTTTAAAAAGTTTTATTATGAAAGAAGTATGGACCCATTCTTCATAAATAAAAACAACAACAACAACAACAACAAATATGCTAAAAAGCAAAAGTCCTCTATTCTACTCCACCTCTACAGAAGCAATCATATTTAAATATGTACAGTCAAGAGATAACATGTAAACTATATAAGAATAGTATTATGGCTGTGGTTTATAGTTATATGGATAATTACTACTTTTTTTTCACCCTTTGTACAAGTCTGAGATTTCTGGATTAGAAGCATAAAACATAATTCCCCAGGTTTAATACTTAAAATTACAGTTGAAGGAGAAATTTTTAAATTATATAACTATTTCTGACTTGTCTTCAAGGGAAGGAAAAATGAACATCACTTTATTAACCAAAGATTCATGATTGGTTAAAATGTGAGTAAATGGGAAAGAGTATATATGTTTATAAACATGGGAAACAACAGGTCATAACAGGGCTTAATAGAAGAAAAGTGCATGTAATAATACTTAAATAAACCATACTCGAATTTATCTCACAAGAAAAATAACTGCCCACCAAAAGAGGTCAGTGAACTTGAGACCTACCTGTTGGAAATAAAACAAAAAATAAAATGAAGTCCAATATCATAAAGATATTTTTCCTAATCCCTCAGATGAATACAAACAGAAGGAGTAAGAAGGTTGGTTTCAGGATAAGTACTAAAATTAATTAGTGTTTTGCCAACATGTTCTTAGTTTGGATTTAAACCAATTCAATTAAAATTTTAGGACTTGAATAATGACCTTTTCCCCCTCATTTAAAAGATCTTTAGAATTTATCAAGAAGTAGTCAACAAAGAGAAGAAACTGCAATAACGCCAACATTAGTTAGATTTGAAGAATTTAGTAGTTTATTTTTAAATGTGAACAAAAATAAGTTCATCTTTCTCTTGTATGTTATTTGTTTATTCTATCAACAAATATTTATTAGGCACCTATTATATGCCAGGTCCTGCTAAAGGCATTAAAAACATATTAGTAAATGAGATAGACAAAAATCACTGTCCTAGTGCAACATACACATTATACTGAGGAAGACTAACAAAAAATATATATTAAAAAATTTTGGCTATGACAAACACTGTAAGAGAAACTGAAGTGGGATAAAAGGTTAGAGAATTACAGGTTAAAGGACATTATAAGTGCTTGGGAAAATTTCAGACTCTGAAATTCCTATAATTGACCACGGTAGTAATGAAAGTGTCACTTACTAAAAAGGAACCCACATTTTGTCCTCAACATAATCCCCATTTGTTTAACCATCCCTGTTCTCCAAATTACCTCTTTCAGATAATTATTTTATTTTTCTACATAAGTTTTCCTTTTACACAATCATTGTCTTGGTATATATTTTCATTAAAAATGTTCCTAAGGAGGGCCTGCATGACTCAGTCGGTTGAGCATCCAACTCTGTCTGGATTTTGGGGTAGGTCATGATCTTTTGAGATGGAGACCCATGTCAGGCTACCTGCTGGGCATGGAGCATGCTTAAGATTCTCTCTTCTCTCTCTCCCCTGGCCCTTCACTCGTACCTTGCTCATGCTCACTCTCTCTCTCTCTCTTAAAAAAAAAAAAAAAGTTCCTGAGCTAACATTCTAGGGATATATGTAAAAAGTTTGAGACCTGGGGCGCCTGGGTGGCTCAGTGGGTTAAGCCGCTGCCTTTGGCTCAGGTCATGATCTCAGGGCCCCGGGATCGAGTCCCACATTGGGCTCTCTGCTCAGCACGGAGCCTGCTTCCTCCTCTCTCTCTCTGCCTGCCTCTCTGCCTACTTGTGATCTCTCTCTGTCAAATAAATAAATAAAATCTTAAAAAAAAAAAAAAAAAGGTTGAGACCTTTTGAATTCAGTATTTATAAAATAAAAAAATTCTTGATAGTTTGGCAATCTTGAATAATCAGTGGCATTTATTTATAGAAAATCATGATTAAAGGGAAAAGAGCTCTAAGTGGTAAAGAATAACGATAAAATTAAAACCACAATTAGACACCACCTCACTCCAGTCAGAATGGTTAAAATTAACAAGTCAGGAAATAACAGATGTTGGTGAGGATGCGGAGGAAAACCTTCCTACACTGTTGATGGGAATGCAAGCTGGTGCAGCCAATCTGGAAAACAGCATGGAGGTTCCCCAGAAAGTTGAAAATAGAGCTACCTCATGACCGTGCAATCACACTACTGGGTATTTACCCTCATTATACAAATGTAGTGATCCAAAGGGATACCTGCACCCCAATGTTTACAGCAGCAATGTCCACAATACCCAAACTATGAAAAGAGCCCAGATGTCCATCAACAGATGAATGGATAAAAAAGATGTGGTATAGATACACAATGGAATATTATGCAGCCATCAGAAAGTGAAATCTTGCCATTTGCAATAACATGGATGGAACTAGAGGGTATTATGCTAAGCAAAATAAGTCAATCAGAGAAAGGCAATTATCATATGATTTTACTGAAATGTGGAATTTGAGAAACAAAGCAGAGAATCATAGGGGAAGGGAGGGAAAAATGAAACAAGACAAAACCAGAGAGGGAGACTAACCCTAAGAGACTCTTAATCTCAGGAAACAAACTGAGGGTTGCTGGAGTGGAGGGGAACAGGAGGGATAAGGTGGCTGGGTGATGTACTATGGGGAGTGCTGTGTATCATATAAGACTGATGAGCACAGACCCATACCGCTGGGGCAAATAATACATTATATGTTAATTAAAAAAAAGCAAAAAAATGATAAAATTAATTAACAGAAATTACTTGTTGAGCTAGAGAAAATCTAGCAAAGGACAAATGCTGGTTTTGGTGTATGCATGTGTATGTGTATTTGTGGGATGGTGAGGGGAGCAGGGGGAGGGAAACATTTGAGGGAATCTCTCAGATTCAAGGAGAGATTTTAACTTAGGGTTGGGGTTTCATCAGGAATTACACACAGGGATGTATTTATATAACCATATTTCTTAAAGTCCAGAGCTTCAAAACTCATATTACTGTGAGATAGAAAGCAAGTTATATCTTGTTTTAAAATATTAACTTACATAATGTAGTGACTTTTTAAAAAGAACGTTATGATAGAATTATCTTTCATGGAAATGTTTTATAAACATAGGTGAAAGTTTAAAAAATGCAGAATATGAAGGCATAGGAATTTACATTAAGTGTTTTTAAAATATTTCAAACCTCTATCTTAACATAGTAGTTTGAACTTTTAGTAACTAGATAAGATATAAGGAATATATGGAGATAGATATAGATATAAAATACATCTTGTGGGACAGCACACTGGCTAACAGCTTAGCTCCTTCACACTGCAGTCCCACCACTCCCGAGTGTGTCATCTTGAGCAACTTGAGTTGATGCCTCATTTCTTCATCTCTAAAATGAGAATAATGGTACCTACTTTTTTTTTTTTTTAAAGATTTTATTTATTTGAAAGAGAGAGAGATCACAAGCAGGGGGAGGAGCAGAGGGAGAGGCAGACTCCCTGCTGAGCAGAGAGCCAAATGTAGGGCTCGATCCCAGGACCCTGGGATCATGACCCGAGCTGAAGGCAGAGGCTTTAACCTACTAAGCCACCCAGGTGCCCCTAGTACCTACTTTTTAAGGTTATTTTCAGATGACTGTCGAGAAAAGTGTCTGACATATAAGCATCTCATCAAAGTTAGCTATGAACTCTTTTTTTATTTTTTTAAGATTTTATTTAATTATTAACTATGAACTCTTAACCACCATTTTCTCTCTAAAATTACTTACTTTCAGGAAAACTTGTAGATCTTGAGTCTGAGTGTGTTGCAGAATGTCTTGCTGCAGATGCTTGAATATAGCTATACAGATATACACTTGATAATCAGGACCAAGGAAAACACAAGTAGCAATATAATGGCAGATTTCTATCCAATCCAAATAATTCCAGAAACACTGAGTTATCCATTGTAGGCAAATCTAGGAAAAAAGAAGTCACTTCATTAGAAAGCTTATAAAACCATATTTTTAAAAAGCAGTATTTTTAAATATTTAAATAAAATATTTAAATAAAAAAATTAAATAAAAATACCATATATTTAAAAACCATATTTTAAAAATCAGTGATTCACACAAAACCAATGAAGAGTTTGACATATGATCCAAATAGAAAGACAACCTACATACTAGGATGCTTCATCTACTTGCCTGATGCATGAGAAAACTTTCATGCCTCAGGGACTCGAGACTTAGAGGTAAACTGATGATGTGCCCACTGCTCATTTACCTATTGCTTAATGCCTTCTTTATTCATACAATCCTCCTCTTACCCACAACAGCAGTCTGCTCTCTACAGATAACAAATGCTAACAGACCATTTTAATTCAGAGATGGGAGTTTCTTCTACCCTACCTTTAATCACAGAAGTATAATTATGCAGATGACAGATTGCTAAATGTTGTATTAATGCAAATGGACTCTTGCTGAATCAGAAAATAATTTAAACCAAACAGGACTGTATAACATAAAAACTGGGAGCTAATGTAGAAAACAATTTAAAAGTGAGATTTTTACGAAAATCATTTATCTTACTTTTTGAGTAACATTCAGACTGTTTAGCTTATAAAAGGAATACATGCTTATTGAAGGAAAAAAACAGAAAAGGTTAAAAAAAAACATAGTAACAATGGCAACAGTGATTAACACTGCTAACATTTGGGTACATTAATGTTATGGGTGGAATTGTGTCTCTCTCCCAAAAGTAGTCCAAGTTCTAACCAACACACAGTACTTGTGCTTGTAACAATATTTGGAAACAGGGTTTTTACAGAGGTAATCAAGATAAGATGAGATCACTTTAGGTTAGTCCTATCCTAATATGACTGGTATCAGATAGGGAAAATGTGAACAGAGAAACACATACATACAGAAAGACGATGAAAAGGCACACATGGGGAATGTCATGTGAAGACAGAGGACTGGAAAATGGCATTTACAAGCCAAACCATCTAAGGCTATTAGAACCTAGGAGAGAGGCATCAGAGAGTTCTTTCCCTAGCACCTTCAGAGGGAACACAGTCGTTAAAACTTTCATTCTGGACTACTCCAAAACTGGGAGTCAATAAATTTCTGTTGTTTTAAGCTACCCATTTCATACTATTTTGATACTGTAGTCCTAGGAGACTAAGATAATTACTTTCCAGTATTCTAACTTTTATTTATGATTTACAAATTACTGGTGAAGAAATATTTCCTTTGTTGAATCGCTCTTATACTTCTGTTTTTGGAGTGGGGAGCAGAAAATGGGAACAGATATAATGGCTTATCTCAATTTGTCACAGATCTAAAAAAACAGATGCAGAAAATCTTCCTTTTTTTGTTCTATTATTTATCCTTTAAAAGAAATATTCTTGAATACTTTATTTATTTATTTATTCTTTAAATTTTTAATTTTTTATAAACATATATTTTTATCCCCAGTGTAACAGGTCTGTGAATCACCAGGTTTACACACTTCACAGCACTCACCATAGCATATACCCTCCCCAATATTCATAACCACACCCCCTTCTCCCAACCCCCCTTCCCCTAGCAACCGTCAGTTTGTTTTGTGAGATTAAGAGTCACTTATGATTTGTATCCCTCCCAATCCCATCTTGTTTCATTTATTCTTCTCCTACCCCCTTAACCCCCCATGTTGCACACCACCTCCTCATATCAGGGAGATCATATGATAGCTGTCTTTCTCCACTTGACTTATTTCGCTAAGCATGATACCCTCTAGTTCCATCCACGTCGTCGCAAATGGCAAGATTTCATTTCTTTTGATGGCTGCATAGTATTCCATTGTGTATATATGCCACTTCTTTATCCATTCATCTGTTTATGGACATCTAGGTTCTTTCCATAGTTTGGTTATTGTGGACATTGCTGCTATAAACATTTGGGTGCATGTGCCCCTTTGGAACACTACGTTTGTATCTTTAGGGTAAATACCCAGTAGTGCAATTGTTGGGTCATAGGGTAGTTCTATTTTCAACATATTGAGGAACCTCCATGCTGTTTTCCAGAGTGGCTGCACCAGATTGCATTCCCACCAACAGTGGAGGAGGGTTCCCCTTTCTCTGCATCCTCGCCAGCATCTGTCATTTCCTGACTTGTTAATTTTAGCCATTCTGGCTGGTGTGAGGTGATACCTCATTGTGGTTTTGATTTGTATTTCCCTGATGCCGAGTGATATGGAGCACTTTTTCATGGGTCTGTTGGCCATCTGGATGTCTTCTTTGCAGAAATGACTGTTTATATCCTCTGCCCATTTCTTGATTGGATTATTTGTTCTTTGGGTGTTCTTGAATACTTTCTAAAACTCATTTTGTATAGATCTGTTCAATTTTGGGGAATATTGATTCTACCTTTAAGTAGCTTGAACATGGTGTTTGTAGCACAAACTGGGTGACTTAAAAACAGAAATTTATCTTCTCACAGTTCTGCAGAACACAGGGTTGGCAGGGTTGGACCCCTCCCTCTCCTTGGCTTGTAGATGGCAGTCTTCTATGTTTTCACCTGGTCTTCCTCTAGATATCTGTGTCCAAATTTCTTCTTTTAAGGACAGCAGACAAACTGGATTAGGGCCTACCCTAATGTAATCTCATTTTAACTTAATTACCCCTTCAAATATAGTCATTCTCCAGGGTAGTGGTGGGGAAGGTTTCAACATATGAATTTTGGGGGTGGGGTGACACAATTCAGCCCCTACCAGATGGTATTAATGAATTGTTTTTGCATGTGTTATTACTTATGTCAACCAGTAACATTATTCGCAGCTATTAGAGACATATCTTTTCATCTCATTTTCCACTTGTATTTCCTATTATTGATAATGCCAACTATATATCACCTATATTTTCTTATTTTTTTACTGTAATTCCATTCTTAGGGAAAAATGTTTGTTTTATAAATATTATGACCCCATTCTATAATGCTCAAAATCTAGTCATAGAGCCTACAAGTTAACTCAGTATTGAAATTTTATCTATGAATGTCCAATGCTATCAACAGGCACAGTGTATTTAATTTCCTTTTCTCCCAACTTTAGTCTTAGTACTAATAGGATTCTTCTCTCAGATCTTGACCTGAAGGGTCAAGGGTCTGCTTGGCATGCAGAGTTCATTACCAATCTTCTATTGCCCACATAATATGGCTCTACTGCACTGGGGAGAAAATATCTTCACTATTCTTACTTTGCTAGATAGGTTGAAGCAGACATTTTTTGAGAAGTAATACTTTTAATTCCCTTAATGTACTGCTGCCAGAGTTCTGTCTCTGTTCTTTGCTATAGCTAGTAAGGCCAAGCAACTTATTCCATGCTAGGTTAATAAAAATGAGTCTCTGAATGAATTAAGGAGAAACAAAAGAAGAGTAGAAATTAGTACAAATGATCCCACAACCAGAAAAACCAGTGCCAGAAAAAGCAGTTCCCATTCAGCTGTCAGTTTTAGGTAGGGATGAGTGACATGTATACAGCGATGAGAGGGTCACAGCTTTTGACTGTCTTCTTTTTCAGCAGCCTTACTGCCCTACAGGTTGGACGGTGTGAAACTGCTGATCTGCAACTATTTTGATCTTGAAGCCTCACAACTTTATACGGTTCAAACAAAGATATCTGAACTTAAAACATACGTAGGGAAATACTTACCTTTTTTGGTTAAAAGAAAGTTACCCCAGAATCTGCAATTAGTTCTTTCTTATACATAGTTATTAATGCAGTTTTCTGGTGTTTACATACATTCAAGCATTGTTTTATTACATTGTCTATTTTTCTTCCATTAAACAGAAATAATGCCTTTTTCTATGTATGGGAAATTTAGGAAAGGAAAATGATTATAACTGAAAACACTCTGAAAGTACACAAAGCCCTATATAATATTACTCTATAAGAAAATACAGATGTTTATTATTCATTTACTATTTATCAAGTACCTAATATACAAACAAGCATTATAATTTTTAAGTAAACAAAAGACATGTAGTCTTTGCTCTCATAGAGTTGACACTCAGAGGGGAGATGTGCACTTTTTAAATATATGTCCCTCTTCATTTGGCAGAAATTATATCAGATATTCTGTGTGCAAGATGGTTCAGAATTATTAAACCGTAATAGAATTCTAAAATCGTATTCCCCTAGAAGAGTGAGCAATGAGTCACATTTAATCCTTAAGTAAATAACTTCTCTATAGAATGCAAAGGTTTGCAAATCAGCTAACAATCTAGAATTCTAAAAGGATAAAGGAAATAGCATGCGTCTAAGCAGAATGATAAACTCATAAAACACTTTTTTATTATGGAATTTTTCATATATATATATATACATATATATATATATGTATATATATATATATATATATATATATATGCAGTTCATGAACCAGGCCCATCACAGATTTGAAATTTTAATTGGGAAGGTTCTTCAGCACATTTGCCCCCCCCAAACAGGATCCCCTTACTTAAACTTTTTAAAAGAAATAGATCATAAGTTGTGATGAATTATATGTGTTTGCTTTAAAACATACAGAAAATCTGTTACCAGTGGCATCAGTTTTTCTTTTGATCTATCACACAAGACAAAAATAATCTTAGAATATTAGCACTACCACAAGCAATATAATTACTTAAAACAGTATTTTTGCTGTTCTTTGTCTTTATGCAACATATCACTTGACTCATACAGTCAAATTACTGTGATTTAAAGTGATAGGTTATATTATCAAATATGTACTGTTGGGTTCATTTGCTTCAGTTTGATTTTATATTCTTAGGGACAGAATTTGTTTATTTTGTGGTTACATGTATCTATATCACCATATGAAATATTTAAATGATTCCAAAGTAAAAATACAAAAGTAAGGTATATTCCTTGACTCTTCAGCTCATTCCTTCCTTATCCTTATAAGCAATCATTTAAAAAAATGTGATATATTCTTTCATGTTTTTAATAAAACACATTTGTACATGCATTTGTTATCTTCACTCTTTCTTATATAAATGGTAACACACTAAACACTTTTTTTCTTCACCTTTTTAACACTTAACAAAGGATCCTGCATATCACTCCAACACAATATACAGAGGTATTTTTCATTTTTACAACTGCATGGTATTCCACCAAGGATAAACCATAATTTTTCAACCAAGTCCCTATCGATAGACATTTGCAGTTTTTAGTCTTGTGATACTAAAACCAGTGCTATAACAAACAACTGTATGTATTTTCAAATTTTTGTCAGATAATTTGACAGATTAAAATAATAAATTTAATTTTATAATTACATGATTAATTTGGTAATTGATATGACAATTCAATAGGTTTCCATAAATGAGACTGCTGGGTTAAAGGATAAATGCATGTAAGATTTTGCTAGACACTGCCAAATTCCCCCTTATAAGTCAAAAAAATGTACTGCATTTTCAAAACTAAGAAGTTGAATTCTTATATTCATGGAAATATATTAGTTATGAAACAGTTTACAAAGAAAATGAAACAAACTAATTACATTTGTTTTTACAGTAAACCAATATTCCTTAAACCAATTACTTTTAAAAACATTTAAATGGTGTTTTAGGCTTACAAGGAAAGAAAATCTTTATATAATATACATCAAAATGTACCACAACCTTCCTAGGCAATTTTGCTCTTCAATCATACTTAAGCTTCTAAAGGACATTAAGATGCAACATTGAGATAAAAATAATTATTTTATCTGAGGAAACTATTCTTACTTGTATCTAGATTTAAAAATCAATCTCCAAAAAATGCCATAAGAATTAGGTAAAAAAAAGTCTGGCTAAAACAATTTTTTAATGGATACTTGATTAAGTCAGAATAAGTATGAACTAAATGACCAAGTTTTATGATTCAAAGACAATGTTTTTAATAACTCTTCTGGCCCTTATTTTATTTGCTCTCACCAAATAAAGAATATTAGCAAAGAAAGAAAGAAAACTGATTTCAAAATCAAAAGATGTGGCTTCAAGTGAAGTCCTTGCTGTCAAGGTAACGTCAATAAGTCAGTTCACTGACTTCATGGACTCTGAATTTCTACTTCTGTCACATGATGTAGTCAGAACTTAAAATGAGATAAGCTCTAGAAATACATCTTTATACTGCACAGGGTTGTTACACATAAGAGTATTTCTGTTGTACTTCTAGGCAAGATACTGTGTATCACACATCCAAAGAACCTGTAGATAAATCAAGCACACATACTTTTAAGGAACTTTCAACTATTAAAGAGGTAAAGGACAAAATAACTATTCCCCAGGGCAGGATACAGATTTCTACCAGAAGTACAGAAACAGTACACAAATTAAAATCTACTTGTAATTCATTTAAAAAAAAATCTCCCAGGTGCCTGGATGGCTCAGTCGTTAAGCAGCTGCCCTCCGCTCAATTCATGATCCCAGGACCCCTGGGATCAAGCTCCACATCAGGCTCCCTGCTCAGCAGGAAGCCTGCTTCTCCCTCTCCCACTCTCCCTGCTTGTTTTCCCTCTCTCCCTGCCTCTCTGTCAAATAAATAAATAAAACTTTAAAGAAAATTTTAAAAATCTCCATTTGGACAAACATAAAGAGTAAGAAGTTGACACAAAGATGTGGCAAAGGGAGAAAGAAGGTACTATTTCAAATGGCAACATCAGCAACATGAGAAGGAAAGCCCAGGGAGATAGATATATATCTACATCTACATTTATGAATAGGAGCATGAACAAGAAACATTCTGCTTTGCATTTACATAATTCTGCATTTTCAAAAAATACAATGTCACAAAATACAAAATGTAAGGATAGTTTTTTTTTGTTTTGTTTTTGTTTTTTTAAATCCAGTCTTCATGATAGGAGGAGAAAAAAACAGCAAATGAGAAAAAATGATGAGGTTTTTCTAAAAGTATATATAGAGGATTATCCATGTTAGCTCATTTGCTGACACAGTATGGTACCATAATGATATGCAGACTAATGACCCCCAAGGAATTATAAATCATTAAAGATATGTGGTACTTCTTAAGCTAGGAAAGTTAAATAAAGTACAATAAGAAAAGTGTTTTACCAAAGGATAAAATTCATCAAAATGTTAATTAGAAGATGTGATTTTTCTGTTCATTTAAAAAGCAGGACTATATATTTGAATTTTTATTTTCTACTCTGTTACTCTTAAACTCTAATCAACACATATTTCTGTTTTAATTTTTTTGTATTCTAGTTAAACATATATTTTTACTCTAGAGATATGTGTTTTTTATTTAGCAACCTACTCACAAATCCTTCATTAATCAACCAATCCCTTAGTGTCTATAAATTCACAACTTCAAAAAGCACTGCTCCTAATTAGATCAAAATGAATAAGCTTTGAAATACAAAATCTGTATCCAAATTATTACTTAAGCACCTATACCTATTCGTTACTTAAAAGATGTTTCTCATTTTATAATTAGCAGTAAAATTGCATATAATATCAACAAAGCAATGATATATACTTAAGGCACAAAATGATTAGCTCACATCAGGAGCCATTAAAAAGACATTTTTACATTAGCTAAGTTATGAAACATAACAACATTATGCAGTGGGTTTTATTAGATAAATAAATAATGCAGTGGGTTTTATTAGATAAATCTGCTATATATATGCAATTTCAAATTGATAAAAATGATAAAAAGATATCAAATTGATATGGTGAGGCCAGAGGTACTGCAAGTTTTGTCCACAGTTTGTGGTAGTCCATTTTAAAGTTAAAGGATATATGTTAGAAACTAATAAATGACTGTAGGTGTTAGACAATATACATTATATTACTCAAGATTAGAATGGCAAAAAGAGCTCTCAGGAACATTTATTACCTAGATTGGATTTTTAGAAGAGTAGAAAGAATAGATTGTTGAGCTTAAACATTTAAGTATCTATTTCCAACCAGAATTAAACATTTTATGATTGAAAATTCCCCAAAGTATTTTAGGTACATGCCAAGTAAGAGCTACAAATGGCCAAGAAAGAATATTCTTTTTCATTACACACAATTCCTTGTTATATTTAGACTTATTAATTTCAGGAAATTTAAAACTCAACAAGCACAGTAATCAGATGCAAGTAAATGTAATTACATGACATAAGGGTTCTTCAAAATAAGTATAAAGGCAAATTAACAAGAACTATATTGTATAGTAAAGAGGAAAAGATTCCAGGAGGACAAATCCAAAGAAATGCAACCATTGTTTACTATTAAGAAATCTATCAAGGTCACCTAAACTAGTCAAACAAACCCCAAGATTAAGATAATCTTAACCCTAAAGGAACTTGTCAAAATTCAACATTATTATTTGATTAAAAGAAAGGAAACAAAATTCAATTTTTACATAAAGCAGAAGGATTCTTCCATACCATGACAAGGAATAAGTCTCTTAATGGTGAAATACTAGATGATTACTTAATAACTGTTCAAGTCTAAAATAAGCAAGCCACTATTTAGAATTATTCTGAGAAAAATAACAGAATTTAATTAAAAATGAAAGAGAAAACATATTACAAATTTGTAAAAACACAAATCTAGAAAAAATGTACAACCTAATGATTATATAATAATTTACTAATTATTAACAGTAACCACAAAGGAAATAAAATTGAAAAAAACATTTCAAGCTGCATTAATTAGAACTATCTGTAATAAGAAAGATACTACACCTATATGGGAAAAAATATACAACTTCAGTAAAATATAGTACAAAGAAAATAAATGGAAAAACTTACTACATTCCTAGATAGGAAGGCTGAGTATGGTAAAGACATAAACTATAAACTACTTTGAGAAAAGTGAATATAACAGCAATTTAAATTTTATCCAAATCTAAATGCCCAACTTAAACCAGGAAAAATCACTTCAGAGGGCACATAAAGAAATCAATAGAAATAGCTAAATTAGCTTTTTCAGGGGGCAGTGTATGATAGATTGATTCTTATCAGCATTAAGAAATAAGAATGTAAGAAGAAAAATGTAATAAATACAATAGTAAATACATAAAAACACTAACAGTAAATAAGTAAATAATAAATTACAGTAGTAAATAAAATATATAACAGGAATTAAAGATATCTGGATAGTGGGCTACTTTTAAAGAACATACAAATCAGTAAGAAACACGCTAAGACAGGCAATTAAGATTCAACTATTAACTAGGCTATGAAATTATAGTCAACCTTACTAATGTTTAAAAATTCACAAAATTTTAGAAGAGAAATTGCTACCTATTAATCTATCTATTAGTTTTGAAAAAGCCTAGTACCCAGACCTGAAGAACAGAGATTTTCTCCATTTCTGTTAGAAGAGTAAGATCAAAGAAAATTGACGACATGCGTCAAGAGTCTTAAAAGTGTTCATATCTTCTGGTTAAGTAAATCTACCTTCTGGAACTCTGACTTAAAGGTTTAATTCTAGGGGTATCTGGATGGCTCAGTTGTTAAGCGTCTGCCTTCAGCCTTGGGTCATGATCAACCCCTGCATGGGGCGGGGAGCCTGCTTCTCCCTGACTCCCACTCCATCTGCCAGGCCCCCTCTCACACTCCCCCTGCTTGTGTTTCCTCTCTCGCTGTCTCTCTCTCTGCCAAATAAATAATGAAATATTTTTTAAAAAGGTTCTTGAAAAAAAAAAGATTTAATTCTAAATTATAAAAAGGCTTAAGCTCTAAAAATTTAAGTTGTAGCCTGCTTATACCAGTAGGAAACAATTCACCCCTCCACCAATGAAGGACTGCCTATGTACTGGAGGCACTCACTCCTGCATGTGACAAGCGTAACTCCAGGCCCTAGAAAAATCATTACTCATTTCCAGATCCCAAGAGCAGAAATAGAGAGCTGGGCTTTTTTTGTTAGGTTAAGATACAGTATGTCAAATACCAGATGTTCAGTGTTAAGAACTCTTACTCACAGTTACCTCACTTAATCCTTACATTAGCCGTATGAAGCAGATATTATCTCCATTAAAAAGCCTACATGTCACAGACTTCCAGAATGTTTATGTCCTTGAACAGCTTAAGTTGAACTTGAAATGTGAATGCTAAGGATCTACTCTAAAGAAATCTGTATATTGTAACAGACCTACAGGAAAAAATGCAATTTAGAAATTTAAATAGAAAATATGAATACTTACAAAAAGGATCTTATTAATTTAAATATATTTCCTATATTTGAAGAGAATTTAAATTTTTTTTTAAGATTTTATTTATTTATTTGACAGAGATCACAAGTAGGCAGAGAGGCGGGTGGAGGGAAGCAGGCTCCCCGCTGAGCAGAGAGCCTGATGCAGGGCTCCATCCCAGGACCCTGAGATCATGACCTGAGCCAAAGGCAGAGGCTTAACCCACTGAGCCACCCAGGCACCCCAAGAATTTAATTTTCTTTGAAGACATGGAGATCTGGGAGTTGAAGAAACGCTATTTCTTCTGGATTACCTGGGATGGTGCGAAACCAGACATGTGAAAAGCTGAAAACACAAGTGGCACCTCCACCTTCAGGAGCATTTCAATGTAGTGAGTGCTGCAAAAATATACTGGATGGATGCCAGATTCTATAGTGTCAGTAGCTAGATACCTCTGTATAAAAAGGAAAAATTGAGAATTAATGAACATGCAACTAATGTAAAATAATCAAATCAACTTACCTAAATATTTTGCTTTGAATTGCTACTTCAAAATTAATGTGGTGGCCTGACAAGTTACGGCAAACATTGTAATTATGTAAGTTAAAAAGTTAGAATGTTACAAAGACCATAGAAAAAAATAAATCTTAATTAAGGCAATATTTATACCGTCCAAGACAAAGAAATAAACTTAATACTGTAATTCAATGCCTATGGAATGAAGGGGATGGCTGTTGCATGGAAGAATAAATGTACAAGTACACAAATCATAAAACTTCACATGTTAATACTTGAGTGTACTTCTGTATGCTTGCTATCTTTGGCTGTGGCCAATGATTCTATCACATTAAAAAGTTTTAGTTTGTCAGATCTTTGGGATATTTGCATAGTCCCCTTTCTCTAAGATATCATTAACCTATATCTGAACTTGAGTTACTAATAACAAATTAGGAACTCTAAAAAATTTATCACTAAAACTGGGAAAAATGCATAATGCATTCCCACCAAAGTTCTCAGACCAGCTATTTTGTATATATTTCTATAATAGTTATAAATTAATCTTATATAATTTATATATTTCATATTTATTTATATGTCCATTTATATATGTGTGGATATACACACATATCTTACAAACTTGCATTTTTCAGGAACTTCTTCATAGAGTTTGTTATATTTTCAGTTTGGCTCTTAGGTACAATTTATGTCATCATGATTGCTTTATAATTCTTCAATGAATGTTACTATAAATACAATATCTAACCACAATATTTTAAAACAAATAATAAACTTGATAACTTGGCAGGTATCATTTTGTGTCAAGAAAAACTGACAGACTAGCAACTATACCCAATAGACTTACACTAAAATTTATATTCAAATTAGCTCTGAACAATACATAATTAAGAAACTTTCAGAAAGGCATTTATGTTCTTTACTGGATAACTGTAATAAAAGAAAATCAATGCTTTTAAAGAAAACAAATCAAGCTTACATATAACAATTACATATGAGTTAAAATGAGGATTTCTTTCAAACTTTATTGCTAAAGTACTTTTAAGGATTTACGTTTAAGTTATATACTAAAATTTCTGAAACCAGTGAGATGATTTATCAGTGGTTTTCCTCTTTTATCATTCATCATCATAAAGGACAATTTATCATTTCATAGGAATATATATGTAGAAGCATATATTTTATGACAGGTTCTCAGAGATACCTCAGAGAACACACACACAAAATAATTTTATATACTGATGACTGGAGACATACTATAGCATATTAAGTGGACATCTTACAGCCAACCTCAGATGAATGTCTAGGACAAAAAATAAACTTTCTTTTGAGTAGTTAAAAATAATATAAACTAAGGGGCACTGGGGTGGCTTGGTCAGTTAACTATCCAACTCTCGAATTCAGTTCAGGTCATGATCTCGAGGTCATGAGATTGAGCCTAGGATCAGGCTCAGCACTCTGCAGTTTGCTTGAGATTCTCTTCCTCCCTCTATTTCTCCCTCTGCCCAAATAAACATCTCCCTCCCACCCATCCCCACACACATGCACACATGCATTCTCTCAAGTAAATAAATCTTTAAAAAATATATATACACATGTATGTATTTATACACATATATTTTAATATGTATATATTAATGTATACATATACATATAAACTGAGAATCTGTATCATTTATCTTCTTTTATGAAACACACACTTCACTAATGACTACTTGTCCAATAGAACTAATGAGTTTAATAGATGCAAAAAATCAACTTATATATTAATTTTCAATGCAAGCTTAGGTAATAATTTTCTGAATATATGCATATTAGTAATATAAAAAATGTATGTATAAGAAACAATTCTTATACAGTATCTTTTTTATGTTGTACTGAAAACAATATATTTGGAGTAGGTATATTTAGAGTGAAGATGAGACTAATTACACTCTCGGAAAAAAACAAGCTATTATGAAATGGAGTCCCAAAGCTCAGGCAAGAGTTCTTCTATTCTTGTAGATTATCCTCTGTTGGAAGAAATTATGCCATACTTTTTTGTAACTAACATAGCTCCCAGCACCAAGCCTTGCATAGAGTAGATATGCAACAAATTATTGACTGAATTACAAGAAAAGATGTTAATGATTATAGATTGTAATCATAGTACACTCACTTATAATAAAAGTTTTATTAATTGGTCTATTAATTGCCATTACATAACTCTAATTTATAGTAAATGGTGTTCAGAAAACCAGATCGATAATAACTCTAAATACCTAAATACAACACAGTCTTCTGAATCATCAAATTATAAAGTCTGTTTGTTATACTTTTAGTTTTTTGATGTATTTTGCTTAGTCACAACTTTCTGAAAAGATGGCAACTTTTAATAAAGGTAACTCTAATAAAATTCAGAATACAGGATTAAGCACAACACATGTAGGAAAACAGTATTTAAAACATCATGTAAGTGACATAACATACAAACTATGCTAAAACTGTGAAAAAGAGTATCAGTAAAACTTTTGGGTTGAGATATACTAGTAATCATCATATCATGAAGCTAGAGCTTTATAAAATAACATTCTTTAGACTATTTTACTTTAGTGATTAAAAATGAAAGATATGTGCCTTCAAAAACAGACTGTGTAAGCAGTCTTTTGGTTTTTCCTTTCCACTCTAGGTAGTTCTGATGAGTCACTCCAATCCTGACACTAAGAAAAATCTAGTTCCAAGTTGCTACAGGAATTAAACAGAAAGACCTTACGAGAAAGACAAACTCTCCAAACCAGTTAAATGGCCCCAAGGGGTCCAGTCCCATCCTTCAGTCTGGGGACTGGTGTGCAGAGAGTGGGCCATGCTGACGGCGCAATGCTGCAGTCAATCTGGGCAGCGCGTGGGTCATGCAACAGGGGAATAGAAAACATTTTTTCTTAACTCTGATTCTATTATTCTAGAAAACAAATCTTTCTCCTCTCCAGGGGGCCGGGGGGGTGCGGGGGAAAGCACATGGGAAAATGGAATCTTTAAATACGGCTCTAAGATTTAAAGTTATATATAAAATAATGGGGTTTTGACACTAGATTTCTGTCCTACAAGTGACTGGTCACATGATTTGCTATTGCTAATCCTGTGCAAATAGTTACAAGTGTGCCAGGACATGCTGATGGTTGTAAAATTTAAATCTAAATGTACATTTGAATGGTATTAGAATTGTTAACTCTAAACTTCCTGTTTTAACTGTTTTTTATTTTATGAGGAGTAAGAGAGGAATAAATGTATAGATCCACACACATTTTTATATATATAAAATATACATAACTCTCTGATGCTCTTCCTTTTGAACTACACTAGTTCATTTGACTATTACTCTAGCTTGATTCATAATCAATGGAGCTTTATCTGTATGTAAATGTGAAATAGTTCATATTTGAATTTAATTTGTTCTCCTTCTGCGTATGTTTTTACTAACAGAAGACATATGCGGTTGTTACTTTTATTATAATTATTACTTGAGATTAGGTATTCTTATAAGGAAATAACTGATTTTTTCATCTTTCATAATCTGTCATTTTATAAAAAGCTTTTAATAAAAGCATTTTATTAAAAGCCAAACTCTGAATCTTGATAAAATTCCATAAAGAATTAGTACATTATCATTTAGGAAGTTGTTGTTTTCTTTTAAGAACAAATAATAATGAAAGATAATTCAATACAGTCAATACATTTAAGGATCTGAGATCAGAATGATCTCAGCAGCTTCAAAAAAAAATTTCAAATTATTTATCTCAAATGAGTAGATAGTTTATAAAATTTTAAAAACTTCAAAGTAATTATTTCATTATGTCCTATACTGCTCATCCAAGGCACCTTTTGATGCAATCTGCTTAACAACATTCTTAAGAATGCAAAGGATCAACGATTTTTTAAATACATTTTTAAAATAAATAAATAAAATTTTTAAAGTAATAAAATCTTGCTGTCCTTTGCATATTTGTATTTAAATATTAATTCATACACTCAACACCCATTTGTTGAATTAATTACTACTGGAATTAGTTTGGGACACATTAGTAAACAAAACAGAAACCACTGCCCTCCTAGAACTTTTATATTTAAGTGTTTAAATAAGTAAAAACAGAAATTAAGCAGCAAATTAGGAACTGACATAGGCTATTGTAAAAGAAACAGGATAATAAGGTTGAAGAATGTGGGACTGGGGCACAGGCTGAAGCTTTTTTGAGGTTGTTTATAATAATGAGATTGAGCTAAGAAAGGTAGACTAAAGTCAAAGTGTCTCACCACAACTGCAGATTAATTTATTTTATCAACCTGCATAGTTAGTGTCACTTCAATGTTTGAGACCAATGGAACAAACAAAATAGAAAAGGGATTACTTTTTAAATAATGTATTATTACTGAATGTATTAACAAGTGGCATAGAAAAACCACTAATCCATAAAATGATTAAATCAAAAACATTTAAATCATGGAGTTGTGACTACAGAAACATTAATAACTACATTTAGCTAACAGCTCTAAGATAAAATCCCTGAAGAGGAATATTAGCAGAATGTTATTTTATAAAGAAGCACTAAAACAAACTCCTGGTAATGAAATAATTCAACTTGGTATATTGAAAAGTTGAAAAGAAAAAATGATACTATGTAAGGCACTGCCTAGGTGTTCACTGATGGTACAGGTGCACCAACAGAAAGGTGTCAAGGCTTTACATCATGAGTTCATCTAAACACCTGAGTAAAATGTCGTTCCATTCCGTGCACAGGTCTATATTCCATATTCAATGATGATATCAAAATAAATCTAAAAAAATCCAAGCTGCCTGATAAAGTCCTTCCTGATGGGAAGAAACCCTATTAGAGCACAACGTCACTGTTATGTTAAAAAATAAAATGATGTCTTATGAAAAGTTTATAGATTCAAAGCAAAAATGCAACCTTAGAAAATTATGGTTAAAAAAGTTGACTGTTGCATCACCACTTGAAACAAGATGGGATTGGGAGGGAGACAAACCATAAGTGACTTTTAATCTCACAAAACAAACTGAGGGTTGCTGGGGGGAGGGGGTTTGGGAGAAGGGGGTGGGATTATGGACATTGGGGAGGGTATGTGCTTTGGTGAGTGCTGTGAAGTATGTAAACCTGGTGATTGACAGACCTGTACCCATGGGGATAAAAATATATGTTTATAAAAAATTAAAAATTAAAAATTAAAAAAAAATTAAAAAAAAAAAAGTTGACTGGCGGGCACCTGAGTGGCTCAGTGGGTTAAAGCCTCTGCCTTCAGCTCAGGTCATGATCCCAGGGTCCTCGGATAGAGCCCCACATCGAGTCCTGCATTGGGCTCTCTGCTCTGTGGGGAGCCTATTTCCGCCTCTCTCTCTGCCTGCCACTCTGCCTACTTGGGATCTCTCTCTGTCAGATAAATAAATGAAATCTTAAAAAAATAAAAAAGTTGACTGGTAATATCTGACAGTGTCACAATCTGAACACTAAGCTAGAATAGTTAAGACTAGTGGAATGCAGGTATCATTTTCACAATACTTGACATGAAAATGTATGATTGGATTCAAAATCTATATTCATTATCAAAAGATTTTTGAACATTATATTTGTAAATAGAAGAAGGGAATATCTACAATTTTTAAAATCTTCACATATAATTTAAAGAATTATTCAAATTCTGCTTAACAGAAGGAAAATAGTTCCACTGATTAAAGAAAAACTGGCACACGTTCTTTTGCCATTTGCTTCTGCCTGTTCTTGTGAACAAATTTTACATTTGCTGAAGTATAAGAGCTAGGAATTCTTATTAAGGAATTATGTACAGCTATTTTAAGCAAAAAATGATAAAATTTCAGTATTTATAATATATTCCTCCTTGATTCTTTGGCTTTATATTCCTTATCACAAACATATACTGTGAAAACATGTAATACATGCTTTCATTGATAGCCACATATTCTCTCAATCCCTTAACTTATTTATCTTTGGGAGCGATGTGATTGCACTGTCCATGTGCAGTATGTTGTAGGAGAGGTTTGGGAAGTGTGAGCCTATCTGGTATAGTAGACAGTATCCCCAGGTTGGAGATTTTAATGGCAGTAAGTAAAACAAAATACAGAAATGTTAGTAAACTGAGGGATGCTCTTGCCTCTAAACTCTAAGATCTCAGGAAGCTAGTAAAACCCTTTAAAATACACCTTAACACTATAATCAAAAATCATCATAGATTTCCAAACTCATCATAGATTTCCATATTCTGTATAGAATACATTTATATTGACTTATTTTCTTATGTTGTAAGTTAACTGACTTTTTCTAACAAAGCAACAATTAAAAAAACATTCAATAGCTCTTTTTACATATTTTTTTATAATTTACTAGATGACATGTTTAAAATTTAATAATCCATCTATTATCACTAATCTTTCATTCAGTTACCTTTAAGTAAGACACCAAGCATTTGGGAAAATGTCAAATCTGTATCTTCAAAGAGAATCAGTCAAAAAGCATTCAGGTAGAAAATGAACATAAATTATTACAGAACTCTCTACAAATAAGATCCCAATGAATTTAAATAGGATCTGCCTTAAAATTTAACACACTCATTTAAAGACAGAGTTAAAAAGTCTTACAGAAATATGAAGTCTTGGCAACCAAAGGAAAGCAGAGGTCAGAAGCCTGGAGAACTGCTGAAGAAATCTTAATGTTTTTTCTTTGTCCCCCAGCATTATCATGAACAAAGAGGATACAAACCAGTCATGGCCAGTGTAAGTCCCCTGCAGGCAGACTGAAAAGCACAGTTAAGGAACTTTTGCATATTTTGTCTTACAAGATGAAATATAAGAACTCTATTAATATTCATTTCCAGGATCCCTATCAGGAAAAAGATTCTGATACTTCAGTCCTCATTTTACCTTCAATCAATTTACAAGCCAATGTGTTGATTATTTACATAAGTAGAGGAGGGCAATGGCACTAGCAAATGCAGAAAAAAATATCTGTTTCGTGGCAACACTTATTCAAGTCATTAAAATCATAGTACCTTCTCTTTCTCTGGTTTAGGTTATCTGCTAAATTACTAACATAATCAAATATTTTAAAATCCATATATTTTTAGAATTCAGTAAGGCAAATGGTTTGCATACTTTTTTTCTCTTCAAGTCAAATCTATTTCTGAAAAATAACCAATTCAAGTAAAATAAATGTATGTTCTATTGTTATTCTAAATTTACTAACTCTAGAATATTCTTATTCTAGATATACTAAATCTATTTTTTAAAAATGTCTTTTATGTATCTGAAAATACAGCCAAATAACTTTAATTACTCAGTTTAAGATTAAATAAGTAAGATTGAATTTAGTAATTACTACCCAATTTAATAAAATTCATATTTAAAATATAGAATACTATAAAGGTACATCAACAAATCAATATAGGTTAAAGTATTATTATTTTTTCTTTTTTTTTTGCTTATTTTATTTTATTTTTAATTAATTTATTTATTTTCAGCATAACAGTATTCATAATTTATGCACCACACCCAGTGCTCCATGCAATCCGTGCCCTCTATAATACCCACCACCTGGTATCCTGACCTCCCACCGCCCCGCCACTTCAAACCCCTCAGATTGTTTTTCAGAGTCCATAGTCTCTCATGGTTCACCTCCCCTTCCAATTTACCCCAACTCCCTTCTCCTCTCAAACTCCCCTTGTCCTCCATGCTATTTGTTATGCTCCACAAATAAGTGAAACCATATGATAATTGACTCTCTCTGCTTGACTGATTTCACTCAGCATGATCTCTTCCAGTCCCGTCCATGTTGCTACAAAAGTATTTTACTATAAATGTGTTAAGGTACCCTATCAAAGAACTATGAAAAACACATAATGTTCAACTGCTGTGAATCCACTCAAAAAGGATATGAAGAGAAGATTTTACGGACGCTTGCTGCTGTTTTAGGAATCTCTCGCAGTGCTTTAAAACCAAGGTAAGATCATTTTCTGCACTGTCTTTTAACAGGTTGAGGAACTTGCCATATCTATATTAAAAGCCCACAAAACATGCAAAATGAAAAACTTCAGTCCCTGCATTATAAATTCACTTTTTAAAAGCCATCAAGTGTAGTCCTCTTGAGATCTCAAGGTTTTAAGTTTTCTTCTACTTCCACTGTAACTATGCTAAGTAGGGAGAGCTTTACACTAAGTACATGTTCCTGATAATTATATTTGGATTAGCAGTAATTATCTGGTAAATACTGATAACTTTTAAGGAGAATAAAACAATAATGACAGAACAAAATGCAGATACTGTAGATGAGAAGAATACAAGCATTTTTTCCTGAACTTAATCTAAAACATGTAATGCTGACAGGTGAGACTGACCAAATGTTAAGTGTAGAAGCAATTTTAGATTTCATCTAATCCATGTAATCCAAAGGTTCTAAGAGGGAGTACATCCCCTCTTGCGGCGACCTGAGAAATTCATGGGGGCATTTTTGATTGCACGGTGACTGGGGACACAAATAGTAGTTGGTGAGTAATGCAGGTTAGATGTGGAGCAGTCCTAAACAACCACTTACAAATGGCCTTCCTATTATTTGCATGGATGAAGAAGCTATTTATAATTATCTGAAACCAATTCTGCTTTATATAAGATCATAAAATATTTTTTCTATATTTTTTATTATACATTGAATGCAACTAAATGTGTAAATCAGGAAAATATAGTACTTTCATTGTTTGAAGCCTAAGACTTGTTCTCCATTTTGGAAAGTCACTTGGCCAGTGGCAAAACTTGAGCAGTATTTGAAGCACTACATCAGTAGTCTATATGCAGCTGCCAAAGTCACAGTGATTCTATATGGTTGACAGCTCTATCATATACTGTAGCTGGGTACAAATCACCTTCCATTCACATCTTACCAATAAGACATTATACTGAATTTAAAAAATATGTGACTAGCCTGCTCATGTTATCTATGGATTCCATCTCAGAATAGAAATTGGACATTACAAAATAAAAAGCAGATATAGGGTCACAAAACAATGAGTTACATGCTTCATGTGATACAGACGGATTAGCCAGAATTACTACCACACTTTTCATTATAATGCTATGAATTTATTAAAAATAGTCATTTTAAAAGCTTCCATAGATTGTAAAGATTACTCACTGAAGTAGGATGGAACTGTTAAATCCCCAGTTAGTAAGCAAGAGAGGAGACTCACTCCTTAATTCACAGTCTGCTATTAAGTTTCTTTTGAAAATTACGATTTGGGTACTAAAAATTCAAACTACTATAATTAGTTTATTCATTTTTAACTTGGGCATCTATCCTCAAGGTTCTTTTGTACTCATTACCGTAGCTTGACAATTAAAATCTATCATATTTTTTTAAATGGCATGATTGTGCTACCAATGTGCTGATTTTTACAATTCATTTTTTAAAAAAACCTGTAGTCATAGAGACTTAAATACACTGTAATTAGCCTCTGAAATGATAATGAACCATAACTGATTTACCAGCAGAGGTAATTTAATCATGTGCCAATATCTCCAAAACAAAGTTATTATTTTCTGAATGATAAATTCTGCATTTAAAGTACACAAAATAGTTGGTTGTTAAATACTATTAAACACATATCAGGTAGATAAAACAAATTCTAGCAATGCGCAAGGGAGATATTTCCCTATAATATACCTGACAGTCATTTTAATGCCAAGCTGCTGCACAGATGAAAGACTTTCGTTCTTCACATTTGCATCAGTAGCTAAAAACAAAAGCAAACTGGGTCATAAAAATGTATAAAAGTCTGCATAATAATCACATTTTAATTGAAAATTGATTAAAGTAATATTTTTACATATTTTAATATGAATTTTGAAAACATTGATGAATTCATTCTTTTAAGAGCTATCAGTTACATTTTCAAAGAATTAATAGGAAACTTTTTACAAATAACTTTTCTCCTATAAAAGCCATTTAAAAGCATATTAAGTACAAAATGACTAATTGTAGTTTTAAAGCAACTTATTTTTACTCAGCTCTCAGAACACAAAAGCTCTTAACCCCAAAATGATGTAGAACATTGTACGTTCATCAACCAATGCATTTATAAGATTTTGATTTACAAATATGTATAAGTATGGCTGTTCACTTCTTAAAGATTTAAACATGAGTGTCAAGAAGGAATAATCAGTATAGTGCTTATAATGTATAACAATATATGAGGTTGGGGTGAACAAAGTTCTTCCAGTAGGTGCATCTTCTTTGAGGAGTAGGAGTTTGTGATCTATGAAATGTGAAGGGGCTATATGGGACAGGGGACAATAGGAGAGGTTGAAAATTTAGATTGGTTTTGGAGAACATGGATGACGAAGCTAACAGTGAGTGCTCAGTAGCATCATTAGAAGCACTGAGAGTTCTAGTTGTAACTTTCAATTTTTGGCTAAAGAAACTGTAGCGTGCATGTGCACACACACACATACACATGTAAAATACTAAGGTACTTGTTATTTAGTGGTAAAGAGGACTAAAGGCTGGGTTTCTCATACTCATGTCAGTAGGGTTTTGTTTTTTGTTTTGTTTTGTTTTTGTTTTTTAACAAAGCTAATATTAAACTACAGCTTATTTTTTTAAAGATTTTTTTATTTTTTATTTATTTGTTTTTATTTAATTGACAGACAGAGATCACAAGTAGTCGGAGAGGAAGGCAGAGAGAGAGAGGGGGAAGTAGGCTCCACACTGAGCAGAGAGCCCGATGCAGGGCTTGATCCCAGGACCCCAAGATCATGACCTGAGCTGAAGGCAGAGGTTTTAACCCACTGAGCCACCCAAGCGTCCCCCCCAACCACCACCTTTTTTTCCCCTCCTATTACACACCAGTGCATCTCATCCTATTAGTATAATCTACTTAACTTGTGGATTCATTCATTCCTTTTAATACACCCTTTCTGATAAAGTGTGAAGCATGATGCTAGAAGCTCTGGGGGATAAAAAAAGAAATCATACATCATGCCCTAAAAGAACTTTCCATGTAGTGCCAGAGATAAAATTCGTATATAGATAACTCTGATAAAGATGTTTTAAAGGACTAAGTGGAACAAGAATGGTACAGATAGAGTGTTATGTGAATTCAGAAAGAGAGAGAGATTACATAGAAGTGGCACTTAAACTGAACTGTAAAATATGGCTAGACTTGAGATCTACAGAGATTAGGAAGAACAACAAATTAAACATCACTGTTATCAAACATCTACTCATTGGACCAGCAATAATTCATCTTTTAGCACTCTTGGAGGTAAGGTACCCTGTTTCTCCTAGTTTGCCTAGGCCCTCCATGGTTTTAGCTCTGAAAGTCTCATGCCCCAGGAAGTCCTCATAAGCCCAGCCAAACCAGGCTGGTCTTTTACCCACCTACAGTGGTCATTTTCTTTAAAAATAAATAAATTAATTAAAATAAAATAAAATTGGGGCACCTGGGTGGCTCAGTGGGTTTAAAGCCTCTGCCTTCAGCGCAGGTGATGAGCTCAGGGTGCTGGGATCGAGCCCTGCATCAGGCTCTTTGCTCAGCAGGGAGCTTGCTTTCCCCTCTCTCTGCCTGCCTCTCTGCCTACTTGTGATATCTCTCTCTCTCTCTGTCAAATAAATAAATAAAATCTTTAAATAAATAAAATAAATAAAATAAAATAAACTTAAGAGCTCAGTTAATTTCCTGACAAGCTACATCTGAGTTTTACTTATTCAGTTCAGAACACAAACTTAATAGTATTTTACATTTGGCCTATAATGAGTAGTTAAGCTATTTTTTATATATCTTCGAATTCCTCCCTATTTAGAACTCTAACTAGAGTTAAATAGATGTAAATTTTAGATGTACAGATTGCTAAGGACAGTTTTTCCCCATTTATAAGAGTCAGTATCTTTCTCCTATACAAAAAAAAAAATTGAGTTTCTATTACTTTATAAACATACATGTCACAAATTATTCTCACTCTCATAAAATGGCCAATCTTTAAACTATTAATCATTCGTATGTTCCCCATAATTTCAAGTTCTTAGTCTTCTCAAGAGCATTTTTAAAAAGTCAGCCATAATTTAAATAGCTGTACCAATGCCCATTACAACACAATCAGATAAAATTCATTTGCGTAGTGACCAGGAAGTTCCTTCTATGTCAGAACCTGAATACACTCCTGGTGATCCTATATTTTATTATTAATTGTATTTTAGTTTCCCAGGTTTAAATAATGTTAAGACTTTGGTGCTGCAGTGTTGGTGACACTGGCTGACTTTGCAAAATTTAAGTAGTTTCAATAAAATATGTTGCCTTTATATATTTTTATAGCTGTGAAATAGACCTACCTCCTATCAACTACCATAATAGGGTATTATAAGATTGCTTTTTAACTGGGAAGATATATTCTATTGAGGTATACCTTGTGTTCAAGAAATATAAAGATTTTATTAATTTTGAAAAATGCATATAAGCTGTATAACCCACATGCTTCTAAGATATGGAATATTTTCATCATGTAGATGTTCCCTCATGCTCTCTTCTAGCCAATTCTTGCACATCCTTCTTCCCTAAACTAGCCACTGTTCTGATCTCTTTCACTGTTGGCTTATCTTTACCTAGAACATCATATAAATGGAATCACATAATATGTACTATTTTGCGTTTTTTATTTCTCTTAACACAATGTTTTGTGATGCATTCCATATTGTAACATGTATCAATAGTATTTTTTTATTGCAAGTAGTATTCCATTATGTAGATATGTTGAAATTTGTTTATTCAATGTATATCTTGAAGTTTATTTTTTTGTGACATTTGTGTTCTTTTTCTCAGATTTTGACTTTCATGAATAAAGAAGTCTGAACATTCTTGGCCAAATATCAAAGGTGAGCCATCACCTTACACCTGTCAGAACGGCTAAAATAAAAAAGATAAGAGATAACAAGTGTTAGCAAAAATATGGAGAAACAGGACCCTTGTAAACTATTGATGGGAATATAAACCGGTACATGTACTATGGAAAACAGTATGGAGGTTCCTAAAAAAAAAAAAAAAAAAAAAGAAATAGAAATACCATATGATCCACTAATCCCACTATTGGGTATTACCCAAAGAAAATGAAAACATTCAAAAAGATACATGCACCCTTATGTTTACTGCAGCATCATTTACAGTAGCCAACATATGGAAGCAACCTAAGTGCCCATCGATAGATGAATGGATAAGGAAGATGTGGAAGATGCATGTATGTGCATACATACATGCACACACACAGACACACACACAGGTATTACACAGCCAAAAAAGGATGGGATCATGCTATTTGTAATAACATGGATGGACACAGACAGCATAAGTCAGACTGAGAAAGAAAAATACCATATCATTCCACTCATATGTGGGAAAAAAAGAATAAAGAGCAGAATCAGACCTACAAATACAGAGAACAAACTAATGGTTGCCAAAGGAGAGTGGGGTGGAAAGTTAGGCAAAATGGGTGAAGGGGTTTCAGTTATGGAATGCATAAATCATGGGGATAAAAGCCATAGTATAAAGGAATACAGTCACTTGATACTGTAATAGCAACGCATGGGCACAGAGGGCAGCTACACTTGTAGTGAACACAGAATAATGTATAAATTTAATGAATCACTATGTTGTACACCTGAAATTAGTGTAACTATATGCATGTCAACTATACTCGAAAACAAAAAAACACTACAATTCTTCACACTGAAGAGAAATGGTACCAGATGAATACACAGATACATATACATACAACACACATTAACACACATACAAGAGTGTAAGAAATTGTAAATGTATGTGCAAATATAAATAACTTCGTTCTTGTTTCTTAATTTACTTAAAAATAACTGATTCAAGGAATAATAACATATTAAAGTAAAATGAATAGAAAAAATATTATACAGGAAGGACAAATAGAAATAAACTTTTGTAAGGTTCTTATGTGAAAGACATGGTATTAATTCATAGTAGACAAAAACATCAAAATCATAGATAAAATTTTAAAATATCAATAATCATGTAAATGGGCTAAAAACACCAAAAAAATGGCAGAAATTCTGAGACTGAATTAAAAGCAGGAAGCAAGATGCAACCACACACTATATATCTTTAGATGCCTTTTAAACTAAAAGACATGATATATTAAAGATAGGAAGACATATTATACTGACACCAGTTATAAGAAAGCTGAACGTCTGTCTGTATTATTATCAGACAAAATACACTCCAGGGCAAGGAGTATTAGAGATAAAAAGACTTTTTAAAAATAACAGCATGGTCAATTAATCAAGAAGAAAAAGCAATACTAAATATATATTTATAAAATTGGAAAACCTTACAACACATGAAGCAAAAACTAAAGAATTAAAGGGACAAGTAGGTAAGCATAAAACAATAAAGGGAGAGCTCAACACTACTATATCTGTGTTTGTACCAAAAGCAGACAAAAATTTAGAAACTATTTAGAAAATCTGAATAGCATGAGCAACTAAATTGCCCTTATTGGTTATTTGCAGAACACTACAACTATCAACTCTAAAATAATATCCTTTTACTTGTCAATGGAACATTTACTGAGACAGAACATTGACTCACCATAAAAAGTTTCAAAAAATTTGAGAGAAATTAAATTATGCAGAGTATAATCTATAAACACAAATAGAATTAAATTAGAAATCGGTAACAAAAAGATACCTGGAAAATCTCCAAATTCTTGAAACTTAAGAAACACACTGCAAATTAATCAAGGCCAAAGCAAGCTAACAAGCTAAATTAGAAAATATTTTTAATGAAATGGTAATTAAGACATTTCTAAACATGCGTTGGGAGGCAACTAAAGCATTGCGAATAAATGTTTAAAGTCAATGATCTAAGCTTCCATCACAGAGGCTAGAAAAAGAAGAGGAAATTAAACCTGAAGTCAGCAAAAAAATGAAAAAAAAAAAAACACAATAGAAACCAATAAAATAGAAAAAAAAAGTACAGAAGATACAAATAAAACCAAATGCTGATTCTTTGAAAAGATCAATAATATTGACAAATCTCTACCTGGCTATAAAGAAAAAGGAGAAAGAGAAAACACAAATTATCAGTATCAAGATAAAAGAGAAAATATCACCATAGATCCTACAGACCCAAGAAGAAATAGAAAATCTGAAGTCTTACATTTATTAATGAAACTGAATTAATATTTAAAAAGCAGACCATGAAGAAAACTCACACCCAAATGGTGTCCACTAGTGAATTCAATCAAATAAGTAAAATAATAACAATCTTGCACACTTATAAGCACAACATAACCATGATTCCCCAATACATTCAAAGACATTAAAAGAAAACTAATGACCAATATTGCACATGAATATAAATAGAATAATTTTTTTAAAATATTAGCCTTTCAAATTCAGTAACATATTAAAAGAATGAAGTATCATGATCAAGAGGAATTCATCTGTGAAATGTGAAGTTGATTTGACATTCAAAAATCAATGTAGAAAAAAAAAAATCAATGTTGAACTTTTCTCCTAAGAATAAGAACAAGTTGTATATTCTTACTTATATACTCAATTAAGTTTTGACAAAATATAAAAGCAATTCAATGAGGTAAGAAAGCTTTTCAAACAATTGTTCTGGAACAAGTAGATATCTGGGGGAAAAGATGTAAACCCTTACCTCACACATACACAAAAAAATATTCAAAATCGATTATAGACCTGTAGGTAAAAGGCGAAGTATTAAGTATAAAAAACTATCTTTATGGTCTTGATGTAGGTAAAGATTTTTCTGAATAAAACCCTGAAAGTACGGACCATAGAAAAAAAGAAAAGTTGACAAACTGGATTTCATCGAAATTTCATCAAGAGACATTCAGAAAATAATTAGACAAGCCACATAATGGAAGAAAATATATGCAGTATAAATTGGACAAGAGATTGAATCCATAATCATTATATAACTACTACCCATAATTCAAACATTAAAAAAGTCATGAAACCCATATAGAAATGATGAGGGTGAGTGAGAAACAAAATACTTGCACAGACATCTCAAAAGAAGTGTTCAGCATCATTCATCATCAGGAAAATGCAAATTAAAACAACATGGAGATATTACTGCACACCCACTGAAATGGCTAAAATTTAAGATGGAAAATACTGAGTGTCAGTAAGAATAAGGAGGAACTGGAACTGTCATATGATGCTGCAAAGAGTGTAAAATGGTACAACTATTTTGGAAAATGGTTTGGCATTTTCTGTAAAATTAAACATACTTCTATTCTCTGATCCATGAATTCCACTTCTCTGTACTTATATCAAAGATTAATTTTTATAAGCTATTACCAGAACAGTTTTAACTTCGATTAGATGATAACACTTTGAATTCTAGTACATATAAAACTGGATTATTAAACATGAGAAATATTTATCTTCATTAATACATTGATCTGTCACTTGTAATACTAATGTTCCTCTTCTGCAAAGTATGACACAGCTAAGTATCTTTACAGTAGGAGGAATGTGCAGTCGGTTAATGGTGCTAATAATGAGTGTCCCTGATGCCATTGTATCCCATACATCACGGTGGCTTCTAGGAGAAGATACGGACCTCTCTATCAATGAAGAATGGAATAGTTAAGGATCAAGGTGAGAGTAGTTGCCCAAAAGGATTATGCCACTCAAATGCTGTATGATTCAGGTTCTTACTTCTTTCCTATGGAAGGAAAGAGTCATTCCAGAGTGGTCTAGCTGTCGTCTGAGGAGCCCTTTGAACTTTCCTAGGATTGTACAAATAATTTCCCAGATCTATTCTCTCTCTAAAAGCTTATGTTTCTGTATATTAAGAGTAGAAACTTAAATCTGCACATTTCAACAGATAATGTTTCCAATACAGCTATACTCTAAAATTCTCTTGAGTTTTTTTTAAAAGTAAAGACAAACACACTTCACTCCATACCGCTGATGAGATTGCTGAGTGTGAATATCCAGTCATTTATATTTTTAAAGACCTCTACAGCTTATTTCTTCTGCACTGAACTTGAGATCCACATTTAAAGGAATAAAAGTTTAGAAATAGTTGAAATCAGACAGTAATATTCCATTTCACAAATTTCACTTTAAAGAATGTAGTGGTTATGGGGCGCCTGGGTGGCTCAGTGGGTTGAGCCTCTGCCTTCGGCTCGGGTCATGATCTCAGGGTCCTGGGATGGAGCCCCTCATCGGGCTCACTGTTCAGCAGGGAGCCTGCTTCCTCCTCTCTCTCTGCCTGCCTCTCTGCCTATTTGTGATTTCTGTCTGTCAAATAAATAAATAAAATCTTAAAAGAAAAAGTAATGGTTAAATCTTCAAAAATCTTCAAAAAGTGGTTAAATCACTTTTTAGTGAGAATATATGGGGGTATTAAGCATACCAGAACAAACATCAAATACCCACTCAAAAAACCCCTAATATTAGATAGATACAGAGACAGTAGTATGAATAAAACCCATTTGAAAAAAATAAAGTTTTCCAAGCAGGAATGAAGAAATCAGAAAATAGTTTTCTATTCACTATATATTTTATTAAAAGAGACACTTCAATTTTAAATTTGTGTTTGATACATGACAACTTGACAAACGGAAACAGATCTTTGACTACAAAAGTTCAGTGAAATAATCTTTTGTTATATACAATCTAGACTAAATACAACTTGTGAAGCAGTAATTAAAATCTTCAGAAACAAAACTGATGGGATAAAATAAATAAAATACAGTGATAAAAATGGATGTCTTCACTGGTAACCACTGAAATGTGCACATCTATGTGTAAGATACATAATAGGTGCTTAACAAACACTGAATGAATACATAAATGCACAAATGAATGAACAAGAAGTTGCACTGCATACAAATGGAGCAAGTTGGAGATGGAAATAGATAGGGACTTAAAAATATATTTTGTACATTGAAATTAAGTAATAAATGGACGATACAACTCCTACTCCCTGGAGTCACTATGAAAAGTATAACAAGTTGCTGATAAAAAGTCAAACAAACAATGACACCTGTACCATCATACTTACCCTACTTAATGTCTAATTTAATCAAAGCATTAACTATTTGAAATAACCAATCCATGTAATTGTAAATATAATGGTCTCAGAAGAAAATGAGTTGGAAAAATTGACTTAATATTGACTGAAATTGCTCACTCTAGTAATGCATTCTGTTCTATTTTTGGTTCACAAAGCTAGCACATAGAGCAGTAGAAGAAATGAAATATCTTCTGCCCAGCACTTGGCTAATGGTGTGGAAAAAAATTAATTTTCAGAAGAGCAAAGAATTTCCCCACTGGAATACATTTCCATGGTTAGAAAAGCAGTTACTGCTTCTTCTGAAGTCCTGCTGTAACTGTTCTAAAGTCAAAGAACTCTCACCACCCAAAGAAGTCAACCAGTCAGTACACTCTCTCCTACCTCCTTCCTTTCCCAGAGTTGGTTGGCAGATTCTGTTGCTTCTCTTTAAACACAGGGATATAGCTAGCTATCCATTTTATTGAACTCAAATGGACATAAAATTAAATTTCTTGTGGCCAAGTTACTGTAAGAGTGTCAGCCCCTAATTGGTATAGTCAGCGTTATTTAGAAAAAAGGATTTCTTTCCATGTCTTTGTTATTACCCTTTCCTGCAAGACTCCTCCTCTCCTACTTTTTGTTTTAGCCAAACTAGCACCACTCCTCTTGCTGCAGTATTGCTTCTTCCTCTTGTCTTTCACAATGGTACTAGTCAACACTGGTTGCTCTTTCCACTAAACACCTATAAAACTTGAAATAAAACCCCTCATTTGACAACAACCCAGTACAAATACTATACTTAAAGGCACACTGCCTGAAAATAAAGAAGCCAGCTGAAAAATGTCAGTTTTCTTTATTTTATTTTACTAGTTGTTGCAATTTATTTAATTCATCATTTTAGGTGGATGCAATATTTCCCCTACTTGAGGATATCGTAATTAATTCATATTATATACTTCCTTGCTATTATTAAGCATATTCGCAAACATGCTCCATAAATGGAAGGTGGCAAAGAGCATATTTGCTGAATATCCAAAAAAAGTATAAAAGATTTTTGATACTATATATTAAGTTCAAAAAGTATTTTAATAATCAAAAGGTGAAACAATACAAAATTTTGTGATTTCTTTCCAACTGCTTGATTAGCAACATAAAGATAAAACATTAAAAATATTTCCTACCTTTAAAGGAGTACTTAGTTTATCATTTAAAGAAGCAATTACATTAGGATAAAAAAATCCCCAATTCATTCCAGGGAAGTGAACCAATAAAAAATTAATATTGGTTAAGACTTGGAAAGATACTTGTATAGATTTACAAACTGCAAATGTGCAGAACTTTGTTCATTCCTCTTTCTTTAAGGGGATAAACAGCTAAACTAATTTGATTTTTCCAGATCTGCAAATTTTATAATAGATTGGAATCCTGAGGGAACTAACAACAGATGGATGATTGTGTTATTCTAATTTCAGCTACCTTAGGGTTTAAGCAAGCTGTCACTTTTAAAAAGACAATCAATTTCTCATTTCAAGAAACATGAAAAAATATTGAATATATCCATCCAGCATTTTTTATATCAAAACATGGTTTTTATTTATTTAAAGTAAATACAGGGAAATTTTACAATAAGAAATCATTGTTTCACCAGCCCCCCCCAAAAAAAGGGGTGAAGGGTGAGGATATCTAAAGCCATGGGAAGAAAATGATATTAACAACAAGTTTACCATATCATAATAACATATATTATACAATCAAACAGGAAGTGACTTTATTTTTGGCTGTACTCTAAAATTCCAGTGGAGAGCTATTCAGTTAGAGACTTTAAAGAATTTAAATTCACATTTGGGGTTTATCTGCCTAGATAATACATTCAAAAGAGCCAGCATCTGAGATCTCTCACATCATAATTTAGAAATTCTACAAAGGGCACTGAATATAAATACACTGAGCAATTAGTCTTTTTGAGTATTTAGATTATGTATACTACGTAATGTTAATTCCAGATTATCTACAGAAAATTTGATACAACATAACAATGTGCCAAGGGGAGCTATAGAAATTGGAGATAATAGTGAAGACTAGGGAGATAACCCTCTGGCCATGCAAATCTCCATAATTATCATTTCTTATTTCCTTCATACTCATAGAATTGACCATTAATCCCTGTATCTCTTCATATACATTTTCAGGTTTATTCATAAAGTTATAATTTTCTTCACAAATGTTTTTCTTCAAAACTCTCCTCACAATCTCTGTTTTCTTTCCTCTGCACATCAGTCTCTTAATTTTAAAAGTGATGATTATGTCTACTGCAAAGAGCAGTTATAGGGTTGAATAATATAATACACATTATGTACTTTGGCACACTATTTAACTCACAAGAGGTACTCAATAAGTATCAATTGCCTTCATCTACCTTAATCCCTATTTAATGCTACCTTACATTTTCTTCTCATTTCTTTGTTCTAATTTTCTTAAGTTCTCTTTTATCCCTTTGCCAAATTTGCATTAAAGGGGCTGTTAAATAATTAGGTATATGCTCATATGTATATTTGTAAATATCAATATATTTAGAATTATTACACAAATGTATTGGTGTAAATACAGATGCTGATGTTACAGTTTATATATTTAATTCAATAAATATATATATCAAATACTATACTGAAGGTACAAAGGAGTTTGAGACATAATGGAATAATTTGAACTAGCCACATACAATATAATAAATATTAAAATGCTAGTTTAAAGTGAATATAATGAGCAGAGAAGAGGAATATCTACTTCGGAGTAAGAGGGAAGTGATCATTTTAGCTGCAACTTTACAGTTAAATCATATGGGGGAAGAAAAGCTCATCTACAAGGAACAGGAGGAGAAAGTTTCAGTGGCATGAATGCAAAGGGGGCCTTTGATTAGTGGTAAGTAACAGGACCAGAAGGATAGGCTGGGCCAGACTGGAAGCATATATTTTTCTTTTTAAGGAAATATAATGTAGAGTGTCTAACTTGAATAAATATTTAAATGAGGATTTCTTCAGCAAACAGAGAAGTCATATTACCCTTATAAGAGGAACAATATCCCTTGATTATTTTCATAAGTCTCTGCTACTTCTCTACTTTACTGACCCTCATGCCTGGAGATTCGCCTCTGGCAGATTTCAGTTCTGCACTCTAGTTCATCCTTTACACAGTCACTAAAATAATCTTCCTAAAGTACAGATGAGTCAAGTAAAGCTTCTGCTCAGAAATCTCAGAGGGTTTAATCTATTGCCTGTTAGAATTAAGACAAACTGATTGGCACTGTTTATAAAGTCCTCCCTCCTTCATTCTTTTAGGTCTTCTTTCTTTTGTCAAATATTTCTTAACACTGTCATTCTAGTTGCAGAGGATGTGACAAATAAGACATAAAAACTATGCTACAAGAGTTTACTGTCACATGAAGAATTAGACATTAAGTCAGAATATGAGAAAGACATGACAGAGATGCATATTGGCTTTATATACTAAGCTGATGATTTAGCAATGTATATTTCCAGCCAACACCTTTCCCCTAAATTTCAGATTCAAATATCCAATGTATAAAAAATACATTCATTTAAATATATAACAAGTATCTATGAATTTTTTTTAAGATTTTATTTATTTATTTGACAGACAGAGATCACAAGTAAGCAGAGAGGCAGCCAGAGAGAGAGGGAGGAAAGCAGGCTCCCTGCTGAGCAGAGAGTCCGATATGGGGCTCGATCCCAGGACCCTGAGATCACGACCTGAGCCGAAGGCAGAGGCTCAACCCACTGAGCCACCCAGGTGCCCCTAAACATATAACAAGTATCTAAAACATAACATAAAAGCAAGCTCTTCACTTCCTCTCTCCAACTTATTTTTTCCCCCGTTCTTCTTCATCTCAGTGTATGATAATTTAATCTTTCCAGTGGCTTGGATCAATAACTTGGAGTCTTCTTTGATTCCCTCTTTTTCTCACATGCCATTGTCAACCTGTCACTCAATTCTGTTGGCTCGATCATCAGAATATACCCAGAATCCAAATACTATCTCCCACTGACATCCACATCCAAACCATTACCACTTTTCATGTGGATCTTAATAGCTTCCTACTTCATCTCCCTGCCTCAGCCTTCTTCCTCCCTTCAATCTTTGCTCAACATAGCTGCCACAGCAATCTTCTTGTAAAAATGCAAATCAGAGCCAGTGTGGCTATGTTCAAGACCCTGCAGTGACTTTCAAAAACCCTCTATCATCCTTCCCTCTCTGACTTCAATACCGACAATGCTTCTCGCATACTCATGTTCAGCCATACTTGTCTCTTTCCTGGTCAACAGCTGGAATTTCCTCTCCTGAAAACATCTACATATCTTTCTCCCAACTCTGCTAGTCTGAACACGATTTAATAATGTAACCCCCATCCCAAGCTAGTACTCCCTAGCCCTCTTTCCTGCTTGGCATTTCTCATTCGACACCATACTGTTTGATCTACTAAAGATTGTCTGTCTTCCCACAAGAAGGCAAGATCTTTTCCCTCTTTTGTTTATTGCTGTGTCTAAATGCTTATAAAAATTCTATATGCATTTCATAAATGAATGTGTCTTTGGGTGGGGGAAGGGAAAAGCTGGCAGTCCTGCTAATAGTTTTGTGTTCCTGAAAAATAAACAGAAGGCATGGAGAGAAAGACACTATGCCAGAGAGAAAGAAAAGGGGAAAAAATGTAAGGCTTTGGGTATCATGGAAAGAAGTTTAGATTTTATGCAGTGGTCCATGTGGATCTTCCAAGGGGTAGAGGAATGAGTAGGTCACATTTGTACTTCAAAGATCACTTTGAGATCAGCATAAAGAATACCTTTGAAAAGAAATCAGATTCTAATCAGCGACACCAGGAAAAGAGGCTGTTGTAATACCCTAGGCAAGAAGTAATGGTGGGGGGTGCCTGGGTGGCTCAGTGGGTTAAAGCCTCTGCCTTCGGCTCAGGTCATGATCCCAGGGTCCTGGGATCGAGCCCCATATTGGGCTCTCTGCTCAGCAGGGAGCCCGCTTCCCCCTCTCTCTCTGCCTGCCTCTCTGACTACTTGTGATCTCTGTCTGTCAAATAAATAAATAAAATCTTTAAAAAAAAAAAAGAAGAAGGAATGGTGGCCTGAACAAAGAAGAGATCAATTAAGTAGATAAATTTGAGATCTATTAAGAACACAGAATTAACATAGTTTGGTAATTGAGAAGAAAATATGGACTTAGATCATTTTTCAGTTTCCAGTTTAGATGGACAGTAGATGACTATATTGCCCACCAAAACAGATAATGTAGAAAAAGGTTATATGTTAATAAGGTATGATGAGGTGAGGGCCCTGCTGGACATTTCCAGTTTGAGGGTTTCTGTAGCACATCCAGGTGATGTTTACCTATTAAGCAGTGAAGCTTATAGTAGATCTCTGAATAGAAGATGTGAATTTTGAAGTTATCAATATATGATGTAGGTAAAATAGTACAAACAAACAAGATCCTAGAGGATAATGGATAGAATCAAAAGAGAGGAAGACACTGCCTTAATGAAAAACAACTTTTGATGGGTAGACAGGAAAAAAAGAGGTCAAAAGGAGTTATCAGGTTACAAGAAAACCCAACTATTTGCACAAAAGGTATTGAAAGATATTCACACTGTACAAAGCACAAAGTGAGAAATTTTTAAGATGAGAAACCTTGTGGATATTTTTAATCTAATTAGACAGCTCTATGAAATATTATTTTTTAGATAATTGTTTTTCAAAATTCAAGATGCTCAAAACATACCTGTATATTCCACTGAGGGGAAGTAACATTCAGAGAGGTTTTCGGAGAGATGAAGCACAAATTTTTCAAGCAATTCCAGTAAAGCTGTAATAAACAAGAGAAAAATTAGGATATTAAAGGTCAAGAATAATACATGATAATGTATCTCTAAAGTCACAGACTAGTAGATAAAAGTCATCTGAACTTCTTCACAGTTACACTCTTAAGGGGGTCCAATTCAAAACACATACCACTTTAATATTCATAACAATGTTTCTCATGTAAATTAAATTTTAATTGCTTCACTGAGAACCTATTCAATGTAAAACTGGAAAAGAATCATCTGTTATCTTTAGATTCTCTAAGGATTACTTCAGAATTTGCTAAATGATTTTGATACAGAAAGAAAATCATCACTAATTAGGCTATAATATCTTATCATCATTATTCACACATACAGAAAATATTTTTCTTAACTCCAAGACCACAATCAAGGCATAACAACTCCCTTCCCTTTCAAGACCAGAACAGTATGATAGGTTTTATACACTTTGCAACTTTGTATCTGTTTGAGGCAACTGGATCATAAGTAAACTTGTCAGTAGTTGGGTGGAGGGAAAGATGCAAAGGCAGAACACAGGATTTTTAGGGCAGTGCCACTCTTTTCTATGACACAACAATGGTGGATAAATTTCTCCATTATAATTTTGTCAAAACTGATAGAATGTGCAAACACCAAGAGTGAACCCTAATGTAAACTATGGACTTTGGATGATAATGATGTGTCAATGTAGGTTTATTGATTGTAACAAGTGTATCACCTAATGTGAGATGTTTATAGTGGGGGAGGTTGTTCATGTGTAAGGCATAGAACATATATGGGAACTCTGTGTACTTTCTGCTCAATTATGCAAAATCTGAAATTGCTCTAAAGAATAGAGTTCATCAATTTAAAAAAAAGCTGGAAAAGATGCCTATCTATCAGTGAAACAATAAAGAACTGTGTCAAAAAAAAAAAAAGTAAGATTTTCTCTATTTGGTTTAGAAGGGACAATGATTCTTTCCTGGACTGGACTGATGCCATATAGATGATGCCACTATGACTGCATATATTACTCTCAAAATGTACACAATCAGTTGTATATATTTGCATATATTACTCTAAAGTGTGTGTGTATATATATATCAAATATATATAAATATATTTGCATATATTACTCTCAAAATGTATATAATCAGTTGTATTACTCTCAAAATGTATATAAGTTGAATTATATTTAATAATTATATTTAATATATTTATATTTAATATATATAATATATATTTTATATTATATCTATATACTATATAGTATATAAATAAATATATATACTATATATATATTTATACTATATATATATACTATATATAGTATATAGTATATATATACTATATACTATATATAGTATATATATATAGTATAGTATACTATACTATAATATAATATACTATACTATATTATATAGTATATATATAGTATCCAGTAAAGAAATGTATCTATGAAGTAAATGATATGCATATGCAGAATATATATATTTTATATATTTTATTGACTGATCTATATTAACTATATATTATATATAATATATAATACATATTATGCATAACATGTATTATATATAAATACATATAATCTATATAATGTAATATACATAAATTATATATATATTATATATAATATATAATATAATATAATCTACAATAACTATATTAAATAAATGGACCCTTTTTCATATCCAAGTGCATTTTAAGCACATAAGTCATAAAGAAAATTAGTGTTGAACATGTAAAAAATGTAAAATCAAACAGGAATAACATGTGCTTTCCAACAATTGTAGCTCTGACAAGCTGCATATCACAGTATTTTTTTTTCAAAGATTTTATTTATTTGCCAGAGAGAGAGAGAGAGGGCGAGCACAGGCAGGCAGAGTGGCAGCAGAGGCAGAGGGAGAAGCAGGCTCCCCGCCGAGCAAGGAGCCCGATGTGGGACTCGATCCCAAGATGCTGGGATCACGATCCGAGCCGAAGGCATCTGCTTAAACAACTGAGCCACCCAGGTGTCCCATACCACAGTATTTTAATGGCTTAAGACTAAAAAAAAAAAAAAAAAAAAAAAAAAAATTACTGAACTCTATTCATATTCTGACTTCAAATTAAAATAAGTATTAAAAGGAATAAGAATATAGTAGTTGAGGGTCAGATAGGGCACCAGTATTGTCAATTATTTAAACTTAGAGTTGTTTAACTCTTCTATCTTCACATACATAGGGATAAATTCTCTCACTCACAGAAAAATCTTTCAAAGTTTTTAATCCACGAATCTATACATAAATAGCCCTTAGGTGAGAGCTTTCAACCTCCATGGGTTTGTTTATAAGTCATTTAATACAGAGAGAAAGAAAAGAAACAAGATGAAACCGGAGAGGGAGACAGAACATAAGAGAGTTGATTTTAGGAAACAAACTTGAGGATTGCTGGCAGGGGGGCAGGAAGGAGGGGATAGAATAACGGGATGATGGACACTGGGGAGGGTATATGTTACGATGAGCACTGGGTATTATATAAGACTCGTGAATTACAGACCTATACCCTTGAAATAATACAGTATATGTTAATTAAGTGAATTTAAATAAAAAATATATAGTTTTTGAGATCACAATTTAAGAACATCTCAATGATTTTTAGAAAATCATTCTGAATTAAATATGACTAAAATGTGAGATAAACATTAGTAACAAAGGTTATATAAAAAGTTTACTTTAAATCGAAATATCCATTTAACATTATAATTATTCTCATTTTAGCACAACCATATGGTTGCTACATGCTATGCACTGAAATAAAGTACCTAAGTTAATAGGAAAGGTCACAGCATACTGCTAAGCAATTCTTTGAATCCTATGCCCAGAATCAGGTCTAGCCATCAGACAGATACCTAAACATACTTCAGTGAATTTGGAAAACTATCACATCTGTGGAGCTAAACACAATATGATTTGAAACTTAAGAGTTAACAGACTAATCACAGACTTTGCAAAGCACACTATTTTCTGGCAAGTACTGACCTTGAAATGCCAAATTATGCTATTAGATACATACACTGGAGGCTTTTGGACAAACTACTTCCACACTGTCCTAGGCAAAAATTATATCACCAAACTATCTGGAGAAGGTCCTGGATTTCTACTGATTCCAATAGATTCATTTTGCCCAAGAACCCTATGAACTTCCAAATATTTTGAGGGATAGGTTATAATTATAGAATAATAACAAAAACTGATCTATATATGGTAGTTGAACCTGTGGCTAAAATCTCATTGGCACATCTAATTAATCACACATAAGTGTAGCCGAACTTGCATAATTCCTGGAGTGGCTATTTATCTCAGTATGACTAACCACTTGTCAATTCACTGAAAATTTCATCATCTATAATTCAAGGAAATTAGTTCATATCATGAAACATTTAACTTTAAACACAAATTATTTTTTAATATTATTGTCCAGAAAGTAAACTATAAAATACTTTTTTCTTAAAAAATTTTTAAAATATTTTTTGTTAAAATCTTCAGTGGATCTTTTTATTTCAAATGATAGACCTGGAATTTCTAGAAAGGCTTTTAGATTATAAGCCACCTCTTTTAAACATACTTATTCCATGGGGCTACAACACAGACTATAAAAACAAAATGTGTAAGACGTGTGTGTGTGTGTGTGTGTGTGTGTGTGTGTGTATACACATACTCACTACAAAGGGGCATGGGTTTATCTAATGAGGAAAAACTGAGGACAGATTATTCAGGGATACTTGGGTATAACTGCTTTCTCCCTTGGCACTGCTATCACAACAAAGCTGGTTCCAAAACTAAGATAGCACAGTGTTTGTAAACATGCAAAATTTCTCCTGGATTCATTCCTTTTTAATTCTTTATCTTTGATGATTTTAGCATATCATCAGATCATAAGATAATTACACTAGAGACCCAATTTTTTTCCCAATCAATCCATCTTGCATGTAACCACCAGAGGTTGTTCCTTGAACACTTGCTTATTCAAGAAGTAAATCATGGCCATCATCTCCTTACCCCATGAAGTTAACACTATGCTCATAGGTTTCAGGCAGTTTACAATTTTACTGCACCCAACCATATCCACTTTTTATACAAATTATTATGAGCATATTCAGATTATTTTTCTCAATGATCTCAAGTAGTTTACATTCACTTTCCTCTACATTTTTTTTTATTTTTTATTCTTTTATTTATTTATTTATTTATTTATTTATTTATTTTTTTAATTTTGTATTTTTTATAAACATAAAATTTTATATCCATGGGATTGGGAGGGAGACAAACCATAAGTGACTCTTAATCTCCTCTACATTTTTTAAGAAGACTTCTTTTGTATAATTACAGAATCTCATGAAGTTGTGAGGATAGTACAGAGATAGAGAACTTCCTGTATCCCTTCATTTAGGATAGGTCTACAGTTGACAAATTATTCTTCTGAGAATATCTTGATTTTCTGTTCCTGAAGACTATCTTCAATGCATAGAGAATTCAAGTTAACAACAGTTCTTTCTTTCAGCGTATGAATGTCATGCCACTTCCTCTGTCCTCTGTCTTTTCTGGTGAGAAGTCCATGGCCAATGATACTGATTTTCCCCTGTAGGTATGTTGTTTCTCCTCTGCTTTCAAGATATTTTTGTCTTTAGTTTTTAGAAGTTTGACTATATTTCATCTTGGTGTGGATTTCTTTGGGCTTACCCTGTTTGTGGTTCTTGAATCCACAGATTTAGATTTAGGTTTCTTGATAAATTTGGAAAATTTTAAGCTATGTTTCTTCAAAGACATTTATAGTCCTAACCTCTTTCAAGGTCTCCAATGACACAAATGTTAGACCTTTTGTTATGGTTCCACAGGTCTCTGCAGCTCTATTAATTTTTTGTTTTGTTTCGTTTTTCAGTCTATTTCCTCTCTGCTGATATCTTCAAGTCACCAATTCTTCCCTCTATCCATTTTATTGTTGGACCAATACATTTAGCTTTTTATTCTGGTGATAGTATTTTCACTTCTAAAATTTCCTTTTGGATTTTATTTCTTTGCTGATTACTTTCTAATTTTAAATTTGTTGCAGGTGTGAGACTAATACATGGGTGGAGGGAAAGGTGGAAGTGTGGGCCTGTTAACACTGAGTGATAATGAAACTCCTTAACTTTCTAAGTCTCCTCTGCTATAATCCTAGCAAGGAGCAGCAAGGGTGTCCCATTACTGACAAGTAAGGAGGGAAGTCCAGGCTATGCCCAAGTCTTGCTAGCAGGATTTTCTGTGGTGTCTGGCTGGATTAAAGTGGTCACTTCCTACAAAAAATGTGTCTTGATAGCTACCCCTTTCCTGGTCCTTTTGCTAGAGAGAGTAGGCATTTATTGACCCCCACCTTTTTATCCTGCATCTAATGGCATTCTTAATCACTCATTCTAGGATATAGGAGGCAAAAAGAAAATCTAGGGAATTCATCTCTGAGCTGCCCATAGATTATATCACTAGTCTCAGAAAATAGAATTTCTCCAACAACAAAATATAAACATTTTTATTTCTGACTTTTAATTTTATAACAAATGATATAAATATGAAAACTATAAAGCATGGCTAATGAAGTTGACAATTTTAGTTTTCAAAAAAATCTACCTTATATTTCCATTAGAACCTTTTTCTTTGATCTTTATTCAAAACAATGCTAATTTGTAAATGATAATTTTTAGAAAACAAATGCACATGTAAATACTTGAATATAAAATAATTTATTTGCTAGTTTAGGAAACAAAGCTATTCCCCCAAAATAAAATTTCAGTTTCCTTAGGAGTGACTAAATTTACTCGGCTAGATGTGGCAGAGTTTCAAAATATGTGTCAATTAAAAAGTCTATAAAGTTTCCAAAAATATAGCAGTATGGTATATTCAAGTAAAAGCTGGTGAAACCGAGCAAATACCTAGTTAAGGCAGATCAGTCTTTCAACTGATTTAAAAAAAAAGGTTAGTAGTTTCTCAGATTTCAGTATTTTTTTGGCAGTTTTTATGCTGCCTATAATTTTATTGTCATTAAGGGGTGAAAGTCAGTGGGCCTCTTTTTTGCCTTCTCTCTGGCCCCCAGCTTCCCTGCATCTTAGATTGTAATTTTTGTTTTCTAGGATCATAAGTTTCTCAGAAGTCAATGGACTTCTGGGATCAGTATTATGTACTCCAGACATGTCAACACTGATCTTTAGGAAATACAGCTTTCATTAATACAATTTTCATAACAAAAATACCCCCAAAATTAAACAACATACTTACTACTTCCACTGATTATATCAGGTTTGGCCTTCATCATTTCGCAAAACTGTCTTCGGCAGTTTTCTATCCACTCAGTTTGTTTATCAGACATTTTGAAGCATAACAGAAGTTTGCCAAGATCATTGTCTAATAAGAAACATGGCATGTTATATTATTATAATGAGATGCTAGAAACACTGAAAAATAAGTATTAATGTTAAATATGTAAACAATTACAAATTCTAGAAATAGTATTTGGCTTTCAAAAGAAAATACATTTTTCTATAATTACATCTTATGCCATCAATTATACTTATAAAAAGCCTATAAAATGAATTCATTAAAAGCTCACAAAATGAATTGACTTATAACTATAATTCTTGAATGCTCTTCTCATATGAACATGATTCATTACTGATATCTGAAGTAACAGACATCAAATAACAGATGTGATAAATGTAACATTTCACTATATAGACTGACATGAATTATACTCATGCACATTCAGACACAATTTTATTCACTTCTTTAAACCAAAAAGAAAATATAAGTACAGAAAATTTCTAGTCAATTATTTAATTCCACTTCTTGCAAAAATTATACCAAAAATGAGTGGTGCTGAAAGAGTATCTATGGCTAAAATGTAACTTCTTGGGGTGCCTGGGTGGCTCAGTGGGTTAAAGCCTCTGCCTTCGGCTCAGGTCATGATCCCGGGGTCCTGGGATCAAGCCCCACATTGGGTTCTCTGCTCAGCAGGGAGCCTGCTTCCTCCTCTCTCTCTCTCTGCCTGCCTCTGAGCCTATTTGGCATCTCTGTCTGTCAAATAAATAAATAAAACTTAAAAAAAATAATTAAAAAATAAAATAAAATATAACTTCTTTCTAAGCAATTTAGAGAATACACAGCAACTTCCATCTACTTTTATTTTTCCACTTTAACTTTAATTTTATTCCCATGAGATTTTTCCATCTTCCATTTTAATATCATTCCCATGAAATTTTATATTAGAAAATATCTATAAATAATATATTAAAAAGGATGCAGGTGTCCTTTAAAAAGGGATATAGAAGCATACAGGTATAGGTAGTCACATAAACTCATACCTTTAAACACTTTCCTTGAAAGAGATTTTAGAATCAAAAAGGAAAAAGAGCCTTTTTAAAATAAAGGGTCGGGGACATCTGGGTGGTTGGTTGGTTAAGCGGCTGCCTTCGGCTCAGGTCATGATCCCAGCGTCTTAGCATGGAGTCCCACATAGTGCTCCTTGCTCAGTGGGGAGCCTGCTTCTCCCTCTGCCTCTGCCTGCCACTGTCTGCCTGTACTCACTCTCTCTGACAAATAAATAAATAAATAAATAATCTTTAAAAAAATAATTAAAATAAAATAAAGAATCAAAGTCCTTATGCCTCTGCCCAGTGATATGTCTGGGAACACTAACACTACAGAATGTATCTGCCAAATCTCTCTTTCAGCTGATGAATCCTACCAGGAAGATAAGAGTGGTCAATGTAATATTAGGAGAGAGTTTCAATCACAGAGTCCTCATGGTTATGATATCTAAAATAATATGTTTAAGTATATAAATCATAATTTATTTAAATATGTCCCTATTTGACATGTAGGTCAGAAAGAAAAATAGCCACCTCTCATGAAAGCTACATAGTCTTTTATACAAACACGAGTATACAAATAAATATATTCAAACATATGCATACTCACACAAGTATACATATGACCCAGAACGAATTGTGTTATTGAAAGAATGTGTAATTCAGATATTCAGTTCTAATCTATTCTCTTTGAATATTAAGATCAAGTGATCCTGTAACATTTCATAAATAGCTTCAATCAGAAGCAATAACTAGAGAAAAATTAACATTATTAAGTCAAAGGAGAAAATTCTTCTTTTTAATAAAAACTCTCAAAACCTTTAACCTAAACCCAAGAAATACCAAAGCTGATAATTTTGTTGAAAATTATGTTATTAATAACAAAGTTATTATGTTAAATGCACCTCAATATGAATTAAGTAAAAGACTTAATTCAACAGCATTAAAGTAATTTTTTATAGTTTCTATTTAGAATATCTACATTACTTATTTTCTAAGAACAAACTACCTACAGCTTAATAAGAATCACTAGTGGCATATGATTGCAAAGACAAATGCGTTTTTCATCTGCTTCCTCCTCTATATCATCTTTTCTATCCATGTATAACCTTTTATAACTACTACTACCTCCTTCAAGGAGAAGATGCCCATGTAGTTCTTTTGTAAATTACCTACTATTGAAGAAATCCTGTATTATCCATTCCCTCTTCCCTCCTGCCCTACCCCCTCCTCTTGCCCTCCTATTCCTTCCACATTTGCTATTCTGTTTTGCTTTTTCATCATCTCATCCTAAGAAAAAGAGCACAAGGCTCCACAATTGTAAATAGTACTAAAGCAGCAGATGTGATATGCATGTGAATCTACCAGCTGGTGGAGGAGCTCAAGGGTCCAATTCACCTCAAAATTAGAATTTAGGCTGAGCCAGAGACAGATTGACTACAAAGACTCCTAGAAACAATTTGGTAGCCTTTATATATATATATATATATATATATATATATATATATATATATATATATATGGTTACATTTCCCCAGTCAATGAGGGTGTGAGCTTTTCAATTTGCATTCCTCACACTTAAAAATATTTAGTAATCTGATATAATACTAATTTAAAAATATGTATATCTGGGATATTTAGGTTTGAGGGGAACAATGATTCCTTTATCTCCCCCTCCAAATCTGGGACCGAGTAGTAGACAGGAGAAGATGAATGGAGTCCAAGAATTGTTAGTACTGAAACAGCTAAAGTAGACACCATTACTTGGATCCACTGCCACACTGACTTCCAAATGTCTCCCCTAAACAGAACTAACCTATTTAATCACAGACAACGATAGACAACTAAAGGTCTCTGCTAAATAAAAGGCACCAACATAACCTAAAGATAGGCTAACTTGAAAGTACAGCCTACACAAGTAGGTTAATCCAAGATTTTCCAACCTTCTCCCAAGCTACCTCACCAAACATTCTTCCTACCTTTGTGAAGAATAAGTGGGCAAGTTCAGAGAGAGGCCAATTGTGTTGGACCAGCAAAGATCCTTGGACAAAGAGAATGAGGCAAGAGGAAATGGAATCACAAGAATGGTACTATAGGAATACAATAAAGCAGTAACTGTGTGAGTAAAGCAAATATGAATCTGATGTTTTCCCAAAATTTCTATGTTTATAATAACACAAAAGAATTAAAACCCAGAGTTTTGCTTCTGACTACAATGCAGGTACTAGGAAGCCTTGCTGTCCTGCTGTAAACAACCTGAAAACTGAGTAAAATATAACAACTGTTTCCAAACATTAGGCATCAGGCAGTACACAGGACTATTTTTCCTGAGAAAAGGAAAACTAATGTGGTGAACTTTACAACTGGCCTTTTTCTTGAAGGCAATTTCAAGATCACTATACAGGAAGGAGGATGATGCTATGGAGGTCTTGCAGAGTTGAAGAGACAGAGTCAATATTCAGAGATGGAGGAGGCTAAAATTTGGGGATTATAATACTGAAAAGGAAGAGCAGAGCAAAGAACTACAGAAATCTATGTAGGTCCTTGTCAAGCTGATTGCAAAATAATCAGCTAAGCAAATAAAGAATGAAAATCCACAAGGCTGGGTAAAAAACAGTTCGGAGCTTGTAAATGAACAATTCCCAGAATACACTTAGTGCTAGCTGATGCCCAAGTTCCAGAGTGAAGAGTCCTTTAACTCCTGAACAGAACCAAATGTTTTGGTACAATTTAACCATAAAGGTACCAGAAAACTAACACCTTAGTAGTAGAGTTAAATTAACAATAGAGGCAACTCTACACCACCATAACCAAAAAATGAAAGCCCTGAAGGATCAAGCTGAGCCATGAATAACTTGACAGCACTCCAAAAACATGTCCATTACTAAAGAAAAACAAAATCCCCCATTCAACAATGTAAAGTGAATGACATCTGATATTCAATAAAGAAATCACTAACATGAGAAAGGGGAAAAATGTGGCTCACAACCAGTAGATAAATCAGCTAATAGATCCGGAAAGGACTAGAGTGATATGATTAGCAAATATGTTAAAGAAGCTTTTTTAAAGTCTTTAAGTATTAAAAAAAAATGAACAGAACCAAATGTTTTGGTACAATTTAACCAAATGGCACTTTATTGATACTGGAACCCCATTTGGTAAAAAGAGATAGCAAATGGTACATGTGCCAACTTGGATGCATCTCAAAACCATTATCCTGAAAGAAACCAGGCACAAAGTTTCCTATATGATTCTATTTGTATGAACTGTAAGTATAAGAAAAACTAATCTTTGGTAACTGTTCTCAAGGGGACTATGTTTTGCTCTCCAGGAGTTAGTTCAGCAGTCTTTACAGACATTTCTGATTGTCATACCTAGGAGTGGGGAGTACAGAGAGAGTTCTACTAGCATCTAGAGGGTGGAGACCAGGGATGCTACTAAAAATCCTACAAGGCACAGAACAACACCCTCTGGCAACAAGCAATTACCTAGCCCAAAATATTAATAGTGTTGAAGTTGAGAAATCCTAATCTATAGCAGTGGAGAAAAAAAAATCAGTAATCACCTGAGGCTGGGAATAGAGAACAGATGACTGCAAAGGAAAAAAAGAAGTTTTGTGGAATCATGAATGTGTTATATATTTGATTATGGTGATGCTGATGTGTACACAGACATGTCAACATTCAAACTATTTTTAAAATAGATGTATTCTGTTGATATAAAAATTGATTATATAGACATATGTGTATGTAAATGTAGGGTATAATTGAAAGTGACAGTGACTAAAAGCTTCTAAGCATATTACTGTCACTAAAATAAGAACAATTATAGTTCCTAATTTGGTATAAAGTCTGTATAAGAACTCAATAAACTTTAATTAAAAGTATAGACATGTATAAAATGATTCATTTTAAGAACCCATGTCACAATTTTATAGTAAACTGTTTTAAAGTATAAATTTTTAAAATCCTCATTGCTTTATCTTCTTATGAGGTTCTAGCTCCTTTCTGGGTTCAATCCAGTCTCCTGTAAGGAAATGAATACTCACTTCTTAACGTGAAATGAGAAAACAGTTGATCTATTTCACCAAGAAGAATCCAGTTTTATATTCTAAACACTGAACACAATTTCTTTCTTAACTTACATTTCTTATATCAGCTGTTTTTATATAATTACTACCCTACAATATCATTTTTAGAGAAAGTACCATATCATAATTTAGGTTCAGTGTATTAATTATACATCTAGTTATGAAGTTACCATGGTCAAGTACTGTTTTGTTTTCCCAAAAGTGGTTTGGTGTGTCTAGTGAGTATATGTACTTCTTCTCTTTGCTCCTTCAGACCACTGTGATTTACAAACAATGCAAAGTTGGAAGAGAAAGTAAAAAATCTATCTTACTCTGCTTGACTTGTTTCACTAAGCATGATACGCTCTAGTTCCATCCATGTTGTCGCAAATGGCAAGCAGAGAAAGACAACTATCATATGATCTCCCTGATATGAGGAAGTGGTGATGCAACATGGGGGCTTAAGTGGGTACGAGAAGAATAAATGAAACAAGATGGGATTGGGAGGGAGACAAACCATAAGTGACTCTTAATCTCACAAAACAAACTGAGGGTTGCTGGGAGGAGGGGGTGTGGGAGAAGGGGGTGGGATTATGGACACTGGGGAGGGTATGTGCTTTGGTGAGTGCTGTGAAGTGTGTAAACCTGGTGATTCACAGACCTGTACCCCATAAATATATATGTTTATAAAAAATAAAAAAAATTAAAAAAAAATCTATCTTAAACTCATTCCTTAAAACCATTAAGAAAAATGGGAAAAGAATGGGGAAGAGAACATCAAGTTTCATGTTCACCAATCACAGCTAACAATATTTCATATTTATTTATTTATTAAAGATTTTATTTATTTACTGGAGAGAGAGACCGTGAGAGAGAGCATGAACGAGGAGAAGGTCAGAGAGAGAAGCAGACTCCCCAAGGAGCTGGGAGCCCGATGCAGGACTCGATCCTGGAACTCCAGGATCATGACCTGAGCCGAAGGCAGTCGTCCAACCAACTGAGCCACCCAGGTGTCCCAATATTTCATATTTAAACTCTCAAATTCTTTGTTTTGGTGAGCACTATACTCTTTTCATACTTGAGGATACTGTATAGTTTTTTCTCAAAAGATCATTACAAACAAATGTCATATTGATTATAAGATTATTATAAACAATATAAAGGGAATCTCAATTTCAAAGGGAGTAAAATATAAGCTCAATATAAATGCAGAGAAAAACTATTTACACCAAAAACTTTTAGTACTTCTTTGCTAAATGCAATTGTGAATGCCTACTTTACACAGAATATCACAACAAATTCTACAAAAGAAACAAAATAAATGGAAGATTTCATTAACTAGAAATGGATCCCCAGGTTTAATTCAGATAATCACCTATGTCTTATCCTGAACCTTATTTGTGTAATATTTGCTTTCCATTTGTATTTCTGCTTACCTTCTTTCATGTACTTTAACATAGCCATTTCAGTGTACTTTTATTATAATATACAAGGGAAGACTTTGGAGTGGTCTCTGAGAAGCAACTAAAAAGATGCCCAAATTCTCTATATATTAGTTCTCTGTCCATCTCTAAATTTGGGAGTTTCTAAATTTATTACACATTTTCAATTTATTTGAACTACGGGAGCTCTTAATACGTGGCACCTGTATTTTACACGTTATCCCTCACTGAAAGTTATATCACTTTTTCTTTTTAAAAATATGTAATAATCATTTACTATAAAAGATTTACTATAAAACATTCACTTTCCCCTATCACCTGCACTTAAACTAGCAGGTGATCTGTTTCCCTGGTTGCCACAGATATATATGTTGCAAACATGAAGTAATACGTACATGAAAATAAGTTTTATTATTCAAAAGTAAATACTTATTCTGATTTGTAAGCTAAGTATCTCAACAGATGCAGCTCAAGATTTGCTACACTGAAAAGAAACCATAATCTCATACTCCTAGTCCCCTCCGTTAACAGAATGATGTCAATAAAAGTCATTTACCTTTATCTGCAGAAAATAAATCAATTAAAATAAATCAATTAGAAACAATAAGAAAGAAGATTAAGATGTCTGACTTACATAAAGGCCTAAATAAACAGTTGATAAAAGACAGAATTCATCACTAAAAATATTTATAGATTGACTATAGGAGCAAGACACAATTCAAAAAGCTTTTTAAAATCAGAACACATGATATCCATCATTATGTTACACTGTATTTTATGTAATGCCATACTATTTTCAAAGTACTCTTACAGTTTTCCCTATGCATTCTGTTCTCAGTTGACTGGAGAATAAACGGTAATCCTAAATCTTACATAATTTATCAGAATAGCAATGAAATAATCCACTCAACTTGTTAATTGGATAACTTTCACTCTTTTATTAAAATATAGTTGCTATTATGGTTCATCTGTTCTCCTTTTTTTCCTCTTAAAAAGTTTACTTCTACGTAGGTAGGATTCCAATTTGATCTATACTATTAGGATTACATAATGGATTGTTATCCCATTTGTAAATTTAAAAAGACAGGGAAATAATTCATCAAGGACACGGGCATGGACTTAATTTCTTAAAAGACAGAAATTATCAAAGTGTCAGCAAGAAGTAGTATCACTGAATAAAGGATTAAACCCAGTAAGGACACAAACATTTATTAAACAAAATCAATATAGATTCATGAGAACATGTCTTGTTAAAACAAGAATATTGTCCCCATGACAAAATTACAGAATTTGTAGTAGAAAAAGCTAAATTTCAATATCATTTCATGCAAATTATTTAAAATACCAGCAAGTTTTGAGAGCTAGGATAAAATATGTTGGTACAGTAAGAATGTAAGTACAAAACCCATAAACTTAACTGCTCATTCACTGCACGATGCCTAACTCCAGAGACAGAGAACATGATACTCTTGCTCTTCAGTTCCATCTCTAATTTAGAAAGTTTCTCTATTAATACTTGTTTCTTTCTACTGAACAAAATACAGTGCAATGATTATCTTATAAACAGTAGTCTGCAACTACAAAATGTTCAAAGTGAATTTATATATAATGCCTATCAGAAAGCCTTTTCTAGCCCCAAACATATTCTTAAACATTGCCAATAGTTTGCATTTTTTTTCTTAATGAAGAACCAAATCTATGCAAATAATATAGATTTAAAATAGTAACTTAAGACTCAAGTTTCTCACCTGAGAAGAAAATATGGTCCTCATGGACATTTGATCAGTACCTGGAGCTTAATGATTCAACATATATTTTATACCAAATTCATCCAGAGCTGAAAATGTACAAACTGAAAATTAAGTTTTAACTAGAATTCACTTCAGTTTTGTATAATATCCTCTTTCCTTGTCTTATTAATTTGAAGGAAGAAAAACTACTTCATGCTATAGGGGAAAGATAGTATAGTGAGATAGTTATATCTCATAGATAATGAACTTTAAAATGATCTGTTTTCTCCTATAGGAATAATATCATCTAAAAATATCCAACTAAAAATATCTGAACAATCAGACTATAAAGATTTAACATTATGTGGTGCATTCCATCAAAGGGAAAGATTATCACCATGGAACTTACTCCTTTATATAGTATTTTAAAGAGAATATTTTGCCAGGCAGAAATTCAATTTCCTATCAGATAAGTAAAAATGCAGAGAGGAAGCAGTAAAACTAAAAAGATTAAATTTGGAGTAATCACAGAATAAAGGCCATATATTTTTTGGTTATTTTTTCAGTTGTGGAAAAAAATGAGATGTAATGCTGACAATGTATACCTTTCATGTGCTATAAAAACATAAAGTACCACTTTGTAAATGATAAAATAACTATAAAAAGATGTCTTCTTCATGAATGATATATACAGAAGTCTAGCTCAAGGGGCTTTATAACTACAAAGCTATTGATATTCTAGAAAAATGAGTGAGACCAGAGATTATTTTAGGTTTGAGTCAAAACTTCTAAATTTACATAGTAGCCTGAAAGGAATTCCCAACGTCCACTCACAAAGATTTGGAAAATAGAGTTTGATGATGGGAAAAATAGAGAAGAAATTCAACAGACATCTATTATTGTCTAATACCTACAGCAGACAGCATTTTTGTCTAATGGAAGTTACACTGTAGGGCAACAGAGAGTGAACAAAAACATAAACTCATAGTAAGGAACAGTGCTATTAGAGGAATCCACAGGAAGCAAGACAGATAGAAGTAAGGGAAGAGGTATATTTTAGATAAGGTGGAGATAACACATCTCTGAAGAAGTAACATTCAGACTCAGCATAAAAGCTTAAGAAGGAATTACCTGTGTAAAGAGGAGAGGTAGTACTCTAGGAAAAGAGAATATCAAGAGCAAAGGCCCAGAAGTATAAACTTAATATATTCTGAGATATGAAAGAAGTTCCCCAATCATATATCCCATAAGGAATTTATATTCAGAATATATAAAAAAAAACTCTTACAACTCAATAATAAAAAGACAAAGCATTAAAAAATAGGCAAAGGATATGAATAGGTATTTTTCCAAGGAACATATATAACATGAAGAGATACTCAACATTATTAGTCATCAGGGGAATGCAAATCAAAACCACAATGAAATAGTGCTTCATACCTACTAGGATGGCAAGATCACAACAAATGATGATGAGTAGGAGGAGAAATAAGAATCTCATAAAACTGTTGGTGAAAAGGTAAAATGGCACAGCTGCTTTAGAAAAGTGAGCCAGTTCCTCAAACTATTAAACAGGGAATTACCATTTAACTCAGCAATTCTACTTCTAGGTAAATATTCTAGAGGAAATAAAAACATGTTCAGGCAGAAATTTGTACAAAAATGTTTATAGCAGCATTATTTAAAGTCAAAAGGTGGAAACAACACAAGTGTCCATCAGCAGATACAAATATATAAACAAATAAATTATGGTATATGCACATAATGGAATATTATTTTTTTCTTTTTTTAATTAATGGAATATGATTTAATCATAAAAAGGAATGAAGTATTTATCCATACTACAACATGAATGAACCTTAGAGATGAACCTTGAAAACATTATGCTAAGAAAAAAGTCAGTCATGAAATACCACATACTACACTATTTCAGTCATATGAAAAGTCCAAACTAGAAATATCTTTATAGATAAACAGATTTCAGTGGTTGCTTAGGGCTGGGTGAAAGAAAGAGGTGAAAGAAAGAGGGAGTACTGGGTTTCTTTTTGAGGTGGTGAAAATGTTCTAAAGTTTTTTGTGGTGATGGCTATTAATATACTAAAAAAATCACTGAACTGCATGCTTTAAATGGGTGAATTGTATAGTATGTTAATTACCTTTCAATAAAGCTGTTTTTAACAAAATAAAACAAGACCCACAGAGTTATATAGAATATATAGGTCAATTATTATAGAGACAAAAGCCACGAGATGAAGTCAAGGGTAAGGGAGAGAAAAGAATGAGAAAGTGAAACATTTATTTACACAGCTGGCTCACATTAGCTGTTAGTGTTTACTTCTTAGAAAGCCCAAAGGAGGTAAATGTTTTCCTTGTTTTGTTTTGTTTGTTTTTTAAGGAAGAGCCTTTGGAGGGATATATGGGTAAAGAGTGACTATGGAGAACTTGCAAGGAACATGCAGAAGCTTACTTGCATTACGAGTAACTAATGTATTTGAGGCTTTCAATGAGTAGCCATCTGAATTTCTAGATCAAAGAACAATGCCAGTGGCCCTGCGAGTCAATGCTGTGCTTCTACTGCTCTGTTGGCCCTGTCAGGAACTACTAGATACAACCCATGACACAAAAACTCACACTCTACTTTGAAGGTACCAGCCCCAGCTGAGTGAATACAAAGATTTGGAAATGATTTCCTGATAGAGACAGGCATTTCACAATAGTAAGGTATATAGAGTACAGATCTATAATCTAGAGTATAGATTACAGATGTAATCTAGATCGCTGATTATTTTATAATTCAGCCTGAATAAACATTATAAAAGTAATTTAAAAACAAAATGAATATAGGATGTTAGAAAGGAAGAGCAAATTTCTTACTTGCGGTAGTCTAGCTAAGGCATGCTATTTAATAACCAGAGCATGCTAATTAATCCCTCAAGTCATTTTTATTTCTCAGTATGAAAGTACCAAATTTCTGTTCCTCTTTAGAGAAAGAAGTCCCATCCTGAACACATCAAAATGGAATGGAGTTGAACAGACTAGCCAATTAGGGGTATAACAATAACTCCTGGGAGATCTAAGTTTAGCTTAGGGAAACAAAGCAATCTGTTTTATTTTATCTCATGATCTGTTTCATATAGAAAAGACATTATGAATCAATTTCCAGTAGTACACTTTAACAGCTCCTGAACACACTAACCTATACTGGCTTTTAACCACACTACAACTCTCCTTTCTCCCACTCTCCTTTCCCTTTTATCTGCTGCACAGGTAATAGTAAGTTACTGCACTCACTATATTCTTCCAATTTATCTAAACTCTAGCGTAACAGAAATATAATATTCCAAGTTATATCTACCACATGAAAGGTAATTTTTTCATGAGTATAAGATTATTTATATCATACACACATTATTTATATATCACACATATGTATCACACATATATACATCAAACATATATATACACATGTGCACATGGGTACATATATACCTGTACAGGCTTATATATGTATACCCATAATGTTCATATATACATACACAAACAGATAATATTAATCACTAGCTTTTAAAAGGCTTTTACATTTTAGAATGGTGACCCTAAAATAGTACACAAAGAAAAATAACTGAACCAGATGATGTCTAGAGATTCTTATTTACAGATGAAGATAAATTATCTAATAGCTAACACTAATGCCAATGAGCTAACAAGAGGCAATTTAACAGACGAGGAGATGCTAACTGTAGCAAGGAGGATAAATGTAGAAGCCGGGAGACAAATGAGAGGATGTCACCACGTGCACACAACCGAAGCTGATTGTTTTCCCCCCATAACAATGAAATGATATCCCAAAAGTTTGCAGTGCAAATGGCAACTAAAATAACACCTATCAGAATCAATGAATCATTATTTTCAAATTTAAAAAAAAAAGCAAAATGAAAAGTATAAGAACTCCTGTCTTCCAAACAGCTATGTTTTAAAGTATTATAAGCTTAAATACAGTATATTAAAATTGTACAATATTTAATTTATTGAGCTGTGTTTAATCAGAAACAAACTTTCAATTTAGCTTTAGAACTGTTAGAAATTCATTTGGCTCCATTTTTCTCACTGAGTTCACCAAGATATTTCTGTGATGTACAACCTGGATTAGCCACTGGTGCCTAGATCATTCTCTCCTGCTCAACAAAAACCAGGACCATTATTATTAGGAGGAAGTATTAGGTACTACTATTAAACTGAGAATAATGTCTTAGTCAGATACTTATATTTTAGGGATAATCAGAAAGAACAGAAGTTTTGTCCAATATGGTAGGGAAATGTGGCATTAAAGAGGTCTGAAATGGTACTGAAGTAAAACAGAGCTTTGACAGGAATGAAGCCACAAACATACTGGGCCTTGTTAGCTGTGAAGCCATTGGAGGGTTTCAATTAAGGAGTAATGTGACGCAATCCACATTTCAACAGCATTACTCTGGTTGCTGTGTTGAGAACACATTGATAACTTGGCAGATTACTGCAATAATACAAGTGAGAGATGAGGGTTTTGCATGAGAGACAGTGATTTCAGATAGGCAGAGTCAAGAGCATTTGCTGACAGATTAGATGTGTGTATGAAGACAAAGAGAAGTCAAAGAATGCCTTTAGGTTTATTGCATAAAGAACTGGAAGCAAAAGTTGCCATTTCTGAAATGAGTAAAAATAATCACAAGAATAGATTTTGAGGGAGTATGAGAAGTTTATCTCTGATGTGTTAGGTTTGATGTGCTTATTAACCTTCCTAGCAGAGGTGTCAAGTAGGCAGTTAGATATGAATGCAGACTTCAGGGGAGGCATAGGGGTTAGATATATAAATCAGACAGCCCTCAGAATACTGGACAGTATTTTAATCATGAGATGTTCTCCAAGAGTAAGTAGTGCTAGAAAGACAGGCAACTAAGAACTGAGTCCTGGGGCACTCCAAAGTTTAGAGGTTAGAGGGAAGTTAAAGATCAAACAAAGATTCTCTAATTTCCCTTTCTGTATTTTCATTGTTAGTGTATAAGAAAGCCACTGATTTCTGTACATTGACTTTGTATGCTGCCACGTTGCTGAATTGCTGTATGAGTTCTAGTAGTTTGGGGGTGGAGCCTTTTGGGTTTTCCATATAAAGAATCATGTCATCTGCGAAGAGAGAGAATTTGACTTCTTCATTGCCAATTTGGATACCTTTTATTTCTCTTTGTTGTCTGATTGCTGTTGCTAGGACTTCTAATACTATGTTGAACAAGAGTGGTGAGAGTGGGCATCCTTGTCGTGTTCCTGATCTCAACGGGTGTAAGCTTCTTCCCATTGAGGATGATATTTGCTGTAGGTTTTTCATAGATAGATTTGATGAAGTTGAGGAATGTTTCCTCTATCCCTATACTCTGAAGCGTTTTAATCAGGAACAGATGCTGGATTTTGTCAAATGCTTTTTTTGCATCAATTGAGAGGACCATGTGGTTCTTCTCTCTTCTCAAATTAATTTGTTCTATCACATTGATTGATTTGTGAATGTTGAACCATCCTTGTAGCCCAGGGATGAATCCCACCTGGTCATGGTGGATAATCTTTTTAATGTGCTGTTGGATCCTATTTGCTAGGATCTTATTGAGAATCTTAGCATCCATATTCATCAGTGATATTGGTCTGAAATTTTGGTAGGGTCTTTGCCTGATTTGGGGATCAGGGTAATGCTGGCTTCATAGAAAGAGTCTGGAAGTTTTCCTTCTGATTTCAAGCTTTACTACAAAGCTGTGATCACCAAGACTACATGGTACTGGCATAAAAACAGACACATAGACCAATGGAACAGAGCAGAAATCCCAGATATGGACCCTCAACTCAATGGGCAAATAATCTTTGACAAAACGGGAAAAAATATATAGTGGAAAAAAGACAGTCTCTTCAATAAATGGTGCTGGGAAAACTGGACGGCTATATGTAAAAGAATGAAACTCGACCATTCTCTTACACCATTCACAAAGATAAACTCAAAATGGATAAAAGACCTCAATGTGAGACAGGAATCCATCAGACTCCTGGGGGAGAACATAGGCAGTAATCTCTTCGATATCAGCCACAGCAACTTCTTTCAAGATATGTCTCCAAAGGCAAAGGAAACAAAAGCGAAAATAAACTTTTGGGACTTCATCAAAATCAAAAGCTTCTGCACAGCAAAGGAAACAGTCAAAAAAACAAAGAGGCAACCCACGGAATGGAAGAAGATATTTGCAAATGACAGTACAGACAAAAGGTTGATATCCAGGATCTATAAAGAACTCCTCAAACTCAATACACACAAAACAGACAATCATATCAAAAAATGGGCAGAAGATATGAACAGACACTTCTCCAATGAAGACATACAAATGGCTATCAGACAATGAAAAAATGTTCATCATCACTAGCCCTGAGGGAGATTCAAATTAAAACTACATTGAGATATCACCTTACACCAGTTAGAATGGCCAAAATTAGCAAGACAGAAAACAACATGTGTTGGAGGGGATGTGGAGAAAGGAGAACCCTCTTACACTGTTGGTGGGAATGCAAGTTGGTGCAACCTGTACCCCAATGTTTATAGCAGCAATGGCCACAGTCGCCAAACTGTGGAAAGAACCAAGATGCCCTTCAATGGACGAATGGATAAGGAAGATGTGGTCCATATACACTATGGAGTATTATGCCTCCATCAGAAAGGACGAATACCCAACTTTTGTAGCAACATGGACGGGATTGGAAGAGATTATGCTGAGTGAAATCAGTCAAGCAGAGAGAGTCAATTATCATATGGTTTCACTTATTTGAAGTGAGCGACATGGGGAGTTAGAGAGGAGAAAGGAGTTGGGGATAATTGGAAGGGGAGGTGAACCATGAGAGACTATGGACTCTGATAAACAATCTGAGGGTTTTGAAGGGGCGGAGGGTGGGAGGTTGGGGTACCAGGTTGTGGGTATTACAGAGGGCACGGATTGCATGGAGCACTGGGTGTGGTACAAAAATAATGAATACTGTTATGCTGAAAATAAATTAAAAAATAAATTTAAAAAAAAGAAAAAAAAATCAAACAAAGATTAGACAAAAGAATTTGCCAGAAACACCAGAGGAAAATCCCATCATGCATTTTCTAGAACCCAAGTGAAGAAAGTGTTGGAAAAAAAAGGGAGGGAGTGAACATGTTGAATAATAATGTTAAGTCTAGCAGGATGAGGACTGATCTACACAGTACATTTAATCACAGTGTGATGATAGGGGTGAAAACCTAGTTAGCTTTGTGGATTCAAGAGAGAGCAGAAGGAGTTACTGGAATACCAAGATTACACAAATTCCTTCAAAGAATTTTGCATAAAAGAAAAAAAATTGACAGATTTAAGAGTAGATTCAAAGGAAGATATTTTAAATATGGAAGAATTAATAACAGGTTTTTGGTTCACAAAGAGTCACAATGGAGACCCATCCCCACCACTCCCCCAACAAAAAAAGAGCAATAAGGAAAATGGAGAACTGCTAGAAGCAGTATCCTTGAGAAGATGGAATGTAGTACATGGATGGAGAAGCTAGCCTTTGTAAGTTAACATTGGCAGTTTATTCATAGTAACGAAAACCCAAAATTGCAACAGATTCAGCTGAGTTGGTGTTTATCAGGAGCACGTGGAAGAGTTTTTCTTTGCTATTTCTTCCGTAATCTAGAAAACAAAATTATCATTGGATAGGATGGACAGGGATAAAGTGAAGGTTTGATGAGAGAGATTTTAAAATGGTCACCTAGGAGAATGGGAGAATGTGGACCCAGGGACACTGTGTATGACTGCCTGGCAGTACAATGGGCCCACTTGCAGTTAATGACCATTCTGCAGTTATCTTTTGGGCTAGTCAGATATATTATTATTACTCCCTTTTCTAAATCACTCACAAGAGTAGAGCAAGGAGTAAAATTTTATTCCTTTGAGCACCACTTCCTAGGAATTGATGATACATCTTCTTTCAGGGAAGTGTCCATTTAACCTTATTTTTCTTATCTTTGACTTCCTTGTTCTGTTTAAAAATATAAGGGACATTTTTTTAAATTGAACTATTCTGAAAAACCAAATTATCAAATATGACAGTCACATAATGAAATTGAAAATGAACTTGTTAAAAAAATTAGTATTTGTTACCAAGTGAAATTTAGCAAAGATAACAATGCTTCATTGAAATAAGGAAAAGAGCTGGGGTACCAAGAATGGGCCATGTCTTAATGCACATTTTATCTCCAATGCCTAGTGAAGCACCTGGTAATTAGGGAAGGGAAAATAAATGATGAAATCTACAACAACAAAATCTAAAGGCATTAAGAAGACTGAAAGGATAGGAAAGCATGGGAGTGACTGAGAAAGGCTTGGGTTCACTGAAAGATGTGAGTCAGTGGGGAAAAGTGTTCAAACTGGTATTCTCTCAAGAGTTTCTTATTGAAAAATACTTCCTACCACTCACACATCTCTGAAATCAATAGTTTAGGTTGCACAAGAAGAAAACAAAGAAAAAATGTTTAGTGCATTATAAAGACAAATATTAAAAACTTTAGGGACACTTGGGTGGCTCAGCCAGTTAAACGTCTGTCTTCAGCTTAGGTCATGATCCTGGGGTCCTGGGATGAGAGAACGATGTTGGTAATCCCTGCTCAGCAAGGGGTCTGCTTCTCTCTCTCTCCCTCTGCCTCTTCCCCTGCTCATGTTCTCATGCTCTCCCTCTCAAATAAATAAAATCTTAAAAAAAAAAAATTCAAAAAGCTCCCTTATGTTCTTTCTTTCTCTTTTCCTAAACTCTAAGTAGACAGAAATGAAAAAACAAAGCAACAAAACACAATTTTTGTTTCTATGCATCTTTGAAAAAGGTAATATATATCTCGAACACTGGATAGAAATAAAAACAATACATATCAATGAATGGCTTCTCTTAATTATTTGAAAGCAAGTAAATTTAGGGAAAAGTGGAAGACACATGAAAACCATTTTTTTCAACAATCACTCCATAAAATATCAACCTATGTTAAATGAATCTTTTTTTCTAGCACAACTTCAAGAATATTGAAGATCACATTGACATAAGATTTAACTTCTCAAATTAATGAGTAGTTTGATCATATATCTTCATATTTCATCTTGGAATTCTCTAATCTAAAAATGGCTGGAATTTTCATTGCTCTCACAATAGTCTTCAGCTACACTGGCCTTATGGTTGAACTTGGATTACCAGCTGTCTTACCTCTGGTTTCTCTTGCCCTGACACCAAATCTCAAACATCCTGAACTACTCACAGTTCTCTGAATATAATTTGCTCCTTTCAATCCTCTCTGCTGTTTTTCTCAGTCAAAAATGCTCTTATATTACCCAAAAAACACATATTTCATGCCTTGCATTAAACACTGATTTCTTTGGAAGGTGTCCTAGCAGGCTACACATATAACTATTTAGTTTCTATCATACTGCACTATCATACAATTATTTAATTGTATGTATTCTCCAAAAGTTCATGAACTTCTCTAAGGCAGACACCTGAACTTTTTTTATATTTATATAATTTATATAAATAGACCAGTCTTGAGGACACAGAACTAATGTATGGCACGCAGATACCAAAAAATATTACTCTGCTGAAAAAAGTCCTATGTATCCAGAACTCATCAATAATCATAATTCCTTTGTTTAAACCAAAAAAGGTTCTGATAAGAATTATTCAGTAGCATACAAATAATTTAGTAAGAAATTTACATAGAAATAAGCATAAATGTATCCACATACACAAGCTGTATGAGAAATAGTATTAATCTCCCATAACGATACTTTTTCTTTTTTTCAAATTATAACCATAAAAGCACTAAAATAACATGGCAGTTGATGGTAAATATCTCACCTTGTTTTAGATCAGCATTACTTGTAACTTCTGAGAGATAGCAGTCTGGTAAAGGATATGAAGAAAACATGGGCCAAGGATATGGATCATCACCCTAAAAAAGAAAACAAATGACTTCAGGAAATATTATTAAATACTGAATTTTAAGGCTTTCTGAAACACTAAAGTGGTTATTGTTTCATAGGCATGAGAATTGTAGCCTAACTAACCAAAAGCTATGTGACAATTATAATTCAATTCTCCAAAGGATAATAACTAAAATGAAATGTAATACATGGTAACTTGTTTTAGCAACTAGGACTGATAATGACAGCCTAATTATTTTTTTTCCATGAAAGAGAAATTAAAGTCTTCAGAAGAAACCTGTATTTCCTATATTGAAATAGGAAGCAAATTCAAAAAACCAAACTGTTTATCTCATATTGTCAATTATTTCTATCTCATCTTTCCCAGGCTAACAGAGCAAAAATGCACTTAATTTAAAAAAAAAAAAAAAAGCCCCTTCAAGAGAAAGCCAATGTCTATGAATATTGATGGAAGGAGAAGTACTCAATATTGCTAATTAAATACAAAAAATACATTCACTAATAAAAATTAGGTATCATGAATAACAAAGACATCAAAAGTAAACATCACACAGAAAAATGACAACTTTTTAATGAAATAATAGCCTATCCTGCATCACAAAGAATACTACTTCATTTCAAAGTGTTTACTTGTATCCTACAGCTTCTCTACTAACAAAGATTCCTCTTTACCCTACTCACCTTCTCTAGTGCCCTTGGAGGCAAAATTCGTTCCATGGGTCCACCAATAAAATTTATTCTAACAAGAACATGATTTCTCTCTACTGATAAGCCATCAATTATGAAATTCCTGAAAAATAAACATATCAATTTTATTATCTTAATTGAATATGATTTAATTCCAAAATCAAATCAGTGGAATATAAAGAAAAAATAAAATTTTCTATAGAAAAGTTTAGAAAATGATTAACAATGTATCACTTAGAAAGGGCTAAATTCTCCTTATCTTACAGCTTTCTTTGTCAGAAAGCAAAAAACTGATGGAGATATAACTACTAAAATGAGATAAATGATACTATAAAATAATATTTTCTTGTGAAATGTTACTGCATTTAAAGAAATGAAATTAAGATCTACATTATTTCCACAATGACTTTTTCACTTTTTTAGGAAAGGTTTTGTTGGGTTCTAGACCCAGTGCCTTAAATTCAAAATCTAAATGTTGCTTTTGAGCACATTCCACACTTCCTGCAGCTGTTAATATCACCCTTCTGTATCAAATCTAGAGAATCCAGTAATGTTCCTGGGCTTCTATATTCTTCTAAAATTGAGCTATAATGGAAGAACATTTTTTTTTTAAATACAGACATGAAAACAGTACCAGATATTGAATGTGTATTCAGTAAATGTCAGCCAAACTGAGGTAATGACAAGTAAAATAGAAAAAAAAAATCAAGATATTACCATAACCTTGTTTTGCAATAATCAGAAATTATGAATGTGAACTAACATAATTAAGAGAATGGGGTAAAGAGTAACTCTGTAATGGACAATAAATCAAACATTTTGTTTAGTGAGTCAACTTACACTCCAGCCTGAATTTAAAGGTGATAGAACTTCATGGAACCATCAATAAAATCAGGTCTTTAAAAAAAATGCTAAATGAAACAAAAACTCAGAAAGCAGTACCATTCAGTCCTCCAAACAAACACCTATCATAATCTTCCAAGTGGTGACATTTGTATTTTCATTGCTTTTTACTCAGTTTTTTAAATATATTGAATTCAGATAGGGGAAAAACATGAAACTACATATACAAAACCACTGCCTTAACAGAGAATCTATAAAGAAAACTATTGTTAATAATATTGTCTTAACAGTTTTTTTGGTTTTCTTTTTTGTTTTTACCTATGACTTTCAGAGGTCTCTAAGATATTTTCTTCTTGAGCATTTAGTAACACTTCAGATACTTGATACTGAGCCTCTAGTAGAAGAAGAGTGTCTAGATCACAGCATACCACACTTAATAACCTATATAAAAAAGAACAATAAAAAACAGATTTTATAAAATATATTCTAAAAGCTTTCTTGGTGTCTCAAAATAATACCTACACATGAGAACACAAACTTTATGACAAAGATCACAATTACTTCAAATAGATTTGCAATCAGTTAGATTATTAACATACTTCAAAAGTTTTTCTCATCGGAATATTATTTAAAGACTGTGGGTAACTTCTAGTCCAGTTTTTCTTAAAAAAGTATCTAAATCCAGGAATAGCACATTCTCAACAGCTAATTTGAAAACTGAACATTAGCAAATCCATAAAAACTGCAAATTGTCACCATTTTTTATCAGCAATTAATTACATAAGGAATAACAGAAGCATTTGCTACCAAACCAGGAAATGTTCACCAGGTGAAACATCAATGGCTAACTTTATAATTTTCCAATAAAGCTGAGAGCACCAAAACACACTGATCTCTCCCTAAACATGCATGATTTCTACCTGTCTCTCAATAGTGGTAAGAGAGACAGGTGGAAATCATGTGGCTCCTATTGTGATGAAAGAGGACATATACTGAACAATCTGTGAAATATTTTTGCCAAAAAAACTGAACCTGAAATTAACCAATTACTATACATTACACTATCAGTTTACAAGAAATACAAAAATCACAGAAATATTTTAAAAGATGATCTCAAGGAGGAAACAGTCAACCAAATCCAGAATTTGAAAAATCACATCTCATATAACATTTCTTTAGGGGAAAAAATTGTGAAAAACAGGTAAGGTAACTTATAAGTTAAAAGCAAAATATATTTTTAAAAGATTTTATTTATTTGACAGAGAAATTGAGAGAGAGAGAGAGAGAGACCACAAGTAGCCAGGCAGAGAGAGTGGGGGAAGCAGGCTCCCGGCTGAGCAGAGCAATGCAGGCCTTGATCCCAGGACCCTGAGATCACGACCTGAGCCGAAGGCAGAGGCTTCAACCACTGAGCCACCCAGGCACCCCTAATAGCAAAATATTAAGCAAATGTGAAGATTTGGTTCTGACTGTGATTCAAGCAAAAACTGTAAAGTGCATTTTTGAGTCGCACAGGAAAATATGGGATAGGTACTAGAGGAGATCAGGAATATGGTGTTAAGTTAGCTGTAACAATGACAAAATGGTAATTTTTTTTTTGTTGTTTTTTATAAACATGTCTTATACATTAGAGATACACACTGAATTTTCTTTTTAAAATTATTATGTTAGTCACCATACAGTACATCATTAGTTTTGGCTGTAGTGTTCCATGATTCATTGCTTGCATATACCACCCAGTGCTCCACGCAATACGTGCCCTCCTTAATATCCATCAATGGGCTAACCTATTGTGCCACCACCTTCCCCTCTAAAATCCTCAGTTTGTTTCATGAAGTCCATAGTCTTCCATGGGTCTTCTCTCCTATCCCCCTCCCCTCAGTTTTCCCTTCTTCCTCCTAATGTCCTCCATGCTATTCCTTACCATATGATAATTATCTTTCTCTCTTTGACTTATTTCACTCAGCAAATCTCCTCTAGTTCCATCCATGTTGATGCAAATGTTGGGTATCCATCCTTCCTGATGGCTGAGTAATATTCCATTGTATATATGTATCACATATTCTTTATCCATTCATCCACTGAAGTATCTTGGCTCCTTCCACAGTTTGGCTATTGCAGACATTGCTGCTATGAACATTGGGGTGCATGTGCCCTTTCTTTGTACTATGTCTGATTCTTTGGGGTAAATACGCAGTAGTGCAATTGCTGGGTCATAGGGGAGCTCTATTTTTAATTTTTTGAGGAACATTCACACTGTTTTCCAAAGGTACTGTACCAACTTGCATTTGAACCTATAGTGTAAGAGGGTTCCCCTTTCTCCAGAACCTCTCCAACATTTGTTGTTTCTTGCCTTGTCAATTTTTGCCATTCTTACTGGTGCAAGGTGGTATCTCAATGTGGTTTTGATTTGCATTTCCCTGATGGCTAATGATGATGAACATCTTTGCATGTGTCTGTTAACCATTTACAAGTCTTCTCTGGAGAAGTGTCTGTTCATGTCTTCTGTCCATTTTTTGAGCAGGTTATTTGGGTTTTTTTAGGTGTGCAATTTGAGAAGTTCCTTATAGATATTGGATACCAGCCCTCTTCTGTAGTGTCACTTGCAAATATCTTCTCCCATTCTATGGGTTGCCTCTTTAGTTTTGTTGACTGTTTCCTTTGCTGTGCAGAGGCTTTTTATCTTGAGGAAACCCAAAAAGTTCATTTCCACTTTTGTTTCACTTGTCTTTGGAGAGTGTCTTCAAAGAAGTTGCTGTGGCCAATGTCGAAGAGTTTATTGCCTATGTTCTTCTCTAGGATTCTGATGGATGCCTGTCTCACACCAAGGTCTTTCATCCATTTTGAGTTTTATGTTTGTGTATGGTTTAAGAGAATGATTGCATTTCATTTTTCTGTATACAGCCAACCAATGTTCCCACCACCATTTATGGGACAGGCTGTCTTTTTTCCTTGGATATTTTCCCCTGTTTTGTCAAAGAGTTGAGAGTCCCTATCTGGTCTCTCTGTTCCATTAGTCCATATGTCTGTTTTTCTGCCAGTACCATGCTGTCTTGGTGATCACAGCTTTGTAACATAGCTTCAAATCAGGCAACAGGATGCCCCCAGCTTTGTTTTTCTTTTTCAATATTCCTTGGCAGTTCAGGGTCTTTTCTAGTTCCATACAAATTTTAGGATTGTTTGTTCCTACACCTTGAAAAATGCCTTTGGTATTTTGATGGCGATGGTGTTGAAAGTATAAACTGCTTTGGGTAGCACAGACTTTTTAACAATACTTATTCCTCTGATCCATGAACATTGAAAGTTTTCCCATCTTTTTTGTCTTCTTTGATTCCTTTCAGGAGTGTTCTGTAGTTCTTAAGGTATAGCTCCATTAGCTCTTTGGATAGGTTTATTCCCAGGTATCTTATGGTTTTTGGAGCTACTGTAAATGGAATCGATTCTTTAATTTCTCTTTCTACAGTTACATAAGGTCTGTGCAACTGATTTCTGTGCAACTGATTTCTGTGCATTAGTTTTGTATCCTGCCACATTATTGTTTTAGGAGTTCTAGTGAATTGGGGGTTAAGTCTTTTGGATTTTCCACATAAGGAATCATGTCATCTTCGAAGAGAGAGAGTTTGACTTCTTCTTTGCCAATTTGATACTTTTAATTTCTTATTGTTGTCTGATTGCTATTGCTAGGACTTCTATCATTATGTTGAACAGTAATGGCTAGAGTGGGCATTCTTGCTGTGTTCCTGATCTTGAGGAAAAGGCTGTCAGCTTTTACCCATTGAGAATGATATTCATTGAGGGTTGTTCATAGGTGGATTTTATGAAATTGAAGAATGCTCCCTCTATCCCTATACTATGAAGAGTTTTAATCAGAAAATGATGCTGTATTTCATCAAAGGCTTTTTCTGCATCAATTGAGAGGACCATGTGGTACTTCTCTCTTCTCTTATTGATTTGTCCTATCACATTGATTGATTTGCAATTTTGAACCACCCTTGCATCCCAAGATTCAATTTCACCTGGTCATGGTGGATAATCCTATTAATGTACTGTTGGACCATATTAGCTAGGATCTTGTTGAGAATCTTGGCATCCATATTCATCAGGGATATTGATCTGAAATTCTCCTTTTTGATGGGGTCTTTGCCTGGTTTGGGGATCAAGGTAATGCTGGCCTCATAGAAAGAGTATGGAAGTTTTCCTTCTATTTTTTGAAATACCTTCAGGAGAAGAAGTATTACTTCCTCTTTGAATGTTTGGTAGAATTCCCCAGGGAAATCATCAGGTCTTGGACTTTTGTTTTTTGGAAAGTTTTTCAATCTTTTTACTGGTTATTGGTCTATTCAGGTTGTCAATTTCTTCCTGTTTCAGTCTTGGCAGTTTATAGGTTTCCAGGAACATATCCATTTCTTTGTTTGTTTAACTTATTGGCATATAGCTGTTGAAAATAATTTCTGATAACTGTTTTTATTTCCTTGGTGTTAGTCGTGATCTCTCCCCCTTCATTCATAATTCTATTAATTTGGGTCCTTCTCTTTTCTTTTGGATAAGTCTGATCAGTGGTTTATTGACTTATTAATTCTTTCAAAGAACTAGCTTCTAGTTTCATTTGTTCTACTGTATTTCTGGTTTCTAATTCAATGATCCCTGTTCTAATCTTATTTCCCTTCTCCTGCATGGCTTAGGCTTTATTTGTTGTTCTTACTCTAGTTTTTTTTTTTTTTTTTTTTTGAAGATTTTATTTGTCAGAGAGAGAAAGAGAGAGAGAGCAAGCAAGCATGCGCACAACCAGGCAGAGGCAAATAGAGAGGCAGGCTCCCCACTGAGCAAGGAGCCTGATGTGGGACTCAATCCCAGGACCCTGGGATCATGACCTGAGCTGAAGGCAGTAGCTTAACCAGCAGAGCCACCCAGGCATCCCATTACTCTAGTTCTTTAAAGTGTAAAGTTAATTTGTGTATTCTGGATTTTTCTGTTTTTTTTTTTTTAATTTTTTATTTTTTATAAACATATATTTTTATCCCCAGGGGTACAGGTCTGT
>NC_081561.1:71167907-71276521 GCF_022355385.1 Mustela nigripes
TGGGTCATAGGGCAGTTCTATTTTCAACATTTTGAGGAACCTCCATGCTGTTTTCCAGAGTGGCTGCACCAGCTTGCATTCTCTGTTTTTTTTTTTAAGTGAGGCTTGGATGACTATGTATTTCCCCTTAAGGACTGCCTTTGCAGTATCCCACAGGTTTTGGACCAATGTTTCATTTTCATTGGTTTCCATGAATTGCTTCCATGAATTGTTTAAGTTCTTCTCCGATTTCAACATTCTTAAGCAGGATGGTCTTTAGCTTCCAAGTGTTTGAATTTGCTCCAAACTTTTTCTTGTAATTGAGTTTCAGTTTCAAAGAACTGTGGTCTGTAAATATGCAGGGAATAGTCTCAATCTCTTGGTATTGTTTGAGACCTGATTTGTGACCATGCAGGTGGTCTATTCTGGAGAAAGTTTTATTATGTGCACTCCTGAAGAATGACTATTCTGTTTTTTTAGGGTGGAATGTTCTGTATATGTCTATGAGGTCCATCTGGTCCAATGTGTCATTCAAACAAAACTCTTGTTTCTTTGTTGATTTTCTGCTTAGATAATCTATCTGTTGTTGAGAGTGGAGTCTTGAGGTTTCCTACTATTAATGTATTATTATCAATAGGTCTCTTTATTTTGGATAAAAGTTGGTTTATGTAGTTGGCTGCTCCCATGTTGGGGGCATAGATATTTACAATTGTTAGATTCTCTTGTTGGATAGACCCTTTAACAATGATAAAGTGTCCTTCTGTGGCTCTAACTGCAGTCTTTAGCTTAAAATCTAATTTGTCTGATATGAGAATTGCTACCCCAGCTTTCTTTTGAGGTCTACTGGCATGAGAAATGGTTCTACATCCCTTCACTTTCAGTCAGGACGTATCTTTAAATTTAAAATGAATCTCTTATAGACAGCATATAGATGGGTCATATCTTTTTATCCAATCTGCAACCCTGTGCTGTTTCATGGGAGCATTTAGGCCACTCATGTTAAGAGTGATTATTGAAAGATACAATTTTACTGTCATCCTGTTGCCGGGGAAATTCTTTTTTCTACAGATTGTCTCTGTAAATTTCTATTCTATATCACTCTTGGGATCTTTCTCCTTTTATAGAACCCACCCCTTAACATTTCTTGCAGGGACAGCTTGGTGGTCACATATTCTTTAAGTTTCTGCTGGTCTTGGAACCTCCTTTTCTCTCCACCCATTCTGAATGACAGCCTTGCTGGATAAAGTATCGTTAGCTGCATGTTTTTCTCACCTAGTATCCTGAATATGTCTTACTAGCCTTTTCTGGCTTGCTAGGTCTCTGTGGACAAGTCTGATGTTATTCTGATACTCCTCCCTCTGTGCATAAGAAATCTCCTGGGGTGCCTAAGTGGCTCAGTCAGTTAAGCATCTGCCTTCAGCTCAGGTTAAGATCCTGTAGTCCTAGAACCAAGCACCATGTCAGTCTCCCTCCTCAGTGGAGAGCTTGCTTCTCCCTCTCCCTCTGCTACTCCCCCTTCTTATGTTCTCTTTCTCTCACTCTTGCTCTATCTCAAATAAATTACTTAAAAGAAAAGAGAGAAAAGAAAAGAAAAGAGAAATCTCCTCCCTCTCCCCACTTTCAAGATTGTGTCTTTGGATCTAAGATTTGCACATTGTACTATTATATGCCATGACGTCAGTCTCATCTCATTGATCTTGGGAGGGTCCTCCCTGCCTCTTGTACACAAATGCTTGTTTCATTCCCCAGATTAGGGAAGTTCTCAGCTATGATTTGCTCAAATATGTCTTCTAGACCTTTCTCTCTCTCCACCCCCTCGGGGGTCCCAATAATTCTGATATTGGAACATTTAATTGAGTCACTAATCCCTCTCAGTTTGATTCCTTGGGTTTTAATTTGTTTCTCCCATGCTGCTTCAGTTTCCCTCTCTTCTACCATCTTATCCTCTAGCTCACTAATTCATTCTTCTGCCTCACTTACCCTGGCAGTCAGAGTATCCAGTTTAGACTGCATTTCATTCATAGCATTTTTAACTTCAGCCTGATTAGATCTCATTTCTGCTCTTAGAGATCCCATATTGTCATTAATATTTTTCTCAAGCCTAGATATCATGTTGATACTTATTAGTCTGAAGTCTATTTCTGACATCTTGGTTATGTCTGTATCCATTAGGTCTGTGACAGAAGCCACAGTCTCTGAATCCTTCCACTGTTGGGGATTCCTCCTCTTAGTCATTCTGTTGAGGGGTGGTTGAGGGAATGTACAGAATCCAAATTACTGCCCACAACCCAATCAAGATGCATCGGTTTTATAGGGACCTTAAGGTTGTCAGCCTCTTGTTCTTCCAGTCTGTCTTCTGGGGGAGGGGCCTGTCATGCTTGTTACCCAGGCAACCCTGTTTGGGTGTGAGCTGCCCTTCCCCCGTGTAGGGGGATGAGCTAGCTCAGTGAAAACCAGTTTTCAGGGGCTCTTTCCCTCTGGTGGCCTTCCCTGGCAGCTTTGTCCATCTCTTCCAAGAGTCAGAGCAGAAGCGACCATATCCAAACTTCTGTCTCAAAACAGAGAGATCCCAGTCTGTTTTCCAGAGAGCCCTCAAGGCCACACTGCCTTTGTTTCTGTCTGTGCTGCTACAAACTGCAGCACCCTGGGTTGTGTGTCCTGGGAGCAGCACTCCCAGCCCTCACTCCCAGGGCCTGGCACTCCTTTTTTCTTTGTGGTTCTAAAATCACAAGCTGCCTGCAGTTTACATGTGTGTTCCAGGTTTTCTCAGTCTAGAGGGTGCCCTAAAGTCCTTTCCCCACTACTACCAGTCTGACAGTCTGTGCCTGGTCCACAGTGTCAGAGGCTTTTGCTTTCCTGGTGCAAGATCATGGAGGCTTCCTTCCCCTTCCATTTATCTTCTGATATCTGCCCACAGAATCACAGTTCCCTGCTTCATACCTCAAGACCAACCACTGGAGATATTCTGTTTGTAGAGATCCTGATATATCTTCTTACATGTAAGGCAGATTTCGTGGGTGGTCTGGTATATATCCAGCTCAATTCAGGGGACTGGTTGAAATAAGGTAACCTATTCCTCTGTCATCTTTTCTCTTCCCCATACTGAATTTTCACAGGTAAAATGACATATCTGGAATTTGCTTTAAAATACTTATGAAAAAAATGTGTATATGGGAGCAGAAGAGAGATAAAACAAGATTGGAAAATACTGATAATTGATAAAAATAAGTAAGATACATGAAACTTTCATTATATCATCGTTCTTTCTACTTTTTATATATTTAAAAATTCTGTGATAAAAAAGTATATTAAAAAAATGATGTGAAGGCAACACGAGGTGGTTATGATAGATTAAGTGGTTAGGGAAAATTTCTCTGGAAGGTGGCATTTGAGGAAATGCCAGGAGGTCCAAGAAGAAACCAACTTTGTAATCTTGCATTTCCTTATTTATCTTAGAGTTATATTCAAACATGAGCATAAAGTCATACTTATAAGAGTGGTCATAAGAGCAAATAAAAAATTTTAAGCATCCATTCACAGCACAAAGTTCAAATGTTTGGAGTAGATTTTATAGTGTTATACTATGCAGATATTAGAACAAAGCAACTATATATGTTTAAAAAAAGAATTATCTTCAAAGCATGTTAAGTGAAGAAAGAGAGGCACAAAACATTGTATATAGCTGTAGCATTTGAACAAAAGTGAAATATACAATCTGAATATACACAAATATGTATTTGGAGGGTTTTTTTTTTAAAGATTTTATTTATTTTAAGAGAGAGAGAGAGTATGTGTACAATAACAGGTGTTTGGGCAGAGGGAGAGGGAGAAAGAATATTAAGCTTTGAGCCAATGTGTGGCTGCATCCCATGACTCTAAGATCATGACCTGAGACAAAATTAAGAGTCAGATGCTTAATTGACTGAGTCACCCAGGTGTCCCTAAATACATATATGTTTTTACACAGACTCTCCAAGGACAAAATAATTGTTAAGAATTGTTAGTTAAAAAAAAAAAAAAAAAAGAAGAAGAAGAAGAATTGTTAGCTTTCAGGAAGGGAAGGAGATCTGAGTAACTGGAGAGGTACATATTTCTCAGTAAATATCTTTTACTGTTTTTGAATTTTGACACAATTTCATGTTTTACCTATTCAATAGCATCCATAGGGAAAAAAAAATGTTTGGTAGATGCCTTTAAGAGTCAACAATGGCAAAAGAGTTAAAATCGTGGAATAGTAGGAAGACCTTAGGCTTCCTTCATCCCTCAAACACAGCTAGATAATTATCAAGTCATTCTGAACACCAAGGAAATCAATCTGGGGACTGAGAGAATAGACTGCACAACTAGAGGGAGAACAACTAGAGGCCACACTGTGGAAGGTAGGAGGTGTGGTGATGTGATTTGGGAAGAAAATAATTGTGGGTGCTGCAGAGAGGAGAGAGCCGTGATCATGAAGAGACGAAAGAGAGCACAGAGCAAGACAGAGAGAAAGCAGCACACAGGGGACTGCACAAAAACACCTTCCCAAAAATACTGAGTGGGAAACTAAGAGGGGCTGATTCTCCCAAGTTTTTATAAACAGTGAAGCCAAAAATCTGAAGTTTTAGAAGTCCATACCACTGCCAAGATAAACCTGGGGGGCACAGCAGTGCTCCTGAAGAGAAGCATGTTAGAGGCCCTGGAGTTGATGGCATGCTCTGAGGATCCCCTGAGTCATGTTGGGAGAGAGTTCCCCTTCTTGATGTACATTTGGGAGAGGTGACACTGTCTCAGGAGACAAAAGAGCACAGCCTTAAGTGCCATTTAGCTGCCCTGTTCATTAGCATATGAGCAGAGATGCTGCTAAAGGCAGCTAATCTGGATGTGGGCTTTTTGCTACACTTTACCATAAACTCCAAACCCCTACACTGTTGTGCAACTGCTTTTCTGGGACAAACCAGTACTAGCCACAGATCCTCTCCCCAGTTGATCAGTGCCAGGTTCCTAAAATTTGGAGCTTTGAAAACCCAGCTGCAAGCCTGAGATAAAACACAGGAGCCGCTGCTGGCTTGGACACAGGTAGACAAAGAGGAGATTGTCTGCTCTCCTGTGAGGGCTTCCCGAATAGTGGTGCATGAACTCCCCCATCTAGAAACAAGAGCAGGCTGATACCATTTTTCACCCCTCCCATCAGCATAGAAGGACTTCAGCAAGGGGCACAGTATACACAGTTGAGGTTTGAGCAGCTTACACCACACCCTGCCCGCTGGGCCCTGCAAGTGCCTTTTCAATAGAGCAAGTATAATTGAGAGCCAGAGCAACGACAGGCCCCTCCCCCAGAAGACTACCACAAACACCCTGCATGTACCAAGTCCACTAATAATGGAGTGAAACAAACCTTTAGATCTAGTGGAAATAAGACCAGGCACAGCTTTTCTAACATGCAAATGACAGATGGAGGTCAAAATACCAAGATGGAGGAATTCATCCCAAAACAAAGAACAAGAAGAGGTCATGGGCAGGGAGCTAATCAAAATAGGTATAAATAATATGCCTGAACCAGAATTTAAAACAACAGTCATAAGGATACCAGCTGGGCTTGGGGAACGCACAGAAAAAAAAAAAAAAAAAGAGAGAGAGAAACCCTTACTACAAATATAAAAGACCTAAAAATGAGTCAAGCTGAAATAAAAAGTGCAATAAGCAAGATTAAACAAAGTGGATGTAATGAACACAAATATGGAAGAAGCAGAAGAATGATTAAGTGATATAGAAGACAGGATTATGGAAAATAATGAACCTGAAGAGAAGTGGTAAAGGATAATATTGGATCATAAATGTAGCCTTAGGGAATTCAGTGGTTACATAAAGCATAATAACAAACATATCATAGGAGTCCCAGAAGAGTAAGAGGAGAAAAAAGGAAAAGGAGGCAGGTTTATTTGAGCAAATTATAGCTGAAAACTACCCTAAATCTGGGGAAAGAAACAGACACCCAAATCAAGGAGGCACAGAGAACTCCAATCAGAATCAACAAAAGCCTGCCAACATCAAGATATATGTAGTAAAATTTGCAACATACACAGATAAAGGAAGAATCCTGAAGGCAGCAAAGGAATAGAAATCACTAATCTACAAAGACAAATCAGGTTCAAGTGGACCACTCCACAGAAATCTGACAAGTCAGAAGAAAGTGGCATGATATATTCAGTGTGCTGAATGGGGAAAATCTGCAGCAAAGAATATTTTATCTAGCAAGGCTGTCACTCAGAATCAAAGGAGAGGTAGAGTTTCCCAGATAAACAAAAACTAAAAGAGCTCATGAACACTAAATCAGCCTCCCAAGAAATATTAAAGGGGATTCTTTGAGAGGGAAAGAAAAACAAAAAGCAAAAAGGCCTGAAAGAAAAGAAAATATACAGAAACAACAAATTTACAGGTATTACAATGGCACTAAATGTATATCTATCAATAATCAATGTAAATGTAACAAAGCATATCAGAATGGATCATCAGAAGACACAGCATATCAGAATGGATAAAAAAAAACACAAAACAAACAAACAAAGAAAAACAAAACAAGATCCATCTGCATGTTGTCTAATAAGAGATTCATTTTAGAGCTAAAGATACCTCTAGATTGAAAGTGAGGGGATGAAGAAATATCTATCACAGTAATGGACATCAAAAGAAAGTCAGAGTAGCCATAATTATATCAGACAAACTAGATTTTTAAACCAAAGACTGTAACAACAGATGAAGAAGGGCACTATATCATAGTAAAGGGGTCTATCAAGCCAAAAGATCTAATAACCGTAAAAATTTATGTCCCCAAACTGGGAGTACCCAAATATATAAATCAACTAATGACAAACATAAAGAAACAGTAATAGTAGGAGACTTTAATACCCCACTTCAGCAATGAATAGACCATCTAAGCAGAAAATCAACAAGGAAATAATGGCTTCAAATGACACACTGGACCAGATTGACTTAACATACATATTCAAAACATTTCAATCTAAAGCAACAGAATACATTCTTTTCCAGTACACATGGAACATTCTCCAAAATAGACCACATACAGAGTCACAAATCAGGCCTTAGCAAAAAAAAAAAAAAAAAAAAAGATTGATATGAATCCTTTCTAGCCACAATGCTATAAAATGTGAAGTTGACCACAAGAAAAAATTTGGAAAAACCACAAAGACATGGAGGTTAAGGAACATCCCATTAAAGAATGAATGTTTTAACCAGGAAATTAAAAAAGAAATTAAAAAATACAGATGAAAACATGACAATCCAGAACCTTGCGATACAGCAAAGACAGACCTAACGGGGAAGTATATAACAATATGTCTACTTCAAAAAGTAAGGAAAGTCTCAAATACACAACCTAACATTGTACCTAAAGGAGCTAGAAAAGAAACAGCAAATAAAGCCTAAAGCCAGCACAAGAAGGGAAATAATGATTAGAACAGGAATAAACAAAATAGAAACAAACAAACAAAAACAGTAGAAAAGATCAATGAAACTAAGAGGTTGTTCTTCAAAAGAAATAATAAAATTGATGAACCTCTGATGATGGAATGAAAAAACTCATTTTTCAGAGTGAACTTATGTAAAAGAAAAGAGAAAAAAACCCAATAAATAAAATCACAAAGGAGAACTCATAACCAACACCACAGAAAACAATTATTAAGAGAATATTATAGGGGCACCTGGGTGGTTCAGTGGGTTAAGCCTCCACCTCCAGATCAGGTCATGATCTCAGGGTACTGGGATCGAGCCCAGCATCGGTCTCTCTGTTCAGCAGGGAGCCTACTCCCCCTTTCTCTGCCTGCTGCTCTGTCTAGTTGTGATCTCTCTCTCTGTCAAATAAATAAATTAAAATCTTTTAAAATTTTTAAAAATATAAAAAATAATAAAATTTTTAAAAAGAGAATATTATGAAAAATTAAATGCCTAGAAAATTGGGCAATCTGGAAGAAATGGACAAATTCCCAGAAACATACAAATTACCAAAACTGAAACAGAAATAGAAAATTTGAGCAGACCCATAACCAGCAAAGAAACTGAATCAGTAATAAAAAATCTGCCGACAAAAAAGTCCATGACCAGATAGCTCCCCAAGGAAATTTTTCCAGACATTTAAATAAGAGTTAACAATGAAATGACTGGGTGGCTCAGTCAGATGAATGTCAGAATCTTGGTTTCAGCTCAGATCACGATCTTGGAGTCATGAGATAAAGCCCCATGCTGAGCTTCACTCTCAGCAGGGAGTCTGCTTGAGATTTTCTCTCCCTCTCCCATTGCCTCTCCCCAGTACATGTGCACACTCTCTCTAAAATAAATAAATCTTGAGAAGGGGCAAGATGGCAGAGAAGTAGGAGACCCAGTTTCAACCAGTCCCCTACAGTGAGCTAAATATCTACCGGAACACTCTGAACACCCATGAAATCAGCCTGAGATGTAGGATTATACACTTCTGGATCTCTACGGGGCAGAAAAAACCAGTGGAGAGGTAAAGCAGAGTGGGAATGCTTGGACTGATACTGGAGGATAAGAATAAGGGGGAGGGAGCCACCAGAAGTGACCCATTGGAAAGTAATACCCCAACAGGAAAGTGCCATGTGGTTGGGGACTAGTATTAACTTGGAGTTTGGTTGAAAGCACTCAGAGAGACTTAAAAAGACTGAAAGGTTGAAAGACTCAAAAAGATAAAAGATCTTAAGCAGAAAATGGTGGAATCGGGTGATCACAGGCATAGGCCTAAGCCCACAGACCCAGGATGGCCACTGCACATTACCACCCATGCCAGAGAGAGTGCAGCGGAGCCTCCAGATCCTGGTCCCTAAGCCCCTGGCTGTGAACTGCTTGCACCACTGTTCGGCTGGGTGCATTTGCTCCCACGTGTAAGGCAGTCTGGTGGGCACTCTCTAGAACCACACCCTTTTACGCTCTGCGCAACCCGGGTCTGACCCACTCCCTGCCTGTTCCTGAGAGAGCTCTGTGCAGGCACTAGTTGATGATCTCTAGGACTGGCTGAGGGTCTGGACACTCCCAGTCTCTGCCTGAAGGAACTTAGCACAATCTCTAGTCGGCATCCCTCAGGGACGGCAGCCTTCTGTGACCTGGGTGACTGAGCACACCCAGCAGCATAGGCCTGGTCCCCAGACAGCAGTCCTGGCAAAGGCAGCCACTGGAAGCGAGCTCCGTGGACCACTATCTTGCAGTTTTAGCGGCATGAATGTGCAGAGACAAGTGGGCACTTAGGGTGACCCCTGAGACAGTGGCTGTGGACACACAGCACCTCTGGGAGGTTGCACAGCTCAGTGGAGTTTGCAGAGGGGAAGTCTGTGTGTTCTGGACCACCCAGAGGGGAGCAGACTAAGGCTTCTCTGAGACAGAGGCTGGGTACAGTTTGCTTTCCACTAAACCTCCAAAAAGCCACAAAAAGCCGCCAAAAAAACAAAAGCCTCCAGAGAACAAAAGCCTGAGAAACCAGTTTCCACAGAACCCAGACCCTAGATAGGGGGCAGGACTACTCAACCTAAACAAGACTGACTGAAAAACAACAAGGCAGGCCCCTCCCCCAGAAGGCAAGCCAAAAGAATGAGAGGACAACCACCAGAGGGTTCCCATAAAACTGTAAAACCACAACATCAGGGGAAAACAATATATTAAGCTCCTGATATTGCACTAAAACCTGTATATTTCATAAATACATTTTTTTAAAGATTTTATTTATTTATTTGACAGACAGAGATCACAAGTAGGCAGAGAAGCAGGCAGAGAGGAGTAAGCAGGCTCCCTGCTGAGCAGAGAGCCAGATGCGGGGCTCAATCCCAGGTCCCTGGGATCATGATCTGAGCAGAAGGCAGAGGCTTTAACCCACTGAGCCACCCAGGAACCCCACATAAATACATTTTTTAAATTCAGTCTCACAATTCTTGTTCTTTTTTAAAAAACTTAATTATTTTCAGCATAACAGTATTCATTATTTTTTCACCACACCCAGTGCTCCATGCAATCTGGGCCCTCTATAATACCCACCACCTAGTACCCCAACCACCCAGCCCCCCGCCACTTCAAACCCCTCAGATTGTTTTTCAGAGTCCATAGTCTCTCATGGTTCACCTCCCCTTCCAATTTCCCTCAACACCCTTCTCCTCTCCATCTCCCCATGTCCTCCATGTTATTTGTTATGCTCCACAAATAACTGAAACCATATGATAATTGACCCTCTGCTTGACTGATTTCACTCAGCATAATCTCTTCCAGTGCCGTCCATGTTGCTACAAAAGTTGGGTATTCATCCTTTCTGATGGAGGCATAATACTCCATAGTATATATGGACCACATTTTCCTTATCCATTCATCCGCTGAAGGGCATCTTGGTTCTTTCCATAGTTGGGCGACCGTGGCCATTGCTGCTATAAACATTGGGGTACAGATGGCCCTTATTTTCACTACATCTGTATCTTTGGGGTAAATACCCAGAAGTGCAATGGCAGGGTCATAGGGAAGTTCTATTTTTAATTTCTTGAGGAATCTCCACACTGTTCTCCAAAGAGGCTGCACCAACTTGCATTCCCACCAACAGTGTAAGAGGGTTCCCCTTTCTCCACATCCCCTTCAACACATATTGTTTCCTGTCCTGTTAATTTTGGCCATTCTAACTGGTGTAAAGTTCTTGTTCTTTTAATTTCTTTAACCTACTTACCATTAAAACTAGAGGTTTAATACAACATATTCCATAATAACCTTTTAATTTGAACTTTTTTCATACATATAACTGTGTTTTTCTTCTTTCTTTTTGCTTTTTTTTTTAATACATATAGATATAAGCTTCAAGGTAATTCTTTTTCACTATTCAATACTAACTCTCTAAACCAGTTTTAATCTCCCTTTATCTCTAGAAAGTTAAGTCCTTTAACAAAGATATCAAGATACACCCAGGAAGAACCAAAATAACCTTTCTAACTGACATCGAGAATTTATAACCACACTCCCATATCTTTCTTCTGTCAGTGTTTCTGTGTATTTGTTTTTGTCCTGTTATTACATAAATCTTGTTCTTGGGGTTCATTTGACTGTTGTTTTTTTTTTCTGTCATTTACTTTTGTTAGTCTTTTTGTTTGTCCATTTTTGTTTATATACCTTTTAAATCTTACCTTTGGGGATAATTCTGGCTGGGTTTTCTCAGTTGTTTCTTTTTTTTTTTTTTCCCCTTCTCTCCTTTTTTCATTTTCTCTCTTTATCTCTTTTTTTCTTTTTTCATTCTTTTTAGTGGTGACTTCCAGTTGCTCCAAAGCCTGCACCTTGCCTGAATTGTGGTTGGTATATTCAGCTATACATTCCCTCAAGTACCTCTCACCAAAATGACCAGGAGGAGGAACGCCCAACAGAGGAAAAATTCAAAGACTGTGCCCTCTCCAACAAAACTATTGGATACGGACATCAACAGTATGTTGGAAAGGGAATTCAGGGTAACAATTATTCAGGCAATGGCTAGGTTGGAGAAAACCATTAGTGACAACATAGAATCTCTAAGGGCAGAAGTTAAAGCCACCCAGGCAAAAGTTAAAAATGTTATCAATGAGATCCAATCTAATCTAAATACTCTAACAGCTAGGGTAACCAAGACAGAAGATACAATTAGTGATCCAGAAGACAAACTGATAGAGAAAAAAATCAGAAAGAGGAATGAAAGAAACAGCTTAGACAAATAAGAAGAGAATTAGGGAAATAAAAGACACCATGAAACGTTTCAACATCAGAATTATTGGGAACCTTGAGGGGATGGAGAAAGAGAGAAGACTAGAAGATATAGTTGAACAAATTCTGGATGAAAATGTTCCCAGTCTGGGGACTAGAACAAGCGTTTGTGTCTCAGAGGCAGAAAGAACAGCCCCCAAGATCAATGAATCTAGAGAGACCTCAAGACACTTAATTGTGAAACTGATGAATCATAATTTTAGACAAGAGCTTCTGAGGGAAGCTAGGGGGAAGAGAATCCATATATACAGAGGAAAATCTATCAGAATAACATCATACCTGTCCACAGAAACCTGACAAGCCAGAACGGGTTGGCAGGACATATTCAGGAAACTAAATGAGAAGAACATGCAGCCAAGAATACTTTATTCAGCAAGGTTGACATTAAAAATGGATGGACAGATAAAGAGCTTCCAAGACCAACCAGGTTTAAAAGAGTATGTGACCACCAAGCCAGCAGTATAAGAAATATTAAGGGGGATTCTATAAAAGAAGAAAGAACCCAAGATCGACACAGAACAGAAATTTACAGAGACGACAGATAGAAACAAGGACTTCACAGGCAACATGTGTCAATAAAAACGTATCTTTCAATAATCACTCTGAACGTGAACAGCTTAAACACTCCCATAAAATGACACAGGGTTACATAATGGATAAAATGACAGTACCTGTCCATATGCTGTCTATAAGAGACCATTTGGAACCTACTGATGCATCCAGACTAGAAGTGAAGGGATGGAGAAGCATTTTTTTCCTGCCAACGGCCTCAAAAGAAAGCTGGGGTAGTGATTCTCTTATCAAATAAATTAGATTTTAAGTAGTCAGAGATAAAGAAGGACACTAAATCATTCTTAAATGTCTATCCACCAAGAAGATCTAACAACTGTAAATATTTATTCCCCCAATATGGAAACAGCCAACTATATAAGACAACTGTTAATCAAGATAAAGAGTCGTATTGCTATGAATACAATAATAGTAGGGGATCGTAACACACTACTCTCAGTAATAGATCACCCAAGCAGAAAATCAATAAAGAAACAAGAGCTTTGAATTACACACTGGACCAGATGGACCTCATAGATATATAAAGAATATTCCACCCTAAAACAATAGAATAATCCATTCTTCTCAGGCACACATGGAACTTTTCCCAGAACACACCATAGACTGGGTCAAAAATCAGGGCCCAAATGATACCAAAAGACTGAGGTTATTCCCTGCATATTCTCAGACCACAATGCTTTGAAACTGGAACTCAACCACAACAAAAAGTTTGGAAGCAATTCAAACACTTGGAAGCTAAAGATCATCCTGCTTAAGAATGTTTGGATCAACCAGGAAATCAAAGAAGAACATAAACAATTCGTGGAAATCAATGAGAATGAAGACACATCAGTCCAAAACCAATGGGATACAGCAAAGGCTGTCCTGAGGGGGAAATATATAGTCATCCAAGCCTCACTGAAAAAATTTTAAGAGTCACTTATGGTTCATTTATTCTTCTCCTACCCACTTAAGCCCCCATGTTGCATCACCACTTCCTCATATCAGGGAGATCATATGATAGTTGTCTTTCTCTGCTTGACTTATTTCGCTAAGCATGATACGCTCTAGTTCCATCCATGTTGTCGCAAATGACAAGATTTCATTTCTTTTGATGGCTGCATAGTATTCCATTGTGTATATATACCACATCTTCTTGATCCATTCATCTGTTGATGGACATCTAGGTTCTTTCCATAGTTTGGCTATTGTGGACATTGCTGCTATAAACATTCGGGTGCACGTGCCCCTTTGGATCACTACGTTTGTGTCTTTAGGGTAAATACCCAGTAGTGCAATTGCTGGGTCATAGGGCAGTTCTGTTTTCAACATTTTGAGGAACCTCCATGCTGTTTTCCAGAGTGGCTGCACCAGCTTGCATTCCCACCAACAGTGTAGAAGGGTTCCCATTTCTTCGCTTCCTCGCCAGCATCTGTCATTTCCTGACTTATTTTAGCCATTCTGAATGGTGTGAGGTGATATCTCATTGTGGTTTTGATTTGTATTTCCCTGATGACGAGTGATATGGAGCACTTTTTCATGTGTCTGTTGGCCATCTGGATGTCTTCTTTGCAGAAATGCCTGTTCATGTCCTCTGCCCATTTCTTGATTGGATTATTTGTTCTTTGGGTGTTGAGTTTGCTAAGTTCTTTATAGATTCTGGACACTAGTCCTTTATCTGATATGTCGTTTGCAAATATCTTCTCCCATTCTGTCAGTTGTCTTTTGATTTTGTTAACTGTTTCCTTTGCTGTGCAAAAGCTTTGGATCTTGATGAAATGCCAATAGTTCATTTTTGCCCTTGCTTCCCTTGCCTTTGGCGTTGTTCCTAGGAAGATGTTGCTGCGGCTGAGGTCGAAGAGGTTGCTGCCTATGTTCTCCTCAAGGATTTTGATGGATTCCTTTCGCACACTGAGGTCCTTCATCCAACAAACTGAGGGGTGCTGGGGGGAGGGGGTTTGGGAGAAGGAGGTGGGATTATGGACATTGGGGAGGGTAAGTGCTTTGGTGAGTGCTGTGAAGTGTGTAAACCTGGTGATTTACAGACCTGTACCCCTGGGGATAAAAATATATGTTTATAAAAAATAAAAAATTTAAAAAAAATTTAAAAATTCAGAATATACTAGCTCTCTTTACACTTTAAAGAACTGGAAAATCAACAACAAATTAAGCCAACCCCATGCACAAGAAGGGAACAGTCAAGTTTAGAGCAAAGATCAATGAGATAGAAACTAAAGATATAGTAGAACACATCAACAAAACTAGAATCTGTTTTTTTTTTTAAAGAATCAATAAGATTTATAAACCACTGGCCAAACTAATCCAAAAGAAAAGAGAGAGGACCCAAATTAATAAAATTATGAATGAAAGGGGAGAGATCACGACTAACACCAAGGAAATAGAAAGAATTATCAGAAATTATTATCAACAGCTATATGCCAACAAGTTGAGCAAACTAGATGTAATGGATGCATTCCTGGAAACCTATAAACTTCTAAAACTGAATCAGGAAGAAATTGACAACCTGAATTGACCAATATCTAGTAACAAGATTGAAGCAGTGATCAAAATCCTCCCAAAAAACAAGAGCCCAGGACATGACAGATTCCCTGGAGAATTCTACCAGACATTCAAAGAAGAAATAATACCTATTCTCCTGAAGTTATTTCAAAAAATAGAGACAGAGGGAAAACTTCCAGACTCTTTCTATGAAATCAACATTATCCTGATCCCCAAACCAGGCAAAGACCCCACCCAAAAGGAGAATTTCAGACCAATGTCCCTGATGAATATGGATGCTAAGATTCTCAACAAGATCCTAGCTAATAGGATCCAACACTACATTAAAAATATTATCCATGATGACCAGGTGGGATTAATCCCTGGGATGCAAGGGTGGTTCAACATCAGGGGTGCCTGGGTGGCTGAGTGGGTTAAAGCCTCTGCCTTCGGCTCAGGTCATGATCCCAGGGTTCTGGGATCAAGCCCCGCATCGGACTCTCTGCTCAGCAGGCAGCCTGCTTCCTGCCCCCCCCCCCCCCCCCCGCCTGCCTCTCTGCCTACCTATGATCTCTGTCAAATAAATAAATAAAAATAAATAAAATTTTAAAAAAGCATTGCAAATCTATCAATGTGATAGAACAAATCAACAAGAAGAGAGAAGAACCACATGGTCCTCTCAATTGATGCAGAAAAAGCATTTGACAAGATACAGCATCTGTTCCTGATTAAAATGCTTCAAAGTATAGGGATAGAGGAAACATTACAACATCATAAAATCTATGAAAAACCCTCAGTGAATATCATTCCCAATGGGTAAAAGCTGGCAGCCTTTCCCTTAAGATCAGGAAAACTGCAGGGATGCCTGCTCTAGCCACTACTATCCAACATAGTGCTAGAAGTCCTAGCAACAGCAATCCGACAACAAAAACAAATAGAAGATATTCAAATTGGCAAAGAAGAAGTCAAACTCTCTATCTTCACAGATGACATGATACTTTATATGAAAGACCCAAAAGACTCCACTCCCAAACTACTAGAACTCATAGCAATTCAGTAATGTGGCAGGATACAAAATCAATGTACAGAAATCAGTTCCTTTCTTATACACTAACAATGAAAATATAGAAAGGGAAATTAGAGAATCGATTCCATTTACTATAGCACTGAGAACCATAAGATACCTTGGAATAAACATAACCAAAGAGGTAAAGATCTGTACTCGAGGAACTACAGAACATTCATGAAAGAAATCGAAGAAGACACAAAAAGATGGAAAAGCACTCCATGCTCAATGATTGGAAGAATAAACATTGTTAAAATGTCTATATTGCCTAGAGCAATCTATACTTTCCTTGGCATCCCGATCAAAATTCCACCGGCATTTTTCAAAGATCTGGAACAAACAATCCTAAAATTTGTATGGAACTGGAAGAAAACCTGAATTGCTAAGGAAATGTTGAAAAACAAAAATAAAACTGGAGCATCACATTGCCTGATTTCAAGCTTTACTACAAAGCTGTGTTCACCAAAACAGCATGGTACTGGCACAAAAACAGACAAATAAACCAGTGGAACAGAGTACAGAATCAATGTATGGACCCGCAACTCTATGGTCAACTAATCTTCGACAAAACGGGAAAAAAATATACAGTGGAAAAAAGTCTCTTCAATAAGTGGTGCTGGGAAAATTGGATAGCTATGTATAGAAGAATGAAACTTGGCCATTCTCTTACACCATACATAAAGATAAACTCAAAATGGATAAAAGACTTCAACGTGAGACAGGAATCTCTCAAAGTCCTAGAGAAGAACATAGGCAGTAATCTCTTCAACACTGGACACAGCAACTTCTTTCAAGACATGTCTCCAAAGGCAAAGGAAACAAGCAAAAATGAACTTTGGGGACTTTATCAAGATCAAAACCTTCTGCACAGCAAAGGAAACAGTCAACAAAACAAAGAGGCAACCCATGGAATGGGAGAAGATATTTGCAAGTGACACTACAGACAAAGGGCTGATATCCAAGATCTGTAAAGAACTCCTCCAACTCAACACCCAAAAATCAGATAATCATGTCAAAATATGGGCAGAAGACATGAACAGACACTTCTCCAAAGAACACACACAAATGGCTAACAGGCACATGAAAAATATTCATCATCATTAGCCATCAAGGAGAGTTAAATGAAAACCACATGGAGAAACCACCTTACACCAGTTAGAACAGCCAAAATCAACAAAACAGTAACAACCTGTGTTGGAGAGGATGTGGAGAAAGGGGAACCCTCCTACACTGTTGGTGGGAATGCAAGCTGGTGCAGCCATTGTGGAAAACAGTGTAGAGATTCCTTAAGAAATTTAAAAAAAAGCTACCCTGCAATTGCACTACTGGTATTAACCCCAAAGATACAGATGTGGTGAGAAGAAGGGCCATCTGTACCCCAATGTTCATAGCAGTAATGACCACAGTCACCAAACTGTGGAAAGAGCCAAGATGCCCTTCAAAAGATGAACGGATAAAGAAGATATGGTCCATATATACAATGGAATATTATGCCTCCATCAGAAAAAATGAATACTCAATTTTTGTATCAACATGGATGGGACTAGAAGAGATTATGCTAAGTGAAATAAGTCAAGCAGAGAGAGTATTTATTATATGATTTCACTTACTTGTGGAACATTAGAAATAACACGGAGGACACTGGTAGTTGGAGAGGAGAAGTGAGTTGAGGGAAATCAGAGGGGAAGACGAATCATGAGAGATTGTGGACATTGAGAAACAAACTGAGGGTTTTGAAGGGGATGGCGGTGTGGGGTTGGGTGAGCCTGGTGGCTGGTATTAAGGAGGGCACGTATTGCACGGAGCATTGGGTGTGGTGCATAAACAATGAATCTTGGAACACTGAAAAAATTAATTTAAATTTAATTTAATTTAAAAAATAAATAAAATAAAATAAATCTCAAAAAAAAAAAAAAAGAGCTAATGTCTATTCTTCTCAAACTGTTCCAGAAAGTACAAAGGAAGGAAAACTTCCAAACTCATTCAATGAGAACATTACCTTGATTCCAAAATCAGACAAAAACCCCACTAAAAAGAATTGTAGGCCAATATTCCTGATGAACACAGATGTAAAAATTCTCAACAAGATACTAGCAAATCAAATCTAATAGTACATTAAAAGGTTTATTCACCACGATCAAGTAGGATCTATTCCTGGGCTGCAGAGGTGATTCAATATTTGCAAATCAACCAACGTGATACACCACATTAATAAAAGAGCCATATGATCATCTCAATAGAGGCAGAAAAAGCATTTGACAGAATATATAATCCATTCTTGATAAAAGCCCTCAACAAAATAGTTTTAGAGGGAACATACCTCAACATCATGAAGGCAATGTACAAAAGACCCACAGCTAATATCATCCTCAATGGAAAAAAACGGAAAGCTTTTCTTCTATGGTCAGGAACAAGACAGGGATGTCCACTTTTACCATTGTTATTTATTATAGTACCAGAAATCCTAGCCTCAGCAATAAGACAACAAAAAGAAATAAAAGGCATCCAGAGCAGCAAGGAAGAAGCCAAACTTTCACTATTCACAAACAACATGATACTCTACGTAGAAAACCCAAAAGACTACCAAAAAAATGCTAATCAGATACACAAATTCAGCAAAGTTGTAGGATATAATAATCAACACACAGAAATCTATTGCATTTCTATCCACCACCAATGAAGCAGAACGAGAAATCAAGGAATTGATCCCATTTACAACTGCACCAAAAACCATAAGATACCTAGGAATATACCTAACCAAAAAGAGAAAAGATCCATACATTGAGAACTATAGAACACTTATGAAAGAAATTGAAGAGGGCGCAAAAAAAATGGAAAAACATTCCATGCTCATGGATTGGTAGAACAAAGATTGTTAAAATGTCTATACTACCACTAGCAATCTACACCTTTAATGTAATCCCTGACAAAATACAAACAGCATTTTTCAGAGTTAGAACAAACAACCCTAAAATTTATATGAACTACAAGATCCCAAATGGCCAAAGTCATCCTGAAAAAGAAAAACAAAGCAGAGGTATCACAATTCTAGACTTCAGGCTATATATTACAAAACTGTAATCATCAATACAGTATGTTACTGACACAAAATCAAACATAAAGTTCAAAGGAACAGAATACAGAACCCAGAAATGAACCCACAAGTATACAATCAACTAATCTTTAAAAAAGCAGGAAAAAATGTCTAATGGAAAACAGTGTCTTCAACAATGATGTTGGGAAAATCGAATAGCCACATCCAAAAGAATGAAACTGAACCACTTTCTTGCACCATGGACAAAAATAAATTCAAAATGGATTAAAGACCTAACTGTGGAACAGGAAACCATCAAAATCCAAGAAAACAAGGCAGCAATCCCTTTGGCCTTGGCCATACCAACTTCTTGTTAGACATGTCTCTGGAGGTAAGGGAAACAAAAGCACAAAAAAAACTATTCGGACTTCCAAGATAAAAAGCTTCTGCACAGAAAAGGAATCAATCAGCAAAACTAAAAAGCAGCCTATGGAATGGGACAAGATATTTGTAAATGGCATATCTGTAAAGGGTTAGCATTCAAAATATATAAAGAACTTATTAAACTCAACACCCCCCCCCAAAAAATCCAATTTAGAAATGAGCAGAAGACATACATTTTTTCCAAAGAAGACATACAGATGCCAACATAAAAAGATGCTCAATGCCACTCAGCATCAGAGAAATACAAATCAAAACGACCATGAGATAGCACCTCACACCTGTCAGAATGACTAAAATTGGCAACACAGAAAACAACAGTTGGTGAAAATGTGGAGAAAGGAGAACCCTCTCACATTGTTGGTGGGAATGGAAACTGGTGCCGCCACTCTGGAAAACAGTATGGCGGTTCCTCAAAAAGTTAAAAACTGAACTAATCTACAACCCAGCAATTGCACTACTTGGTATTTACCCAAAGGATACAAAAATCTGATTTGAAGGGGCACACGCACCCTGATGTTTATAGCAGTATCACCAATAATAGCTAAATTATGGAAAGAACCCAAATGTCCATCAGCTGATGAATAGATAAAGAAGATGTGATATATATACATAATGGATATTACTCAGCCCTCAAAAAGAATGAATTCCTGCCATTTGCAGAAATGTAGATGGAGCTAGAGTGTATTATATGATAAGCAAAATATATTCATCAGAGAAAGACAAACACTATGTGATCTCACTCATATGTATAATTTAAGAAATAAAATAGATGAACATAGAGTAAGTGGTTAAAAAGAGGAACCAAATCATAGACTCTTAACTGCAGAAAACAAACAGGGATGATGGAGGGGAGGTGGGAAGGGGATGAGCCAAATGGGTGATGGGTATTAAGGAGCACACTGGTGGTGTTGAGCACTGAGTATTATGTGTAAGTGATGAACCACTAAATTCTACTCCTAAAACCAATACTACACTCTATGTTAACTAACTAGATTTTAAATAAAAATTTGATTTAAAAAAGAGTCAAAAATTGCAATTCAATGTAACTCCCCAGGAATCTGGAAAAATAACCAAATGCATACAAAACTAAGTGAAAATCTGTCATCAATTTAGGGAAAGTGTCCATACTTAGTTTATAAGAGTAAAAACAGTTCTTGCTAGATAAAATGCAATGAAACAAAAGACTCAGAGTTCTACTTTGAAGATTATAGAATTAATTTGGGATTTCCCCTTTCTCATTCTAGAAATAACTTCAAGGATTAAGAGGAGAAGAAAATAGCAAAATGTAAAAAATTTTCACCACAAAATGAGTTGAAGGCTGTCGTGCAGCAAGAATAGAACTATGTCTAAGGGAGAGATAGAAATTAAGAAAAAAAAAAAGTCATGGCTGCCCATGACAGGAAAAACACAGCAAAATAACTCCCCTACCTACCCCTGCCACCCTGCCAAGAATAAATTCCTGAGTAAAAACAACAAATTCCTCAAAATCAAGGCCTATAACATTTATGGAAAACCTTATCTTCTGCTTCTAACAGTGAAAAAGGAATACATAAGATGGCAGGAGGAGTATCCCTGGTCCTACTATGTTTCTTAGTGGAAGGAGGAAGGTGAAAGAAGGAGTCATAAAAATCAATCATTAACTATTGGTTATAGAGATAGTTATTAATAACAAAAGTGACTACCTCCATAGTAAGATGTGTGGGGACAGCACAAAAAAGGGACACAGACACACACCCAAAGCTTAGGCCTATAGAAACTGGAAATATGACCCTGTTTTTTCTTCAACATGACCCTTCTACAAACAGCTGATAATGAAAAAATTGTCATCTCTCCAAAAATAAATACCATGAGATACATACAAAGGTGCTCCAAGAAAAAGAAGGATAGATATTTTGTTAGAAAAATAGAAGGATCAACTAAGTAATAAGGCTTTAAGTTATGAAGGTATCGGGAGACCTAGTGGCCTTTCTGCTTTCTCTAGGCTCTAATCAGTCAAAGGAAATGAAACTGACCCTCAACGTCCTCTGATTTATGTCCCAAAGAAAGGGCCTATAAGATCTAGATGCACCATCAGATGGTCCAGGGTGATCTGGAGCAACTCTGAAAGCAAATACACACGAGACCAAATTCTCCTCATTAGAGAATGAGTAAATAAAAACTTAACAAATTATACAGAACTTTTAAGATCTTACAAGTACCAGGAATAATGTAAAGCTTAACAATTTGGTCCAGCAATGAATTAAAAGAATAGCAGACTGTGACCATGTACAGTTCATTCCAGGAAGAAAAGAACAGTTTAATATTAAAACATATCTTGATGTAATTCATAACATCAATATGTAATAGAAAAGAACCATAAAATCATCCGACCAGATGCTTAAAAGCTACTCAAGATTCAATATACACTCTCTATTCCCTACCCTCCAAGAAATTCTAAGTAAATTTAAGAAAGGTTACTTCTTTAATTTGATTTAAAAACAAATTTATCTCAGAGCAACAGCTAAAAGCATAAACAGGAAATGCATTCCCGTTAAGGTCACGAGGAAGGCAAAATTGCTTATTATTAACATTTTCTAGAAGTTTAAGCCAAATAAAACAACAGAAGGAAAAAAAAATAATCTGGAAGGAGACAATAATGTTCACTATTAGAAGACAATAAAAGTGTTTATTTGGAAACCACTCCTCCATGACATAAAATTCAATTTACTTCATTCTAAGAAATATTAGTTAAATACCTACTAAATACCAACCACTACTGAAAGCACCCAGGATACATCACTGAACATAAATGTCCAAAACCCTAGTCCTTATAGAATTCAGAATACCAGAGGAGGAGAAGACAATACAAAGGGTTAAACAAAACACAGCATGGTTACAACTACAGCAGGAAAGTGAGTAAAAAGTTTTAACAAGGGGGTGATAGGGATGGATTACTGTAATTTTAAATAATGTGGTTAGAAAAGACCTTACCAAGAAGGTGACACACTTTAAAGACCTGTAAGAAATGAGGAAGCAAGTCATGGAGCTGCCAGAGGAGGGAAATGTTCTGTTGGTAGAACAAACAGCCTGAACAAAGGACCTAAGATGAGAGCATGTTGGGCATGTTTGAGGAGTGAGGTGCCCAGTATAGCTGAAGAGGAATAAACAAGGGATAAGTATTAGGAGATGATGTCAAATAATATTAGGGGTCCAGATCACACGGGACTCCCTAATGCCACTCTAATAACTCCGTATTTTTCTTTGACAACATGAGAAACCACTGGAGTATGGTTTTATCCTGATAAGAGAAACCTTGTGAGTATTGAATTGAAATGATCTGATTTGTCTTTTAAATGGGATCACTCTGGCTGCTGTACACAAAATGGGCTGAAATCAGGCAGGGACCAAAAGAGCTACACCAATTTTAAAAAGCTATAGTAATAAGCTTATAGCAATAATATAGTGGCCTAAAATAGGGTTTAGTTAGTAAAGAATCTATTATTCAGAATAATAGCTCTATGGTGACCACTCGGGGTTGTCCCTACCCTCCTGTACTCATGATTCCCTTGATTGTAGGCAGGACCTATGACTTGCCTTTAATCACAGAATGTTAAAGGGGAGAGAACAGATATGATTATATGATTATATTACAGAAGAGTCTGCATCCTTCTTGCTGGAGTCTCTCTCCTCTGATGGCTCTGAAGAAGCAAGCAGCTATTTTGGCGAAAAATACATAGCAAGGAACTGCTGTTGGTTTCTCGGATTGAGAGCAGCCTTCAACAGACAACCTACAGAGGCCTCTAGCATCTATCTAGGCAGCAAAAAACCAAAACTCTCAGTCCTAAAACCATGAGGAACTAAATCCCACCAACAATCTGTGTCAGTTTGAAAACAGAACCTTCCCTAATGGAGCTTCACATGAGACCACAGCCCATTGACACCTTGATTGTAGCTTTATGAAACTGTAGAGAACCCAGCTAAGGTGTACCTCAACAGAAACTGGGATAATAAATGTGTATTGTTTCAAGCCACAAAGTTTCCGGTAAAACATTATAGACAAATGGGAGAAAACTCCAAGATTCATATCTAAGCAACTAAAAGTATGATGTCCCATTAGATTGATATGGAGAAAATAATTAGAAACAAGAGGAAAAAAGTGTGTGTGTGTGTGTGTGAGTATGTATGAGATATATGAATATGAAAATTATGAGGGTGACCAGTAATAAAATACAAAAAATAATTTGTATATAATACTCCAGTAATAACCAATTAAAACATTACTGTGGAAAAAGAAACTGTGTTAATAATAGCAAAAATAATAACACAGAAGATACTAATAAGAAATGCATAGATCCTGTATGTAGAGAGCTAAAATCTATCACTAAATAATGTAAAAAATTTCACTAGACATAGCACCTACCTGGATTAGAATATTAAATATTATGCCTAAATAAAATGCCTCCACTAATAATCTAAAAGAAAAATTTTTAAAAGAGGATGATGAATGATTTGTATATACATTAAATCTCAGACTCTTTAGCAGTTGTTTACCATGTTCCACATTTGGGAGAAACATAACATATTTAGTCTCACAACTCTGTTACGAAGTTTGTCACCCTATCCATTTTCATATGATGAAATAAAATCATAGAAAGCTTACAAATTTTATCTAAGATTAATCTGGCAATGTGGTTCCAGAGTCCACGTTCTTAACCACAGACTGTAGTAACTGCCACAAACTGTAGTACATACTGAGGAATATAATATTAGGCTATAAATATTAAATTCACAAAAGAAATAGAAAACCTCTTGGAAAAAAAGAACATTTTAATGAGAGTAGCTAAAGAACACTTAAACTAAATAGATATATACCATGTTTACATATTAGAGAACTCAGTATTATAAAGATGTCAATTAACTCATTACCGATCTCTAGAATTCACTCCAATGATAATTAAAATCTCAGTGGGCTGGTTTGTGTGACAGACTGATTGTAAAATTTATATGGTGGGGCACCGAGGTAGCTCAGTCAGATAAGCATCCAACTCTTGATTTTAGCTCAGGTCATGATCTCAGTGTTGTAAGATCAAGCCCTGCACTACTGGGCTCTGTGCTCAGCACAGAGTCTGCTTGATATTCTTTCCCTCCCCCTCTACCCCTCCCCCTGCTTTCTCTTGTGCTCTCTCTCTAAAATTAATAAATAAAATCATTTTTAAAAATTATATGGAATTTAAAAAAAGGAAAAGTAGCCAAGACATTTTTTGAAAAGAATAAAGTGGAAAGAATTCCTCTGTTATTGTAATTTATTATGAAGCTATACTAATTAAAATAATGTGCTATTTATACAATAATGAAACCAATCCAATTGACAATAGGAAATTCAGAAACAGATACCTGTTTCATGACAAAATGAAAAATTATGCAGTATGTATACAAATAAATATGTAGCTGACATTTCACATGTAACAGAGTTGCTTATAATAACCCAAAGTTGAAAGCTGAAAATAACCCAAATATCTACCAACAAGATGATATATTAAAAAAACATAATAGATTCATACAATGGATTATGCAGCAATGAAAATAAATTAACTGAAATAAATGCAACATTAATCTTAGAAAAAAATGCTACACAGAAAAGGTCAGACATGATAGAATATATAGTCTACACTATCATTAATACAAAGCTCCAAACACAGCAAAATTAAAATATATTGTTTAGGAATACTTTCCTATGCTGAAAAAATATAAAGTAAACCAAAGAAGTAAATTTAGCCATGAAAGTCAGAATAGTGCTTACCGTTGGGGGAATGAAGGGACTTATGATCAAACAAAATCCATAGTGCTAATAAATTATCTTGAACATGTTTACTCAATGGGAATTATGTGGCATTTATTTCACAACAATTTGTTAAGTTATAGGTTTATATTTTATGTGATATTTATATTTTTAATATTTCAGAAAAAAACTTAAATATTATTCTAGGTGGGTAATGGAAAAAGTAAATCATTAGAACCATAAGAAGTATAAACATGGGGACACCTGGGTGGCTCAGTGGGCTAAGCCTCTGCCTTCGGCTCAGGTCATAATCTCAGGGTCCTGGAATTGAGCCCTGCATTGGGCTCTCTGCTCAACAGGGAGCCTGCTTCCCCCCTCTCTCTGCCTGCCTCTCTACCTACATGTGATCTGTCAAATAAATAAATGAAATCTTAAAAAAAAAAAGTATAGACATTAATTTAACAAATTTTTTTAGCCTAATGATATTAAAGCTAAGTTTACAAAGTGAATAGTGTATTGATTATTTTACATCCACTAACCTAGAAAAATGATCAGGAAAACATGTCTCAAACTGTAAATATGTACAGGTATAAACAAACTGTCAAGTTTAATTTTTGTTGGTCTCAATCCCAATTTCCAGAAGCTATGAAAAAAATCTCTTTATTTCACATATAAAACAAGCTGGTTATATCCAGAAGCATTCCAAATAAAGTCAGCAATTAGTCAAGGTAAATCCAAATTCATAGGTAAACTGGATAAAGTTTTAGTGGTATATTTCCAGTTTTTTTATGAACAGAGAAAAAGAACTGAAAATAATTTAAAGTAATAACTTATATAAAGGGGCACCTGGGTGGCTCAGTGGGTTAAAGCCTCTGCCTTCATCTCAGGTCATGATCCCAGGGTCCTGGGATCGGGCCCCACATCGGGCTCTCTGCAGGGAGCCTGCTTCCCCTCCTCTCTCTGTCTGCCTCTCTGCCTACTTGTGATCTCTGTCTGTCAAATAAATAAAATCTTTAAAAATAAAATAAAACAAAATAAAATAAATAACTGATATAAAAACAGTAAGTACCATGGGCAAATTTCAGAACAGTATATATATTTATATACATGTCTGTCTCTCGCAGGATACAGTTATAAGTGGATCAAGTTTTCCTACCCCAGACACAAACCTTAAGTTAGGCACCATTAGGTTACTTTTATTGAAATAAGTTTCTGTACATCAAAAGAAGACAATAGTCAAAGACCTTAAATATTCCTTTATTCCCAATTTCATGTAATGCTAAGCAATATTACCCATGCTATTATAGTCTTATGGCTCCCATGAGCCCACACAGTCTAGCACCGAAGGGGCTATGAGGTTGCAGTTTGAAGGTGGTGAAAATGTAAAAGAATTCATCCATAGCCAAGCTTTTGGAGGCATGACAAATGACTAAGGTGGTAAGGGCTTCAGGCCCTTTTAGTAACCCTGTGAAAGCATCTGGATACCTGTAGCAATATTTAGGCAACTCTATTACCTCATTTGAGTCAAGTTTATTGATGACATCTAATAACCTGACATCCAATAATCCAGCTTTCTCACCTCATCTCAGGCACTGATGGCTAAATCCCTATCTCTACTAGACATTTAAGGCTGCACATAAGCATTATCTCTAGATAAATAATCTATTGAAATCTTACTGCCACAGGGAAGAGAAGATATAATAACTGAATTAAATTTTCTGTGAAGAAATACAGACATCACTAAAATACATTACTCAAATAAAATGGCTACAATTTACAAACTGCATTTGGAAAAAAAATCTATATAAAATATTGATAGAGAGTCTCAGGATTTTCCCAATCTTCTCATAACCATGGAAAGCCAACCATGTTTTTATTGCTGAGATCAAAATACTCTGAAATACTAAATATTGACTATGAGCCTCAGTGAAAGTGAAACTTTCCATACACATCCGAAATTGGAAGCATTGTTCAATCTGCCCAATGTTCTTGTGTTTCCCTAACCCTTAGTGTGTGTTCATTATATGTAACAAAAGACACCAAGATAAAGTTTCTTTACAAGAATGAATTAAAAAACCTTCTACAAATGATAAGACAATGCTGATTTGTCCAATGTGAACACCAGAAGCAATCTGCTTTCACCGATAAGGACAGCAATAATACAACTGTATCATTTTATAAAAATTTAGTCCAAGATGTCCTTGATTGTCCTACCATCCAAGTCTCCCTCAAAAAAATTCAAAAATCCAGAATACACCAGCTGTCTCTACACCTTAAAGAACTGGAGAATCAACAACAAATTAAACCAACTCCACACATAAGAAGGGAAATAATCAAGATTAGAGCAGAGATCAATGAGGTAGAAATTAGAGATATAGTAGAACGTATCAATGAAACTAGAAGCTGTTTTTTTGAAAGAATCAATAAGATCGATAAACCATTGGCCACACTAATCCAAAAGAAAAGAGAGAAAGCTCAAATACATAAAATTATGAATGAAAAGGGACAGATCACAACTAACACCAAGGAAGTATAAACAATCATAAGTTACTATCAATAATTACATGCCAATAAGTTAAGCAACCTAGATGAAATGGATGCATTCCTGGAAAACTATAAACTCCCAAACTTGAACCAGGAAGAAATTGACAACCTGAATAGACCAATATCTAGTAACGAGATTGAAGCAGTGATCAAAAACCTCCCAAAAAACAAGAGCCCAGGACCTGACAGATTCCCTGGGGAACTCTACCAAACTTTCGAAGAAGAAATAACACCTATTCTCCTGAAGCTGTTTCAAAAAATTGAAGCAGAAGGAAAACTTCCAGACCCTTTCTATGAAGCCAGCATTACCCTGATCCCCAAACCAGGCAAAGACCCCACCAAAAAGGAGAATTTCAGACCAATATCCCTGATGAATATGCATGCTAAGATTCTCAAGAAAATCCTAGCAAACAGGTTCCAAGAGCACATTAAAAAGATTATCGACCATGACCAGGTGGGATTCATCCCTGGGTTACAAGATGGTTCAACATTCGCAAATCAATTAATGTGATAGAACAAATCAGTAAGAGAAGAAAGAAGAACCACACAGTCCTCTCAATTGATGCAGAAAAAGCATTTGACAAAATCCAACATCTGTTCCTGATTAAAATGCTTCAAAGTATAGGGATAGAGGAAACATTCATAAAATCTTTCTGTGAAAGACCCACAGCAAATATCATACTCAATGGGGAAAAGCTTGCAGACTTCCCGTTGAGATCAGGAACACGACAAGGATGCCCACTCTCATCACTCTTGTTAAACATAGTATTAGAAGTCCTAGCAACAGCAATTAGAAAACAAAGAGAAATAAAAGGTATCTAATTGGCAATGAAGAAGTCAAACTCTCTCTCTTCACAGATGACATGATACTTCATATGGAAAACCCAAAAGACTCCACCCCTAAACTACCAGAACTCATACAGGAATTCAGTAATGTGGCAGGATACAAAGTCAATGTACAGAAGTCAGTGGCTTTCTTATATACTAACAATAAAAATACAGAAAGGGAAATTAGAGAACTGATTCCATTTACTGTAGCACCAAGAACCATAAAATACCTGGGAATAAACCTAATCAAAGAGGTAAAGGATCTCTACTCAAGGAACTACAGAACACTCATGAAAGAAACCGAAGAAGACACAAAAAGATGGAAGACCATTCCACGCTCTTGGATCAGAAGAATAAACATTGTTAAAATGTCTATACTGCCTAGAGCAATCTATACTTTTGACGCCATTCCGATCAAAACTCCACTGGTATTTTTCAAAGAGCTGGAGCAAATAATCCTAAAATTTGTATGGAATCAGAAGGGACCTCAAATTGCTAAGGACATGTTGAAAAACCAAAAATAAAACTGGCAGCATTATGTTAACCTGATTTCAAGCTTTACTTCAAAGCTGTGATCACCAAGACAGCATGGTACTGGCATAAAAACAGACACATAGACCAGTGGAACAGAGTAGAAAGACCAGATATGGACCCTCAACTCTAAGGTCAAATCATCTTCGACAAAGCAGGAAAAAATATACAGTGGGAAAAAAGACAGTCTCTTCAATAAATGGTGCTGGGAAAATTGGACAGCTATATGTAGAATAATGGAACTCGACCATTCTCTTACACCGTACACAAAGATAAACTCAAAATGGATAAAGGACCTCAATGTGAGACAAGAATCCATCAGAATTCTAGAGGAGAACATAGGCAGTAACCTCTTCGATATCAGCTACAGCAACTTCTTCCAAGATATGTCTCCAAAGGCAAAGGAAACAAAAGCAAAAATAAACTTTTGGGACTTCATCAAGATCAACAGCTTCTGCACAGCAAAGGAAACAGTCAACAAAACAAAGAGGCAACCCACGGAATGGGAGAAAATATTTGTAAATGACAGTACAGACAAAAGGTTGATATCCAAGATCCATAAAGAACTTCTCAAACTCAACACACACAAAACAGAAAATCATATCAACAAATGGGCAGAAGATATGAACAGACACTTCTCCAATGAAGACATGCAAATGGCTATCAAACACATGAAAACATGTTCATCATGACAAGCTATCATGGAGATTCAAATTAAAATCACATTGAGATACCACCTTACACCAGTTAGAATGGCCAAAATTAGCAAGACAGGAACAACATGTGTTGGAGAGGATGTGGAGAAAGGGGAACCCTCTTACACTCTTGGTGGGAATGCAAGTCGGTGGAGCCACTTTGGAGAACAGTGTGGAGATTCCTCAAGAAATTAAAAATAGAGCTTCCCTATGACTCTGCAATTGCACTACTGGGTATTTACCCCAAAGATACAGATGTAGTGAAAAGAAGGGCCATCTGTACCCCAATAGCAGCAATGGCCACATTCGCCAAACTGTGGAAAGAACCAAGATGCCCTTCAACAGATGAATGGATAAGGAAGATGTGGTCCATATACACTATGGACTATTATGCCTCCATCAGAAAGGATGAATACCCAACTTTTGTATCAACATGGACAGGACTAGAAGAGTCAAGCAGAGAGCGTCAATTATCATATGGTTTCACTTATTTGTGGAGCATAATAAATAACAAGGAGGACATAGGGAGATGGAGAGGAGAAGGGAGTTGAGGAAAATTGGAAGGGGAGGTGAACCATGAGAGACTATGGACTCTGAAAAACAATCTGAGGGTTTTGAAGGGGTGGAGGGGTGGGAGGTTGGGGGAACCAGGTGGTGGGTATTAAGGAGGGCACATATTGCATGGAGCACTGGGTGTGGTGCAAAAAACAATGAATTCCGTTACTCTGAAAAGAAATTAAAAAACAAAAACAAAAAATGGTGTACTAGAGAATAAAGATCCATGCAAATTGAGAGGTTTGCAAAACAGATGAACATGTGGGAGGGGATAAAAAAGAGAGAGGGAAAGAGAGAGAAAGGGGAGAAAACAAACCATAAGAGATTCTTTCTTTTTTAAAGATTTCATTTTATTCAATCATCCATTTATTCACTCATTCATTCATTTATTTGTGGTCGTGGGGGCATGCGTGAGTGGATTAAGGTGCAGAGGGAGTGGGGGAGAAAAAGGGAATCTCGAGCAGACTCCATGATGAACGTGGGCTTGGAACTCCATCCAGGGTACCACCCAGGGCCCGACCAGGGCCTAACCCTACCACCCTGAAATCATGACCTGAACTGAAACTAAGAGTCAGATGCTTAACCACTGAACCACCCAGGCACCCCAAGCATAAGAAACTCTTAAAGACAGAAAACAAACTAAGAGGTGATAGAGAAAGTTGGGTGGGGGATGGGCTGGATGGGTGATGGGTGTTAAAGAGGGCACTTGATATGATGAGCAATGGGTATTGTATGTAAGAGATGAATCACTGAATTCTACTCCTGAAATCAGCATTGTACTGTATGTTAACTAAACGTAATTTAAATAAAACATTAGAAAAATAAAAAGCCATTAAAAATATAAAACACATTGAGAGGTGTGCCAACTCCATGAAGTTTGAGTTCTAATGGCCTAGATCACACACAATGTGCATAGTGTATTATTATATTTTATATTATTTACCACTAAGAAAGTAACATAATGCATGATTTTAGCCTCTGAATTTTGGAAGCAAGATCTATGACATTTGAGTGTGCTGTTCTGAACTACTTATCAAGTAACCCTTACCTATAAACTTTACATGACCCAAAGGCTAAAATAAGATCTAAAACTCAGGCAGCCTTCAAGTCAGGAAAATCTATCACTTGAGCATTTAATCTAGCATTCAGTGTTGGCCAAAGTCTCAATGGTTGATAAGATACTACATAAAGCTTCTGGCAACAGGCAATACAAGATTTACACAAGGTCTCCCATGATTTCAAAGTAAATTTAAGTTCTCTTTTTAAAATAATATTCTTGTTTGATGAAGATAATCTCCAGCCTCATCCATCATGGCTACTTGGTTCATAAGCCCATTTAAGTAAGCACTAGCGTAGTTATAAGAGGCTGACCCATCAACAAAAGGAATTATTTCACCTCATTTATAGGAGAGATCCCCTTCAAGGGCATTGACATGAGTCAAAAATACCTTAGTCTGGATATATTCTAAGAAGACCATCTACATACAACTTCTATTTCTACAACTTCAGTCTTCTTAAACGAATCTTCCAATCTTTTCTTTTCTTTTTTTTTTTTTTTTTACCCTGAGTCCCTGACAATCCAGAACAGCTATTAGGCCTGTTTCATAAGTTTATAAATCAATATCTAAAGTCAAATCTCCTAGACAAAATAAATAAGCAGATCTGCTACTTCAAATTTCTCCTCTGAAAAGCTATTAAACTATAGTAGGCCAATTCTAGCAGGTAGTAACATATGCAGTACTGATTTAGTTCTTTCATCCTCCCTGGTCATCTAGTTAGAGAAAGCTTCCCAGGACTCATAGGTAGTGTCCTGAATGCGTGCGCCACATATTCATACAACACTTATGTTCTCAGGGCCAGTTTAATCTTCTTATAAATATGACTTGCACTTGGTGGAGGAGTTATACGCATATAAAACATTGTTTTAGAAAATAATATAATGCCCAATGCCTAAAAAAAACACCATATATTTGCTGTTGGTTCAGAGTACCCTGTAAGACAGCACCTCAGTATTGCAAGGTACCATGTCCCTCCCACATGATGCCAGACTGAGTTTTCCCCACTTCAGGGAGGGAAGGGTACATTATAAAACTAGTGAATATTGTGGATGTTTGCTCAGTGCTTCTTTTGTTGTTTCTTGGTCAAAAGTATTGTTTTATGGGGCGCCTGGGTGGCTCAGTGGTTAAGCCGCTGCCTTCGGCTCAGGTCATGATCTCAGGGTCCTGGGATCGAGTCCCGCATCGGGCTCTCTGCTCAGCAGGGAGCCTGTTTCCTCCTCTCTCTCTCTCTGCCTGCCTCTCTGCCTACTTGTGATTTCTCTCTGTCAAATAAATAAATCTAAAAAAAAAAAAAAAAAGTATTGTTTTATGAATGTCATGACTTAATTTAGAACAACAGCTAAACCTTCATAGGGAATCATCCATGATTTGAATGACATGAATTGTCTCATCACAGACGATCTAGCTAGATTCCACTGAGTGCCCAAATTGCAGTAGAGAGAGACCAACACTGGACCCAAAATGTAGCACACAATTTGGAGAGATCAACCAGCTACCTTGTGGCAGGTTAAATACATTAAATATCTTCTTCCACCTTATATGAAATTTGACATCCATCACCACCATGGTTCTCTACCAAATATGATCTCACCAACTTACTGATGCTTTACTGAAAGTCATGGAATTCATAAACATGACTTCCGACCAAGAAACCAATTTAACAACAAAAGAAGCATTGAGTAAACATCCACAATATTCACTAGTTTTATAATGTACCCTTCCCTCCCTGAAGTAGCTCATCTTGAATAGTGGTGGAATGGCATGCTGAAAACTCAGTATGGCCTCAACTAGGACATAATACCCTATAATACTGAAGTGCTGTCCTACAAGATACTCTGAACTACCAAACAATATATGGTGCTGTTTCTCTCATAACTATAATATGGGTCTAGGAGCTAAGGGGTAGACATAGAAATGATCATTTTCTATGGTTTTCTCACCCCTCAATTCTGCAGGATGCAGCATGGGGGTGGAGCACTGTAGTTTTCAGATATTATTCCAAAAAAGAATACTTCTATACTTCTACCAAAACATTCCTCTAACCTTCTGAGGCTCCTCAAAACCCTGGGCCAATAAGCAAAATAAAGTACCTTTGTAGCCTAGAGGGATTGACCATGATCATAAAAATAAACAAACAAACCCCACTACTGTCTAATAAAGACACAGGAAAGTCAAGTGTAGTGGCCAGTGAATACTCTGTACTACCTAATCGCCAAACCTAGTAATAAAAGTTAAGTTAGACTATGCAGCTCCATACAGATAATACCATTAAGGGTTCAAGAACCACAAGCAAGCTCTGGAATGTCCTACTATATTAAAAATCCTAAGCAGCTGGGGCCGGTTGGGTATCAAGGGGAAACAGAATGAAGTAATTGGGTAAAGAAGTTATAAATATCAACCAGAGCCTTATATCCACTTGTAGAGATGAGGATTATAGTAGCTAACCATATTTTCAACCTTGCTCTGGTTTAAGCAAACACTTAGGTATTAACCAATTACCTGTTCTTGATTTCGTTTACCTCCTATTTTACAAAGGATGTTGACTTGTCATTTAGTCTACAGGCGAAAGGATATGAATAAGTGACTGTAATTGAATTAACAAAGAATGAAAATCACCTAGAGATTTATGCTAACATTGAAAAGACTCTAGATCTCCCTGTCAGGGAAGATGGTGAGGGCATTTTTGTTTGTGGGAGGGAAATTATTTTGCACAAGTAAAGAGCGCTTACTGCTATCACTATTGTTTGGAGCTTCAACGCTCTGAGGTTTAAATGATGAAATATTTAAAGTGCTTAGAATCATACCTGACACACAGTAAGCAATGCTGTAAATACTTGACATTGTTATATTTTACAGAAACATCTTGAGATATATTACCACTAGACACTACTTGGAAAAGTAGGCAAATGGAAGAAAGATGTCTTATTAATGTTAAGAAACAAATTTGGGGAGCAGAGGAATGATAGAATAGAGATAACTGGAATAAGACAGGTATAGTAGAATAATAGATCTTGAACTGGCAGAGAGTAACAGTTAACCCTTTTCAGCGCCAATACCCTTTTCTCTCAGCCACACTAACTGCCTCTGACTCATGATTTCCAGAAGGTAAACCTCCAGTGTTCTACTAAAAGAAGGAAAGAATGGGGTAGGAGCAGAAGGAATGTGAGGGCATATCTGGATCTTTTAATTTCAATACGACTATTGAAAGTCTTGGACTTTCACCTATTGCTCTACTTCCATCTATAACGACTTTGGTTCCTCTGATTCCTAATACTTCTAAAATGTTGTGACACAAAAAGTTGCTTATGGGCCTCCCCTTGTCACCTTGGGCTTTAGTTTTTCCAGCTCACTCAATCATTTACAACTCCCCATTTGTTTTATAACTCTTCCAGTTATATTATGGAAGTTTCCATCCCTTACCAGTCTTGAAAAACTTCCACACCATCCTTTCTTACTAAGAAAATGCCTCTATCAAAACAAGGAGTAAACTAAGAAACAGGAAACTGGATCCTATGTAAAAGAGGATCCAGCTCAGAAGAGAAATTAAAAGCGGTCCCTGAATGATGAAGGGAAATTTCAGAGGGCTGACACAAAAGATCCTCCCGTACAAAATGAAGCAAAGGGATGTGATACAAGGAATAAAGCTGATACGTTGTTACCTGATGTCCTTTAGCTTATTGTATGTTTCCACAAACATGAACAGGACATGGTCCCTGCCCTCAAGAATGTGAAAACTTTGGGACTATAAAAGCATAACTGGAAAATAATGACTGTAAGGCATCTTGACATTTATGTTATAAAGCACTACTTTGTATGGGTCAGGTATTACATTCTCTGGAACCAGACTATCTGGGTTCAATACCAGTTTCACTAATTACTTGCTGTGTCACCTTAAGCAAATGGCTTAACTTTTCTATAGCTCAGTTGAGTCATTTGTAAAAATGGGAGATAAGAGTACCTATTTCACAGGGCTGTTCTGAAATTAAGTATTTAAATGTGAAACCAGTATCAGTACCGAGGACATAATGAGAACTAGGTAAGTACTAGGCTGTGCTGTGATAGAGGCAGGAGTATATTTTTTAATGATAGTCTAGGCATACATTAGTAGATATATAAAAAATGAAGCAAGTGTAAAATCATCTAATTATTAACTTCAGGAAAAATAAACTACTAGTAAAAATGAAATACAGTCATAGTATACTATTTGGCCTATGAAGAAATAATATTTATACCGACATGAAAATGTAAGCTTTTAATAGTGACTTAATCAGGTTTGTGATAAAACTATAGAGCAGGGAGAGAGGGAGAGTAGAGGACATCTAAATCCTAAGCTTCTAAATCTCTAAAGACAAAATAAAATCTCAAGTTTAAAAATCAAAACAAAGAGATGGCTTGATGGTTCAGTCGGTTAAGCTGCTGACTTTGTCCCAGGTCATGATCCCAGGACCCTGGGATCGAGTCCTACAGCTGGCTCCTCACTGAGTAGCAAGCCTGCTTCTCTCTCTGCCTCTGCCTGCCACTCTGCCTGCTTGTGCTCTCTGACAAATAAATAAATAAATAAAATATTTAAAAGTCAAAACACAGTATAAACATGTGACTCAAAAATCTGGAGATAAATGACAGGAAAAACCAATTCAAGGAGACAAAAGTGACAACCTCTGAGGACGGGACTTGGGAGTAGAGATGGATGGGGAGAGTATTACTCTTCATTCTTAAATGCTTTCCCCATATTATTTGGCTTTTTAAACTGTATAATTTTACTACTTTATTTTATTTAAAGATTCTATTCATCTACTAGAGAGAGGGAACAAGCAAGGGGGAGGAAGAGAGAGCCTGATGGGAGACTCAATCCCAGGACCCAAAGATCATGACCTGAGCTGAAGGCAGAAATTTAACTGACTGAGCCAACCAGGCACCCTATACCTTTATTACTTTAATAAAAATAAATAAAAAATAGTGTTTGGTAGATGTGACAGAAACCATAAACTAGTATCTTTTCAAGCTGCTCTGCCAAGAAAGATAAATATAGATTCTGTGCTGCAAGTGCAAAGTAAATTTAAGTCACACAGAATCTGGACCCTTAGTCCTTCACTTTTGCTCAAACAGATAAAACAAAAACAAATATATTTGTTTTCTAAGCTCTAAATTGTTTTTTTAACTTCTTTTACCTTATTAAATTTTATCTCTAATGTAATGAAACTCAGTATGATTTGATTTTTGTCATACAGAAAAATGTTTTGGGTTAAAAAGTTTTAAATGCCAATTTGGCATCCCAAATGATCTTATCTTGCTTATATAAGAAACCTGAAATAAAATTCCTCCTGGGCGAAGGATTTAGGCTTAACAACAGGAAACCTACATTTACTTACCTACAAAAATGGAGCTATTCTTATCGGGGAGGGAGAAAAAAATCAAAGTATACTCAGAATGTCAAGGCAAAGACTGTTAATCAAGTCACCTGACTTCTAAGACTTCTAAGATTTTGTGCTAAACATTAAGAATCAAATTGGTCACCATTCTTAATAGATAGCAATGTATTGTGGGGGCCCTGGGTGGCTCAGTCACTTAAGCATCTGACTCTTGATTTCATCTCAAGTCATGATCTCATGGTGATAAGACTAATCCATTTGCTTGTTTTCGAATGTATCTTGAACATGACAGATTCCTCCAGGAATTTGCTAATAATCCAAACCAAGTCTCACCACATGAATAATTCTGTGTTCTTAATTAACACATACTTTGTAGTATGTCACTTTCAAATATTACATCATTAATATGACCAAGTGGGCACTGTCCAAGGTACCTAGAATGGTTCTATGAAGTTTAGTCTTAGCTATCATCTCCACTTGAAGAAATTTGAACCATGTACTCTGTTTACCTCATGCCTGAAGTCACAAGCCCTTTCTCTCTATCCTACCACTTTTTCCTAGGATTTCTTCCTTGGAATCAACACATTTCATTTCTACTAACATAATGTATGCATTATGATAAATTCCACAAGTTCATTAACTCTGAAATGAAATGCATTGGCTAAGATACACACAAACAATAAAAAATCAAACACAAAAGATTTGCTTCTGATCACCACATACAAATTAGCTAGCAGAAATGCAATGCGTAATTCCCTACTTGTTGACCAAAACCAGGAATAAGACATGGATTACACACACAATAACTATACCTTCAAGTCTGGAGAATAAAGTTTCTGATGCATATACAACCATATCTGGAGAGGAGTAAAGGGGAATATCAGTTTGCCGATAAACTTATATGGGCAGAGGCTGTAAAGAGCCTAATCACTTGCTCTAGGTACCAAATTCATCTCTATTTCAGAAAGTGCTATGGGATCTCCTGAAACTAGAAGTTAGTTTGGACTTCTGCAAGTATAGAATATAATTTTTGGATAGGCTCACCTTGCATGTTATGCACACCTAACATTCAATAAATCTGGACATATGATCAAGGGAAAGCTTAGGGAGTGATACATAGATACAGGATTATAGTTAGTAAAGAAGAGATAACTGAAGCCACTGCAGAGAGAAAAAGGTCAATGTACTGAAGACATATACCAGAAGAGAATTTAACTGAAAGGATAAATAGAGGAAGAGGACAAAGAATTAGCGAAAACAAAGGAGAAAAGAGAATCCAAAAATAAAAAGAGAACAAAGTCACAGAATCCCCAAGATAGGGGCTCCTGGGTAGCTCAGTCCATTAAGCATCCAACTCAATTTTGGCTCGTGTCATGATGTCAGGGTGCTAGGATCAAGCCCCGTTGTCATGCTCTGCATTCAGCATGGAGTCTGCTGGAGATTGTCTCTCTCTCCCTCTCCCTCCCCCTCAATCCTCCCTGTTCATGGATGTTCCCTCTCTCTAAAATAAATAAATAAAACCTTAAGGAAAAAAAAAAAAGACAGCAGACAGCACTACAGCACTTAACTGGAACTTAATAAATATTTTTTGAATAAACAAGTTAATAAAAGGAAAAGGAGTCAATAGTGAGTGGAATATAAAATGGAACAGAGAGGTAAAGTAAAAGGAGTCATGAAAAGAGTTTTGAAAATGTGCCTAAGTTTTTAACATAGCAAGTCCAATTCTAAAGTTTTACTGTAAAGATAATATGGGCATGGAGATATTTATAAAAAATTTACAATAATTTTTATATTTTATATTTATAAAAAATGTACAATAATTTTAAAAAATAACCTACATGTTTAAACACAGAAAATTAAGATTCATCAATATACTAGAATATTATTCAAGCCTTTAAAATTATGCTATACATGAACATTTATAGGTATGACAGGATGATTTAAAATTAAATTAAAAAGGAGTGTTAAAACAATAAAACTCCTACTTAAAAAAAATACATCCAGCAAAAAAAAAAATTAAAAATTTTAGCATGAAGAGGATAATGGTAATTATTTCTAAGAAAAAGACTAACAACTATTGTTCTGTTCCCATTATTTTCTAATTATTCTATAAAAATAGGAATTCTTTGATTAAATAAGAATTTTCAATCTATTACTGATGCTAATTAGTAATAGATCATCTGTTTTCTTCAAATTAAATTAAATATTATGTATGTATTTATGTGTACAAATACATGTGTATATAAAATCCAAAATGTGCATGGTTTTATAGTCAGATTGTATCTAATTTCTGATACTAAAAAAGACTACAAGAGATAATTTTAAAACTGTGTATTACCGATGTTAATCAAATTTAAGTCTAGTTAGCATCTGGGTCACTGGGAATAAATAATTTTGTGATTTGCTGTGACAGAATATTAACACCTATCTATCTATGTTTGCTAAAATAACCACACTGGTTCTAAACTGAAAATTACTTTTTACTTTTCATCTTAAAGTCATCTTATAGGTCAGATTTTTTTACAAAGAAGGTAATCGTACATAAAACTGTTATAGTGGGGGGGGGCACCTGGTGACTCAATTAGTGAGGCGTCTGCCTTCAGCTCAGGTCATGATCCCACGGTCCTGGGATCAAGTCCCACATTGAGCTTCTTGCTCAGCAGGGAGCCTGCTTCTCCCTCTCTCTCTGCCCCTCACTCCCGATTCCTGTTCTCCCTTGCCCTGCTTTCTCTCTCTCTCTCAAATTAATAAATAATCTAAAAATCAAAAACAAACAAAAAACCCTGTTATATTGTGTATATAATTTACTGTTGTGCGTAAATATAAAATAACTGAAATAGCAAGTGATACATTTTAAAAGGTGTTCTATAAATAAAGATTTCAGAGCTTTTTGTTTTTTGTTTTTTAAGAAAACTAACAACATGTCACATTAGAGTTTCAAATAAAGAATGAATAAGTTATAGGAGAACTATATTAACATTTCTTTAACCATATTAAATTTTAATGTGTATATTTAATGAAGAATTACTACATAAGATTTAAGTTGCTAGAAATGAGCAATTCTAGAGTCCCTAATTAAAACCCAATTTGTAGTTTCATATAAAATATTAATACTGAATGATATAAATCTTTCTCCATGAAATACAGTTTTTATACTGCAAAAATGAAGGCATGAGTCTTCTAACCTAAAGACGGTTAAGAAGAGCTTAAGTTAGTAAGCCATGAGAGCATGATCAAAATTTTCCAGGGCATATGACATTAAAAGCAAAGGCAACAAAAGCAAATAAACAGATGGAAGTATATCAAACTCAAAAACTTGCAGAGCAAAAGAAATCATCAACAAAATGAAAAATCCACCTACTGAGAGAAAATATTTGCAAATCGTATCTCATAAGGAGTTTATAATATTCAAAATATTTAAAGAGTTTACATAACACCAAAAAAAAATTTTTAAATCTAATTCAAAAAGTGGGCAAAGGATATGAATAGACACTTTTCCAAAGACGACATATAGATGGCCAATAGCTACATGCATAGATGCTATCAGGGAAATGCAAATCAAAACCACAATAGCATCACCTCACACCTATCAGAATGGCAGTACTGTTGGTGGGAATGTAAACTGGTGCAGTCACTGGGGAAAACACTATGGTTCATCAAAAAAATTAAAATAGAACTACCACATGATCCAGCAACTTCACTTCTGGGTATTGATCTGAAAACAAAAATATGAATTTGGAAAAGATTTATGCATCCATGTTCACTAAAGCATAATGTACAATAGCTAACATATGCAAACAACCTAAATGTCCACAAATGGATGAATGGCTAAAGAAAATGTAGTATATATATTATGGAATACTATTTAGCCATTAAAAAATTGACATCTGGCCATTAGCAACAACATGGATAGACCTTGAGGGCATTATACTAAGTGAAATAAGGTAAAGAAAGAAGTATTATATGATTTAACATGTGGAATTCCAAAACAACCAAACTCATAAATACAGAGAATATACTGGTAATTGCCAGAGAGGGGAGTGGGTGGTGGGGGAAATCTGTGAAGAGAGTCAAAAACAAACTTCCAGTTAAAAAATAAATCAGTCATGGAGATGTAATGTATAGCATGATGACTGTAGTTAATACTGCATTGCATATTTGCAAGTTGCTAAGAGAGTAAATCTTAAAAGTTCTCATTACAAGAAAAATAGTTCTTAACTATGTATGGTGACAGATATTAACTAGACTTATGTGGTGACCATTTAACAATATATACACAAAAATTGAATCATGCTGTAACCTGAAACTGATATATATCAATTATATATCTCTATTAAGCCTCAACTTTGGAAAAGAAGATATTATAGAGGATCAGAACCTGAAGATGCCTTAATTTTTGTCTGTAAAAGAAATGTTCAAGAAAATAATTTGCACCCAAAATTTTCAATAAATGTACAGCTGCTTTCTTAAACAAATTAAAAAACCAACAGATTTAGCAAATAAATGTTAACCAAATAACCAGAAAATACCTAGCAATGTGGTAGACAGGAAAGTCAAAGAAAATGATATTCCCTTAGTAAGTTCAAGTTTTATCAGGATGAGAAATAAATACCAAATCTGTGGAAATGACTATAAAGGCAAAGGACACAGAAAAAAAAGACAAGATAAAAGTATGCTATCATAAGTCATGGAGGAAGTAATTCATAAAGCAACCTTTGCCTTGAAGGATGAGTCAAGTTTTTATAAGATAACAAAAGTTAATGCAATATTTAAGATAAAAATATAGGTATATAGGCAATAATAAACACTGTGATTGAGGAGATAAGAAGTCTAACCTATTAAGCATTAGTTCAGGATGAGGAAAGGTGGAAAATAATGAACATAGGAAAGGTGTAGATATATTATGGAACTCCCTAAAAGCCACAAAAGGAAGTATGGAACTCCCAGTTATTTAAAATGGGAAGGTGGGGAGTTTTATAAGGATGTGTTTCTTTTCTGCATTAATTACCTCACTTTTTTATTACCTTACCATCTGATTCCTCATTAGGTAGTAAGGTTAAAGAGAACGAGCACAACTTATTTACTCATCATTACATCGCCTACATCTAACACAGAGCATAACAAGCGTTCAATAAATATTGGCAGAGTAAATGAAGTAGAGGAGAGTAAACTAACAAATTATAAATATTAATCTGCAGCCATATTAAAGAAGTGCTGCGTATCTTATGTCACTACACTAAGCAACCTACATTAGTTTAATCTCCCTCCTGGGTAGAGAGGTAAGAAAGATGGAGGACTTAAGAAGGCAGGTAAGGAAACGATAGAAGACCATCCTTCAACACAGGTGGACACAGGGAAGATGGGAGGCCAATGAGAGCATTAATGTCTTCATCTCTCACAGTAGAGAGTCAATCAATACTGTATAAAAGTGAAATATTATGTTCAAACCACTTAAAATGTTTTACATAACCTTTTTTTCTTAAACTTAGAGGAGTCTCTGGGGAAATAATTACCCCTGGAGTGAAAAAAAAAAAACAGTTACTTGAAATTCAGCAATTTCTTTGGTCTCACTAGTTTTTCTTTCCTATAAAATCCAGTTAGAATTTAAAATGGAAGCTCTATTATGATTCCATTTTTATAAAACAATCTCCACATATCTATTCTGCTGTCTGTACATGCACAGAAAGATGTCCAGAATATTTCTCCTCAATGTTAATAATGTTACTTTCAGATAGGTGCAGGTAATTAAGAATACACTTACTTGCTGATCACTAAGTACAGAACTGCTGAATCACTGTTTCGTACACCTGAAACTAATACATAATGCTGTATGTTAACTACACTGGAATTAAAACTTTTAAAAATAATGTTACTTTCAGAGTTAAGAAGAATGTCACTTAATGTGTTATAATTTAGTTTCCTGTGTTGGTTAATTTCTTTATAATAAAGACAAATCACTGTTTGAAAAGCAAACCAAAAAAGTTAAGACAACTTTCAAGACTGAGCTACTGAATAACTGGTTGGGCCACTTAATGAGATGGAAACAGATTTATTTTATTTTGTTTGTTTTGAGGGATGAGACCCAAAAGTTCAGTTTTAGATATGTTAAGATGTCTGAGAAATGTATGAATTGAGACATCAAGAAAGAGTTGCATATCTGAACCTGGAAGCTCCAAATAATGATTAAGGTTAGGGATATAAACTATGGGGCACCTACTGCCATAAAGGATACTTAAAGGCAAAGATGTAAGTGAATGAACTTGGAGCGGAACAAAGAGGAAAAAAGTGCAACTTGGACAAAGTCCCAATTATTCCATATTGCAGAGATTGCTAAGAGAATGCAAAAGAGCTATAGAAGCAAAGAGAACTCTTTAACACAGAAAGGAATGATCTACTATGTCAAATGCTGATAGTTACAGTCAGAGGAGAATTAAAAAGAGAAGAATCTCTTACATTCATCAGGATAGAGGCTACAGGCAATCTGAGCAGGATGTATAATTCTGACCAAGCTATAAAGTCAATGTCAAAGATAAGTGGATTGAGAAGTAAAGAGATGTGAGCAAGTGGGGACAGTTTATACAGATTACTTGGTATAGTGAGAGGACGAGAAACAGGACAGTGTCTTCAGAGACGGGAGGTCAAGAGAAATTTCTTTTTGAGTGTGCTTCACTGTAAGATGAAACGTGAAGACACGTCTGCACCCAGATACCAAAATTAGAAAAGGACAGGCTAGAAGCAGAAACAAAGAGGATAGGAGGGCTAATCAGAGGAGCAACCTTCTTATATATTAGTCATTTACGATACAAGATTTTTAGGATCTGAACAAATAAAAATTTGAAATTTACAGAGAATGTGATACTATTAAAAAGTGAAAATCTACATTTCACTGAGCCCTGCATTAGCCTCATCTAAGTGCTGTGGCAAACCTACAGAAACTGTACTAAACTTACTGTTATTCAGAGGGGAAAGAAGTGAATGGAACAAGCAGTGATAAGTATACAAGGCAAAAACATTCATGAGATGAACTACTGAAGGGAACAGTATAATAAAGGTACAATTAGAAACAAAACCATTGTAGAAACTAAAGAAAATGATACAGGTAAGAATTCAAAACAGAGAATCATAAGATTTATAGAATACAAAGGCATGATATAAATTATCACTATTGGGCCCCAATGACCAACACTGGACTAAAATTAGTAGGAGACAGTAAATTATCTAACCTCAAAAGTATGATTTAAAAATATAACTGAATATTATGAGTATGAATTTTGAAATATAATGAAACAAACATATATCAAAGAAAAACTTGCTAAAAACCCACAAAAAATAAAATACAAACTTTTCCTCAGAAAACTTCAGAAAAGTTTGGCCTTTTTCTCTCTCTTATTGCTGATACTGTAAACATAGCAAATTACTTGGTGGCATATTGAAGACTACTGGGGTACTGAAAGAATGAAGACAAAATTTACTTCCTAGTTAAACACAAAAATCATAAAAAGCAAGAAGATATAAAGAAACACATGAAGTAATACTGCTACTACATCTATTATGAACATTTTTATAGTGCTTGCTACATGCCAGGCACTGTCAATAAGTCCTAGTTTTTCTTACGCAATTCTCATAATAGTTCTATGAGGAAAATAATACAATTTTCTTCCATTTTACAGATGATAACTGAGATCCCAACTCACACAACTAATAGAGAGTAAGCAAGTCTTGACTCCAGAATCCATGTTGCTAATCTAACCACCATACTACACAACACTATTACACATACAGACAATGCCATGGCAAATTTTCTCCTGTTAGAACAGAATGACTCCATTTGGATACTGCACTACATTTGAAAAAAGCACATGCTATGTAAATTAATATATTTTATTCCCAGAGGTATTTTACTTCTTGGATGGCTTTTTACATGACTTAAAATCCCATGATTATTTTTTTAACAAAAATACTAGGGAAAAAACACTGTTCTTTATTAAAAAAAAAAAAAAAAAATCACTCACTATATCAGTTAAAAAGAAGCCAGAATCTATATTTTATAACTACAAAACTCAGAAATATACTTGCTATGCAGAAGTTCTACTGAGTAGATTTTTCCTAGTATTTTTCATCATTGCTTCCTATATGATGTATCTGATGCTATATATGACAAGTTTAATGTGAAAATACATTTGAAATAGAGGACAAGCTATAGTTTTTCTACCTTCTTTGAATAAAAAGGTCCAAAAATGAAACTCAGCTATTAAAGATAAAAAAAATTTTTTTTTAAAGTTTAAGATCTATAATATATACTACCATCACCAGAGATTCTAATTTTAGAAAAGTGACTGCTTTATCTCTTAGGTAGAGCATTCTCACTGACGCCCCCCCTGTTGGCTGAAAAGGTTATTCCGCTAGTGGAAAGAAAAAAAAATCACAAACCTATGAAAATGGAAAATGGCTTTAATTCATCTAGTTTTAAAAGTGGTAATTTATAGGTAGGAAAACAAATTATAGGTCTATATATGACGAAAAAGTTTTAAAGATTGGAAAAACTGAGGTTAAGGAGTAATGGTTAACATCAAGGAGCATGCTTTAAAAATTAGCTCATTTTAAATACTTTTTGAAAGTATATAGAACATATGCTTATCCGTTTCTGCGGTTAAGATAGAAAATGTACCTCAAATAAAATTTAGTGCCTTACCTTAGACCAAAGATGTGTGATTGTTCATAGTTGAATAAAGAACGAATCTTAGCTTCTGAATTCAAAATTATAAGTCTATCTATAATATCCTGAAAAAGAAAGACTTAGAGTGAGACTGTGGTTGACCGAAACCATTTAAAAAAAAAAAAAACCAACTCAAGAAAGATTAAGATCTATGGTTCTCAAACTTGGCTTTATATTTGATCACTTAAGGAGCAGTTAAAAAAAAAAATTACCAATGCCCAAGTCTCACCATTAGAGATTCTGAATTAATTGTTCTTGGTGTGTCTGAGCATCAAGATTTGTTAAAGTTTGTGAAACAAGTCATCTCATGTTTAGCCAAAGTGGAGAATCACTAATTTCTACCTCATTCTGGTACTGTGTGAGCAACTTATACAACCAGCTAAATACTGACCAAACTGTAAAAAAACAATGTAAACTACTTTGAAAAACAAATATGAAATCTACAAATGTGAAGCATGAACAGTGGATTTGAATAGTTTTATCTAGTAGCTGAAACTTGTTGACAGTCTCTGCTCATGTAAATCAGTGGTTTCCAACCCTGGTTGAACACTGGAATCACCTAGAGAACTTCAAAAAGAAAATTATATTTACATATACACATGACTAATGCCCAAGCTTTCTCTACCCCAGACCAATTTAGTCAATATCCTTGGGGGTGTGATTTTGACACTAATAACCTTTAAAAGATTCTCAAGTTGTTACAATGTGTAGCCAGGCTTAAAAATCATGATGCAAGTGCAGGGAGAACCTGAGGACCCAGGTGCCACCAGCCATCCCAAACCCTGACAATGTAACCCTACTATGCAATTCTGAGCGCTCTCTAAAAGTCTTTCTTTTTAGAATGCCCCGTTTTGTGTAGATCTTTGGGTTTAGGCCTAAGAAAGTTATTCATAGATGTATACTTGTCTCTCTCATTGTTCATTTTCTTGACCAAGAAACTTGCTACACCCCAGGAGTTCTAATGAAGACATTTCTGTAAACAATAGGTAAAAAGGCAGGTTTTGCCAGGGAGTAAATATCTACAGAGGTCTACATGGATGATAGTACAAATGTCATATCATCAAATAAATAAGAAGCATGGAAATGACTTTACAAGGCTGAGGAAATAAGCTTTCAAAAAACATAAATCAAAACACAGTAAAAACTAGATTTTGTGCCAACTTGTATAATAAAAGTTTATACCTAACACTTAGGAATGCATGCATTTATTATTGTTATACAGATAGCCTGTAAAAATGTGTAAATACTAGCACAAAAGTTTATAATCAGCAAACATTATATAAACTGCCTAACATGAAGGATAAAAAGATTGCCATCTGAAAATCTGTCATTTTGTTTGCTTCTAGCTGGACACTCCTCTCTCAAACTTTATGATAGAACCTGAACTAAGTAATTCATTCATATTCCCAGCTTCACATTCAGATTCTCAATAATATATCCACTCTCTTCCTTCTCCTAATCTCTCCTTTGACAGTCCTGATTAGGCACAGTGACAGAGCCATGGAGCTCTCCTTGACTTGTCGAGGCACCTGATTACTATTAAGTAATCCCCATATATATGGAGAAACTTGTTTGCCAGGTGTTTCTTCAAACAGGTAGATATTTTTACTGCTAAAAATAATTTAAGAAATTATCACTGTTTTATCATCATCTTCACAGATTAATCTAGAATTATGTATCACTGTCCTTCTCTTATCTGAGAGAAGAGCATCTGCCCATCAGTTCTATGACCGTAGCTTTTGGAAGGATTACTCTGGACTTCTCTTCATTAGTAGGATACTACTAGTATAGGTGACTGAAATTTGTCCAACTATCTGGATACTAAGCTCAGACTCTGACAGAGAGTGACACTTTGGAACTCTATAAAGTTCTAGTTCCAAATGCTGAGTACTAGATATTTTAAAAATAAAAGAGGTAGAAAATATATTACCAGCAAGCTAATAGAAGAGTAGATTGCAGTGATCTATCAATGATAATGCATTTTCAGAGAACAAATGTTACGGTAAATAATTTGTTCTTTAAAGAGGATTACATTGATGGATCACCACTTAGGGAAGAAAATGAAACTCCTGGGAAGCCTCCCTTATGGAGAACTTCAGTTTCTAAGCACTGCAACATGTGTCAATAAGGCAATCAGTTTTTTAAATCAAGCAGCATCTTCCTAACAACGAAGAAGTGGCAAGTAAGGCCTGGGACTCAAAAAAACAAAAACAAGTCTGAAATTCTTTTTAAACGATACTGCCCAACTAGAAAATACACTGCGATCTAGTAGGCCAGAATGAAACCAAAACTAGGAAAACAAAGGAATATCGATTCACACAAATACATACATGCCTGAGTGCCTGCTGTTTACAAGTGTCCCAATGGTCATGTGTGTGTTACCTCTTTTCACTTCAGAAAGGGATAAGTGCAAGAAGGGACAGATCAGTTATAATGCCAATACTCCTTCACCTGCACCACTAGGAGTGGCTTGTGACTGGTTAGCTCATGAACATCCTCAAACAAAACTCAACCTTTAAGGTTCTTCCTTGAGATTTTTCAAGTGAGAGGGCTCTTAATCTATTCTGGCTGCTATAACAGAGTATGATAGACTGGGTGGCTTATAAACAACAGAAATTTTATTTTTCTTTTTATTTTAATTTTTTTTTTTAGAGATTTTTATTTATTTATTTGACAGGGAGAGATCACAAGTAGGCAGAGAGGCAGGCAGAGAGAGAGCAGATGAAGCAGGCTCCCTGCCGAGCAGAGAGCTCGATGCAGGACTCGATCTCAGGACCCTGAGATCATGACCCAAGCCAAAGGCAGAGGCCCAACCCACTGAGCCACCCAGGTGCCCCAGAAATTTTATTTCTTACAGTTCTGGATGCTGAGAGGTCCAAAATCAAGGCAACAGATTTTGTGTCTGGCAAGGACCCACTTTCTAGTTTTTAGATAGTTATCTTTTCACTGTGCCCTCACACGGCAGAAGGGGTAAGAGATTTCTCTAGAGTCCATTTTTTTTTTCAATTATCCATAACCACACCTCGGATAAACCTCATTGGCTACGATATTGCCACTGTGCAAAACTGGAGTCTATAATGTTTTAAAGGTACTAATCACTTCGTGAAGGCCCACCCCCAATATCACATTGGGGATTAGGTTTCAACATATGTATTCTGGGGGTATTCAGTCTATAGGAGGGAAGGAGAGGAAAAGGCCACTCTCCTGTTTGGTAACCTAGTGAATTACACTGTGACCCCAACAAAAGATATGTCCACATCCTAATCTCCGGAACCTATGATTGTTACCCTATTTGGCAAAAGAGTGTTTGAACTAGGTAATTAAGAATTCTGAGATAAGATCATTCTGGATTAACCCAAGTGGGCCCTGACACTGTGACAGGTATCCTTAGAAGGGAAAGACAAAGGGAGATTTAAGACAGATGAGGGAGAAAATCTTGTGAAGATGGAGGGCAGAAACTGGAGTTATGTTAGCAAAAAGACATGAAATGCCTGGAACAACCAGAAGCTGAAGAATTCTCCCCTGGAGCCTTTAGAGGGAATGTGTCCCTATTAAAACCTTGATTTTAGACTTCTGGGCTCCCGAACTATAAGAGAATAAATTTCTGTTGTTGTCATCTACCCAGTTTGTGGCCATTTGTTATGACAGCCCTAGAAAACAACAACAAGGGGAAATGGTGAAGATGTCAGTATAAAGTAACAGGTAGTCCTGTGTACTCTCCTATAGAGAACACCATCTGGAGAAGAAAACACTAATGATAATTATACCAGGCAATTTTATAGCATTTATTATCTGCCAAACAGTGACTTGAACTTTTATATTTCATTTAATTCTTACAACAACCCTGGGAAAGGAACATTACTGGTCTCTTTTAACAGAAAATTAAAGTTCATCTTGTCTGAAGTCGCACAGTTTCTAAAAGGCAGAAATGGGAATCTAATCCAGGCAGTCTGGCTTCAGAATACAAACTCTTAACCACTACACTATGCATAGCTTTCAATAAAGCCAAGATAGGCAGTAACAGGACAAGATGACACAGACAGACAGACAAATGTGAATCTACCGTCGAAGTTCTATTTCTACTTGTCCTCGTTTTTTGTTTTGTTCTTTGCTCTTGTGGCACAATGAAGTCCACAAATATTTAATTTAGCATGTACTGCACACCTACTGTGTGCCAGGCATTATGCTAAATACTGCAAACATATTCTCAGGGTTGAAAAAGAGCTTAAAGATTATGTGCTACATCCATCCAATACGTTTTTGGATCTGATCTGCAGTATCTCCACCAAGAAGAAACAAGATAAGGAACTCACAGAATCCCAAGGTAGCCTATCTCGCTTTTAGTCAGCTCTGACAATTAGCAAGTTCTCCCTTAGGTTAATTCACTGTTTATACTCCTTGGTTATGCAAAGAACATGGAATACTCTTGTCACCAGTACTGGGATCCAAATTTCCCAGTTACCTCCCACATCATGACTCTACACAAGCTGCAGATGTTTATTAGAGCCAATATATTTTCTAATGCAGGTCAATAAATATCCTCTTCTGCTGAAACTAATTCAAACTGAGTTTCTCCAATAACTAAAGAGGTCTTACCTAATACATCACTTATATAGCTACAAATTAAGTGAAAGGGGCTGGAGAACAATCAAAGATTTCATGTTTAAAAGACATATCAGAAATATTAGAAAACAGAATATTTTTTTTATTGACCTTTAACTTACTAAAGTGCAACTTGAGAGTTGTTTACAGGACCTAGAGTTTTTGTAGATACCTGATACGAAATCATAGAAGTTAAGGTCTAACATCCCTAAAATATAAAGAATTCCTCAAAACTAAGAAAAAGAAAACAAATAGAAAATTATTAAAAATAAATTGAAACACCATTGAGAAGTCATCAATGGCCATTAAAGCATAAGAAAAAAAATGTGCTATTCACAAGAAAAACACACATTAACACTTTCCTCAGGTCAGATATCTACACCTCTGATCACATAAACAACTTAATGAGACTGTTAGAAAACAGTAACTATTATACCTCATTGATGGGAAAGCAGAACGATTACTCCCTGTGGATAAAAATCTAGCGATATATACTAAAATTACATATGAATTTACCTTTCAACCCAGCAATCCCACTTCCAGAAATCTAGCTCAAATATACTATCTATAGTAGGCAGAATGTAAGAGGCCTCAAGATTCTCAGGCCTTAAACACTAGTGCATGTATTGCTATGAAGAGATTTTTGCGGAAGTCCTTAATTGATTTTAAAATAGGAGATTATCTGAGTGGCTCTGATATCACTGCAAGAGCCATTTAAAAGAAAAGAATTTTGGGGGGCTGCTCACAGAAGAGGAGATTCAAAGCATGAAAAGGATTTGATAGGAGAAAGGTTGTTCACAGTTGAAATGGAGGGGGCCACAGGACAAAGCCCCAGGAGCAACTCTTGGCTGACAGCCCCCAAAAAGCCAGGCACTTTAGTCCTACAACCTAAGAAACTGAATCCTGCCCAGAATTAATTTGGAAATGCAGTTTTCCCCAGGGCCTCCTGATAAACTTAGCCTACCCAACATCTTGATTTCGGCTTATAATACTCTGAGCAGAAAACCCAGGTACACAGTGCCAGACTTCTGATATACAAAACTGTGAGCTCATAAATGGGTGGTTTTAATTTGCTAAATTTGTAGCAAGTTGTTATACAACAGTAGAAAAAATATATAGGCAAACTGGTAAGTACAATAAATATAAACCAAACTATTAATTTGGCATAACTTATAATACCAAAAACCTTAAAGAATCCAGTGTCTACCAACAGATGACTGGTAAATAAAAACACAACACATCCACACAACAGTATACCATCCATTTGTAAAAGAGTTAAGGGCAGAGCTCTATATACTGGTGTGCGGTAATCTCAAAGACACAGAATTAAAAGAAAAATGCAGGGGCGCCTGGGTGGCTCAGTCAGTATGCCTTCAGCTCAGGTCCTGATCCCTGAGCCCTGAGATGCTGCCCACCTCATACCCTCTCTCTCTCAAACAAATAAAATATTTTTTAAAAATAAGAGAAAATGCAGAGACAGGACAGTGTTTAAAGCATACTATCTTTTGCTTAAGTCTGGAGGGAAAAAAATATATATATACTTTTTAAAAGTGAAAGTTGTAAAGTAATATTTGAAGGATAAACCAAAAACTAACAAAAAGTGTTAGCTATAAGGGAATGTTATAAAAAAGAACTTTCTGCAATGACGGAAATACTATCTGTCTGTGTTATCCAACAGAGTAGCCATTGCCCACCTATGGTTAATGGGCACTTGAAAACTTGAAATGTGGATAGTACTTAAAAGAAAGAAATTTTGAATTTTATTTTGTTGTCACTGATTTAAATTTAAATAACTACATGGAGCTAGCAGATATTATATTGAAGATCAAAACATACATACACAGAGAAAGGACAAAGGGAGATTAATATGCAAGCACATTCTGTGAATATACTTTGTGACATACTGGAGTCACTTTTTTTTTTTAAGATTTTTATTTATTTCTCTGACAAAGAGAGATCACAAGTAGGCAGAGCAGCAGGCAGAGAGAGAGTGGGAAAGCAGCCTTCCTGCTGAGCAGAGAGCCCAATGCGGGGCTCAATTCCAGGACTCTGAAATCATGACCTGAGCCGAAGGCAGAGGCTTAACCCACTGAGCCATCCAGGCACCCCTGGAGTCACACATTTTAAAAGAACATTAATCATGTAATAATTGAAAAGGCAAAATTAATACAAAAGGTAAAACAACCTCTCAATTTAGAACATTCTAAAATAAATCTATCAAGTTAGTGGCATAACCAGGCAGAATGAGATTTACTTACTTCCAGTAACTTTTTAAAACACAGTACTTTGACTGTAAATCACTAGTGGCATACATCCTAAGAACAAAACTAACTGAAATGAAATATCAATATGCACACATTAATCTTATTTTATTCTGAAACTATTATATGTACATTGTACAATAAAAGCAAGTGAGTAGTTTTGTTCATGTCATTAGTCACCAAGCTTTTCTGTGAAAGAGAAAAATACAAGAAAAAATACAATATAGGCTCATGATGAATTTCTCTTAAAAAAAAAATGCTCTCCTTAGCTGTCTACTGAAATGACTAGAAATGATGACAACCCTCAACAAGGAACATTTCTAGCATCTAGGTTATAATTTCTAAATAACAATTCCTAGTAAAAGAAACAATTCTTTGAAGATGGCGGATTCCAGGACCGAGCCAGAAAATGTATACAATGAGCCTGGAATACCTTACATGAGAAAGAAATATATCAAACAGAAATAATTACATGTGAAAAGGACTCCATAGCCAAGGAATACCTTGATTATGAAAAGTAGTAATGATTAATCACACTGGATTGAAACATATACATATACAAATTAGAAGCTCATACTGATAATAATAACAAAACATCACTTTTGGAGATTATTAGACCAATTCACTACTCTGAGGATTTATAAATAGTCAAGTATTTATTCTGCCATTTCTGAAAAAAAGTTTTTCAGGATTTCCATTATTAAGCAATTCCAGTCAAGGACAAAAAGAATGCCAGAACTAGAATCACCATTTCACATCTCCTAGTGAAACACTGAATAAATGCAACCCAGGACAAATAACCCAGTTTTTCCAATAAATAATGGCATGGAAACAAAGAAAGAACTGTTTTAGAAAAAAGACATAAAAGACATAATAACTGAATGAAACATATGGACCTTCTTTGGATCATGACTCGACCAACTATTTAAAAAAAAAAAAAAAAGACATCTTAAGAAAAAGGAAACTTCTATGTAGACCACATATTAGATAATGTTAAGGGATTATAGCTAATATTTCAGAAAGGATTAAAGCCACAGATATTCAAAATGAGGTAATTCAAACAAAAGCAAAAACAAAACCCAGGGGTCCTTATTAGTTAGAGATGCATACTAAATTTATACACTAAATTATTCAGATAAATTGACATTATGCCTAAAATATGCTTTAATAATTCTCCAGGAAAAAAAAATGCAGGAGTAAAGGGGAGGAAACTGTATAAGAGGAGTGAAATAGAGGGAAGAATACGGACAGAATGCTGATCAAAGCTAAAGTTTAGTGTTGGGTATATGGGAGTTCATTAGACCATTTTAAATGAAAGTTTGAAAGTATCCACAAAAGAAAGCCCAGCCATGAATTTGTGTAAATACATGTACAAACACATGCACACACACCGTTCCTCAGTTTAACTTCCTAGGGTTCCTGCCACAGGACTCCCAAAGAAAACAGAAAGATACTGAATTTATATTCTTTTGAATAAAGCCTAAGAAGGGCCAAAATCATCTAGGGCCTATCAAATGATTAATAAAACAATGAAGTTACTGAGAACCTACCAAGCTCAAAAGAAAGACAAAACAACTAGTGAGACATTTTTGGCCAAAGATAAAATATAGTTCCTCTCCTCATGGATTTTACAGTTCATTAGGAGAGAGAAATGCAAAAGTAATTATACAATAATGTGACCTATGAGATGACTTCACAGAAAGAGTAAAGCATGAAAAATGAGGAGATACTACTATCTAGCCAAAAGGCAAGGTTAGATAGCTTCCAGACACCAGAGAAAGGAAGAAACTTGTCTGATTACCCTGGAAGTCAGAGAGTAAAAGGTGAAAAGAGACCAAAAAAAAAAAGGCTTTGAGAAACAAGGAGAAGCTGTCTGTCCTCATGCAAAGGAATGTGGCTACACGTGGAGGCAAAGAGAGATCAGCAAATATTTTAAATAGAATTACTGCATCTGGTTTTCATTTCTAAAGGACCACTCTGAAAATTAATCATCATTAGGATAAATTATAGGTTGAACTGGGAAAAAAAGCAGTTCGGATCTCACTGACGTAATCTAGACAACAAATGACAGTCCGAGCTAAGATGTTTTTAATAGAAATTTAAAAAGTAAACAACATGTGGTTATTTGGGAGGCAAAAATCTATACATGGTGATTAACTGCATATATAGAAAGAGAAGTCAACAATGACTTCCAGGTTTCTAGCTCACTCAACTGTGTGGATGATGGAACTGTAGAAAAAAAAAGTATATTCAGTTGTAGAAGTGGTAAGACTGAGATGCTCGTAAGTATTCCAGATGTCAATTATCTGGTATAAATCTGAGTACAGATTCAACAGTCAGGTGAGCATTATAGGTCAGAATTGTCAGTGTACAACTAAAACTGCACTATTGGAAGAGATCAATCTGGATGATAGGTGGCAGAGGAAGAGAAGTCCACAAATGCCAAGATGCAAGTAAGCACAAGGTAAAATTGAAACTCTTCAAAGAAAAGAGAATATAAATTAAAAATTCAACATTAGAAGTACCTATCTTTATATCTCATTCATAAAATTATCAAAAAATTTACAAAGCAGAGAAAGTTTAAAAAAAATTAAAATGTTTAAGATTAACAAGAATTAAAAGTATTCAAATGAGCAAAACTATAGAAAAAACAATTACATACAAGACAAAGTGACCAGAAAATAAGAATGGTTAACAGAATTTCAGTGTTAATTAAATAATTCTTTATGAATGCATAAATATACATTATCTTGTGAGTTTGATTCAGAATTAAATAATCCTTTATGAATGCATAAACACATATTTTGTATATTTAATTCATAAACTTACCAAAGATGAGGAACTAAATACCTCTAAATGATTAAAACAAGTTACCCATTTAGGAGTATGAATATGAAAAAAGTCTCAAATAAATATGTATATACTGCCCTCATGGGGCAGTAATATGTAGTTCATTAAAATACAAGCAGAAAATACATTGGACTGCTTGTATATAGTTTAATCCTAATTATTCTAGCCAATGAAGAAGCAACACTGGTGTGACTAATAAACCACCTAAAAGTCATTCATGTACATATTTCTGCTTATGCCAGGTTTCTTTCCTGATTGGGAAGCATTAACTTTGTATTCCAAGAGGTGTTGTAACTTTAAGGTGACCTGGATCAAAAATTCCATGCACAGATAATTCGGAGCTGATATTCCATGGGTAAATAAATCAAATCAGCTTTTAAACACCATTAAATAACGTTCCTTTTTTCTGTCAAACTGCACTGTACTATAAATCTCAAGTAAAGGTAAAGTAAAGTAAAGGTAAAGTAAAAGGTAAAGATATTAAAAAAATGACTTACAATAACACATGTTGGGACTTCACGAAGAGAATATTCTGCTTTATTAGGAAGATCCTGATTGCCTACCAGCTCATAAACAGCAGGATAAGGTAACAAGTTCACCAATCCTAAAAAAGACTAGGCAGGGAAGAAAGAAAACACTGTCATTTAAATGGTGCATTTTTTCAACCACATCCATAGTATAGTTTTATAGGAGTACGACTATGAGGACTAATTTTTTAAATAAGCCTAATTAATCCACATAAATGTGAAATATATACCTGCTAAGTACCAAAAAGCCATCATCAGCAATATGTGCTCACAATGCATTAACAATTGTAACAGAATATATAGGAGTTTGTTTTAAAATATCTTGTATCTCCTGAAAAGTTTGGTTTTGAGGGGGAAAAAAATGAAATGACCCATCCTTCTATTATTTGCATTATTATAATTAATGCATAAGAAATACAAGAGAGTAACACTGTGGGGCTCTGGAGCAAGATAATAAATTCTAAATATTCTTGCACTCAGGCCACAAGGCTTTCTTTATCCTTTAACTACATTCACTGGAAATCCAACTAACCTAAACATTATAGTTAATTTAAATTTTTTAAAGATTTTATTTATTTGACAGAAAGAGACACAGCGAGAGAGGGAACACAAGCAGGAGGAGTGGGAGAGGGAGAGCCAGGGTTCCTATAGAGCAGGGAGCCCGATGTCGGGCTTGGGGTTGGATCGCAGGATTCTAGAAGCCACTTAATGAATGAGCCACACAGGCACCCCTATAGTTCATTTTTTTAAATAAAGATTTTATTTATTTATTTGACAGAGAGAGAACACAAGTAGGCAGAGCAGCAGGCAGAAGAAGGGGGAGGAGAAGCAGGCTCTCCACAGAGCAGGGAGCTGAATGATGGACAGGATTCTAGGTCCTTGGGACCATGACCTATGCCAAAGGCAGCCTCTTAACCAACTATAGTTAATTTTTAAAAGCCCTGGCTTTTCCTATCAAAACCAGCTCATTTTCTGGTGTAACCTTAACAAGTTAATCTCTCCATGAAGTTTTAAGCTCTTACTCTCATTTCACTTTACTAAAAGCAACCTGAATATTTTTCTCAGGCACAGTTCATTCTTTGGATCCCCTACACAAAAGCATGCAGTGGTTGCCCATCACAAGAAGCTTAACTTAGTATGACTTTCAGGCACTTTACTAATTGACACCTTTCTCAGCTTCATGGTGTCAAAAGCCTTATTTTCCATTATTCCTCAGCAGGAAGTCACTACTTCAGTCAATTGAATGCCTGCGGTCTCCTTCAAATAAATGACTTCCACATATGCAAACCATTTTATCCTAACAATATATTCCTCAAGCCCTCCCACTTACTCATTATCCCACTTCATAAGTTTGCCACATTTTTTCTAGAAGGCTTTCTAATGAGCTCTATTCACCTCTAGAAACCCTGTATCCTGCCAATACTTGTATGTTTCATTTGTATTGTATTAACTGTATTTGTTTGTAACTATAGTATTAAGTTTTCTGCCTGCCATTTTAAAAGTTCTTCACTGGATTCAGAAAATTTGAGAATCAAGTTAAGAATTTTCACTATAATCAAAACATGAGAAAATTTAAAAGAAGTTAGTTCGATCTCTCACATAATAGATGAAAAAACTTAAGGACCAGAGAAGTTAAGCGACTTGGCCAAAAACACGCAATCAGATAGCTGGTACCAGAACTAATCAATATTTTCTTACTTTCAGGCTAGGTTACTCATTCCAGATCCCAGCATAATCGAACGCTATTTAACAAGACACCTATGCTACACAGTCTTTGTTTGAGGTCTTGGAAGGTTCAGTTCATCTTGCCCCCACCTCCACCCCTATTATGCCAAATGAAATATTCCATAACAAATAACAGTGGTTATAGTGAATATATTTAACACAGTGGGTCTTAACAAACATTGCTGTAGAAAAATGAACTCTTTAAAAGCTTCCTTTTCTTCCCATGAATATTCCACAAAATGAAGATGGAATTTCAAAGTATTTCTAAGGAAATAATCTATATACTACTGACTAAAACCTAGTATCATTTGCATAGCAATAAAGTTATCATAAAGTAGAATAACTAAATTTAATAACCTAGTTACCACTTACTGAATGCTTATGTAAAGAACACTATGCAAAAACTGTTCACTATAGAGAAAAACAAAAAGTGGTAGCAAGAAAAGGATGTTTAAGGAATGTGTCAATTAATTATACATAAAATGAACTGCAGGGAAACTACAAAGTTCATGGCCACCTAGGAAAAATTCACTAATCATCAAGGTGTTTACCACAAAAATGATTAAGATAGATTCCATATTTGTATTATTCATCTAGTTTATGAAAAAATAAGTTAAAAAAAAACAGAAAATGCCTTAAACATGGAAATATTTTAAAATGTTAATATTAGCCCAATATTTAGAGTTATAAATGTCTTATTTAAAATATCCTTCCCACTGACTGTTGCCATGACAGATTACAGGAAACTTAATAAATGTTTATCTTAACATCTGACACTGTCCATCAAGATATATGGTCTTTAGGGGCGCCTGGGTGGCTCAGAGGGTCAAAGCTTCTGCCTTTGGCTTGGGTTGTGACCCCAGGGTCCTGGGATCGAGCTCACATCAGGCTCTCTGCTCAGCAGGGAACCTGCTTTCCCCTCTCTCTCTCTCTGCCTGCCTCTCTACCTACTTATGATCTTTGTCTATCAAATAAATAAATAAAATCTTTAAAAAAAAAAAGGTATATGGTCTTTACAAATCACATATCAATACTATACTGAGAGTTTTTGTATTATTTGCACATGAGGCATTCCATAGGTGAACATGAAACTTCCTCCTTTCATCTAAGAAATAAAACCATTCAGACCACATAGAATCATGATTACTTCTGATATGGTACTCTAAACTAATTATATAGAACATAAGGTAAAAATAATTTTGTATTAGCATACTGCAAGATTGTGATGTCTTAATAAACACTTGCAGAATTTAAGAAAATATTTATAACATAATCATGAGTTACCATAAAAACATAAGATGTTGCTAATATCAAACATTAATTATCCTAAAATTTATATTAGCACAAAACATTTTACTTCCATGTCTTGAAAAAAATAAGGCTTTGTAAGTAGTAAGGAAACTAATTAAAGGTTAAATATTTTATATATTTTGAGACTAAACCATTTTAAAATTACCCAAGATCAAACACTTTTTTATGAAATAAAACTCCTTCAGGTTGAAAATGATCACCCATTCACTTATTAATTCAAAATATTTTAACACCAGCTGTTTATTGGCAATTATGCCAGATGATAAAAGTAAAAATATGAATGAATAAAGGAATGGTCCCTGCCCTCAAGGACTCACACAGTAACAGAGGACAAATACACTATTAGAGCATTTAAAATGGTTCTCCAGGGGTGCCTGGGTGGCTCAGTTGGTTAAGCATCTGCCTTTGGCTCTGGTCATGATCCCAAGGTCCTGGGATCCAGCCCTACATGAGGCTCCCTGCTCAGCAGGGAGCCAGCTTCTCCCTTTCCCTCTGCCTGCTACTCTGCTTACTTATGCTCTGTCAAATAAATAAATAAATAAATAAATAAAAATCTTTAAAAATTAAAAATAAATAAAATGGTTCTCTAAATTACCTGATAGTACCATACTATGGAGAGGGATGGAAGGACATTGGGAGGATCACATTATACAGCAAAGCAAGTGTGTGATAAGAACTGTGACTGCAAAGTAGCAAGCAGATAGGCAGATGTACTATGTTAACGAGCACTAATTTTATCCTTTAGAAAAAAAAAAACAAAGGTTTTCCAGAAAAGTAATGAAAATTTCACATTATCTTATAAGATAGAAAGCTATGAAGGAAAACAGTTGTGAGGGTAGACAATACTGGGAAAAAAGAAATTAAGATTCAGAGTTCTAAGAATGAGATATCAACTACACTTATTACACCAAAACTGTATTTTCAAGTGTCTAATGCAGAAATCAGAAAGTGATTTAAAAAAGGCAAATTTGAGATAAGAGAATCAAACCATTTAAAATAGTTTTACACCTTTCTAGTCTGTATGCCTTTTTTTTCCCCTCGTCTTATCACACTAAGATCTAATACAATGCTAAATTGGTAAGAGTAAGCAGATTTTAGGTCCAATATTTCACCATTAAATACGAGATTCACGTTTTTGATAGATTGTATGTATCAGATTGAAAGAAATCTTCTGGGTTTTTATCAAATATGGGCATTTAACTTTGTCAAATGATGTGTCCATGTCTACTGATATCATCATATGAGTCTTCTTTATTCTATTAATATAGTGAATTATCGTCCCATTTTAGAATAAGAAACCAACTTTCTGTTGCCTGGGATAAACCCCACTTGATCATAAAAAATAATAGATCCTTTTATATATTACTATAAGCAATTTGATAATATTTTGTGTTTTTTTTTGGTAACAGTTTTTTCTAATCCACATCAATATTTTGCTGGCCTCCTCACATAAGTTAGAAATTGATTCTTCAACCTCTGTTTTGTGAAAAACTTTTTGTGAGATTGGTTTTCTTTCTCCTTTAACAGTTTCATAGAATTCACCAGTGAAATCATGTGGCTCTCTATGGTAAGTTTTTTAATAATTTGATTTCTTTAACAGAAATATAGCCACTAAGAATTTCTGTTTTATACTGGGTCAGTTTGGTAAGCATATTTAAGAAGTTTGTCATTTTTATCTTAATTGTTTAATTTATAGCATAAAGCTGATTGTAATATTCCTTCATTATTCCCTAGTAACTATGGGATCTTCGGTGAAACTCTTCTTTCGTTCTTGATTAATTTGGGGTCCCTCATTTTCTTGATGTCTCTAGCCAGGAGTTTATTATTTTTAATAATCATTTGTAAGTACCAAATTTTGGTTTTGTTACTTCTCTTGTTTGTCTTTTTTCTGTTTCACTGATTTCTGCTTTATTATTTCCCTTCCTCCATGTTCTTTGGATATAACCTGTCCTTTTTCTAGTTTCTTCTAGAGTGAGAACCTGACTCTTAATTTTAGGTATTTCTAATATAAATATTTACAGTTAAATTCCTCTTAGAACTCCTTCAGATACATTTGCAAGTTTTCTATTTTATTTTTATTTTCTGCTTTAAAATATTTCCTCGTTTCCCTTATGACTTCTTTGAGCTGTGTGTAATTTAGAAGTGTATTTTCAAATATTTCAGATTTTGCAGTTTCTAGCTTGTGATACTTAAATTCACTGTGGTCTCAGAACACACTTTGTATTATTCCAATCATTTTAAATTTATGCAGACTTAACACTCTAGCCCAGCAAGTCTCTTGGTAAGCATGCTGAGTGCTCTTGAAAAGAATATGTGTTCTGCAGTCACTGAATATAGTATCCTATAAAGAGCAATTAGATCAAATGATGACTAGAGATATTCATATCATGTACCTGAGAACAGACTGAAAGATGTTACATCAATTGCTAAAAGAGGAATGTTAGTATCTTCAACTGTTACTATCCAGTTGCCTATTTCTTCCTTAAGCTATTTTAATACTACACATATTTTGAATCTCATTTCTAGGACCATAACTAACTTATGGTTGTTATATCTTCCTGATATATTGACCAGATTATGTTCAAATGTTTCTTAATCCAACACTACTTCATTTTCTATGTCTCTGACATTAAATACTGCTACTGCAAGTCTTCTAATGTATACTTTTCCTTTCTTTTTTATATTCATTGACTTTCAACTTTTTCTTTAAAGTGAATTTCTTCAGAGACAGCGTATTATTGGGTCTTATTCTGAAAATCTTTAGTCTCTTACATGTAATACAATTATTGATTAGGGCTACAATTTCCCATTTGTTTTCTTTTTTCCCATCCCCTTTCTGAGTTTTGGGATTATTTTTAGAACTTTATTTTAGCTGTATCTTTTGCATTTACTTAGTGGTTTTTCCAGGTCAGCTATCCAACAGACCTCTCTGTGGTGTTGGAAATGTTATATTAATTGAACTATGCAACAGTCACTAGTTCCATGTGGCTACTGAACACTTAAGATATGATTAAATGTACTTGAGGGACTGCATCTTTAACTTCGATTTTAAGTAGGTTTATATAGCCATATGGTACTATTGTCTATCATATTCTAAAGCACAGATAACAGAGAAGTAAGAGGAGGGTGAACTGGAAATAAATTTAGTGTACCTCATATACTGAGGCCACATTATTATTTTCTACAATTTAAAATATAGCAAAATTAAATCCAGAAAGTAAAATTAAATCCCAATTTTCTAGGGAATAATATTTAGAATTATAAGCTGGGTACTAAGAATGTTTGCTATGAGTTGTTTCTAGATAATTCAGTCGGTAGCTTAGAGGAGCATACATTTTTTTTTAATAGAAATTAACATTAGTTTATACTGACATTTCTAATGCAAAGTCAAATTAGTTAAATAAAATCCCAACCTTATAAGAGAAAAAAAATATTTTTTAGGGATTAAAATTAATGTTGTTCCACTTCATGTAAAATTTAAGAATCGTGAAACCACATAGATTTGTATACCATTAATACCACTTGCTTATCCTGTGTGGTAGACCTGTCATATATATTAACTCTAAGTATAAAATAAATCCCATTATTGTGATAGTTTTCTTATAAACAGTCTTATGAATTAAGAGAAAAACAGGTTTGTTTGTTTTTTAAGATTTTATTTATTTGAGAGAGAAAGAGTGCACACACGAACACAGGTGAGCAAGGGGTAAAGGGAGAGGCAAAGGGAGTAGAAGAGAGAGGAAGGGAGAGGAAGAAAGGAAGAGAGAGAATTTCAAGCAGACACCACACTGAGGGGGTGGCTTGACAGAAGGCTCAGATTTCACACTCCTAAGCCAAAACCAAGGCAAATGCTTAATGGACTGAGCCGCCTAACTGCCCCAACAGGCTTTTTTATACTCAACTCACCTACCTGCAATTTCTTTTCAGTCTGAAAATCCAAATATCCATCAGGTATCATTGTCCTTCAACCTGAAGAAATTCTTTTAGTGTTAAATAAAATGCAGGTTTGCTGGAAAATATTTTCTTAGCCTTTGAAGTTTAATTTACTTTTATCCTTGAGTATTTTTGCTGGATACAGAAATCTAGGTGGACTGGGCTTCTCCCCTTTCAGCACATTAAAGATATGCTATTATCTCCTGGCCTCTGCAGTTTCTAATTAGACATACTGCAGTTTCTAACAGCACACTTTACTGCTATTCCTCTGTGTATGCGATTTTCTATGCCTTCTTTCCAGATTTTCTTTTTATCTTTACTTTTCAGCAGTTTGTATGTCTATAATGAGCCTTATTGTGGTTTCCTTTGCATTTTCATTCTTTGTATACTCTTCCTTGGGATTCACTAAGATTCTTGATCTGTAAGTTTACGTTTTTCAAGATATTTGGAAATTCAGTTTTTGTTTAATATCTTTCTGTCCCAATTCTCTTTCTCTTCAATATACCAATCAAATGTATTCAACCTCTTGATACAGGTCTCACAAATCACAGAAGCATCCCTTAGAGTTTTTCTCTCTGCTCTTCAGATTATATAATTTCTATTGATCTATCCCAAGTTCATGGACTAGTTTTTCTGTCATATTTAAATATTCTATTAAGCTCATCTAGAAAATTATTTCAGATAAAATGTTTAGTTCTAGAATTTCTATCTGGTTCTTTTAAATGGTTTCTATTTATCTACTACAATTTCCAGTTTCGTTACTCATTACAAGCATATCTTCCTTTGCATGCTACTTATAACAACAACTTCAAAATTCTTACAGATAATTCCAACTCAATCTCTATTACTTGCCTTTTTCTGGGTTTGAATCACATTTCTCTTATTCTCCATATGTCTAGTGATTATGGAATACATCCAATATATTATGAAAGATATATTCCACAATGCTGATTTTTTTTTATTTTTAATTTTTTATAAACATATATTTTTATCCCCAGGGGTACAGGTCTGTGAATCACCAGGTTTACACACTTCACAGCACTCACCAAAGCACATACCCTCTCCAATGTCCATAATCCCATCCCCTTCTCCCAACCCCCCTCCCCCTAGCAACCCTCAGTTTGTTCTGTGAGATTAAGAGTCACTTATGGTTTGTCTCCCTCCAAATTCCATCTTGTTTCATTGATTCTTCTTCTACCCACTTAAGCGCCCATGTTGCATCACCACTTCCTCATATCAGGGAGATCATATGATAGTTGTCTTTCTCTGCTTGACTTATTTCGCTAAGCATGATACGCTCTAGTTCCATCCATGTTGTCGCAAATGGCAAGATTTCATTTCTTTTGATGGCTGCATAGTATTCCATTGTGTATATATACCACATCTTCTTGATCCATTCATCTGTTGATGGACATCTAGGTTCTTTCCATAGTTTGGCTATTGTGGACATTGCTGCTATAAACATTCGGGTGCACGTGCCCCTTTGGATCACTATGTTTGTGTCTTTAGGGTAAATACCCAGTACTGCAATTGCTGGGTCATAGGGCAGTTCTATTTTCAACATTTTGAGGAACCTCTATGCTGTTTTCCAGAGTGGCTGCACCAGCTTGCATTCCCACCAACAGTGTAGAAGGGTTCCCATTTCTTCGCTTCCTCGCCAGCATCTGTCATTTCCTGACTTATTTTAGCCATTCTGAATGGTGTGAGGTGATATCTCATTGTGGTTTTGATTTGTATTTCCCTGATGACGAGTGATATGGAGCACTTTTTCATGTGTCTGTTGGCCATCTGGATGTCTTCTTTGCAGAAATGTCTGTTCATGTCCTCTGCCCATTTCTTGATTGGATTATTTGTTCTTTGGGTGTTGAGTTTGCTAAGTTCTTTATAGATTCTGGACACTAGTCCTTTATCTGATATGTCATTTGCAAATATCTTCTCCCATTCTGTCAGTTGTCTTTTGATTTTGTTAACTGTTTCCTTTGCTATGCAAAAGCTTTGGATCTTGATGAAATGCCAATAGTTCATTTTTGCCCTTGCTTCCCTTGCCTTTGTCGTTGTTCCTAGGAAGATGTTGCTGTGGCTGAGGTCGAAGAGGTTGCTGCCTGTGTTCTCCTCAAGGATTTTGATCGATTCCTTTCGCACATTGAGATCCTTCATCCATTTTTAGTCTATTTTCGTGTGCGGTGTAAGGAAATGGTCCAATTTCATTTTTCTGCATGTGGCTGTCCAATTTTCCCAGCACCATTTATTGAAGAGGCTGTCTTTTTTCCATTGGACACTCTTTCATGCTTTGTCGAAGATTAGTTGACTGTAGAGTTGAGGGTCTATTTCTAGGCTCTCTATTCTGTTCCATTGATCTATGTGTCTGTTTTTGTGCCAGTACCATGCTGTCTTGATGATGACAGCTTTGTAATAGAGCGTGAAATCCGGAATTGTGATGCCACCAACATTGGCTTTCTTTTTCAATATCCCTTTGGCTATTCGAGGTCTTTTCTGGTTCCATATAAATTTTAGAATTATTTGTTCCATTTCTTTGAAAAAGATGGATGGTACTTTGATAGGAATTGCATTAAATGTGTAGATTGCTTTAGGTAGCATAGACATTTTCACAATATTTATTCTTCCAATCCAGGAGCATGGAACATTTTTCCATTTCTTTGTGTCTTCCTCAATTTCTTTCATGAGTACTTTATAGTTTTCTGAGTATAGATTCTGTGTCTCTTTGGTTAGGTTTATTCCTAGGTATCTTATGGTTTTGGATGCAATTGTAAATGGGATTGACTCCTTAATATCTCTTTCTTCTGTCTTGCTGTTGGTGTAGAGAAATGCAACTGATTTCTGTGCATTGATTTTATATCCTGACACTTTACTGAATTCCTGTATAAGTTCTAGCAGTTTTGGAGTGGAGTCTTTTGGGTTTTCCACATATAGTATCATATCATCTGCAAAGAGTGATAATTTGACTTCTTCTTTGCCGATTTGGATGCCTTTAATTTCCTTTTGTTGTCTGATTGCTGAGGCTAGGACCTCTAGTACGATGTTGAATAGCAGTGGTGATACTGGACATCCCTGCCGTGTTCCTGACCTTAGCGGAAAAGCTTTCAGTTTTTCTCCATTGAGAATGATATTTGCGGTGGGTTTTTCATAGATGGCTTTGATGATATTGAGGTATGTGCCCTCTATCCCTACACTTTGAAGAGTTTTGATCAGGAAGGGATGCTGTACTTTGTCAAATGCTTTTTCAGCATCTATTGAGAGTATCATATGGTTCTTGTTCTTTCTTTTATTGATGTGTTGTATCACATTGACTGATTTGCGGATGTTGAACCAACCTTGCAGCCCTCGAATAAATCCCACTTGGTCGTGGTGAATAATCCTTTTAATGTACTGTTGAATCCTATTGGCTAGTATTTTGGTGAGTATTTTCGCATCTGTGTTCATCAAGGATATTGGTCAATAGCTCTCTTTTTTGATGGGATCCTTGTCTGGTTTTGGGATCAAGGTGATGCTGGCCTCATAAAATGAGTTTGGAAGTTTTCCTTCCATTTCTATTTTTTGGAACAGTTTCAGGAGGATAGGAATTAGTTCTTCTTTAAATGTTTGGTAGAATTCCCCCAGGAAGCCGTCTGGCCCTGGGCTTTTGTTTGTTTGGAGATTTTTAATGACTGTTTGAATCTCCTTACTGGTTATGGGTCTGTTCAGGCTTTCTATTTCTTCCTGGTTCAGTTGTGGTAGTTTTTATGTTTCTAGGAATGCATCAATTTCTTCCAGATTGTCAAATTTGTTGCGTAGAGTTGCTCATAGTTTGTTCTTATAATAGTTTGTATTTCTTTGGTGTCAGTTGTGATCTCTCCTCTTTCATTCATGATTTTATTTATTTGGGTCCTTTCTCTTTTCTTTTTGATAAGTTGGGCCGGGGTTTATCAATTTTATTAATTCGTTCAAAGAACCAGCTCCTAGTTTCGTTGATTTGTTCTATTGTTTTTTTGGTTTCTATTTCATTGATTTCTGCTCTGATCTTTATGATTTCTCTTCTCCTGCTGGGATTAGGGTTTGTTTCTTGTTCTTTCTCCAACTCCTTTAGGTGTAGGGTTAGGTTGTGTACCTGAGACCTTTCTTGTTTCTTGAGAAAGGCTTGTACCGCTATATATTTTCCTCTCAGGACTGCCTTTGTTGTGTCCCACAGATTTTGAACCGTTATATTTTCATTATCATTTGTTTCCATGATTTTTTTCAATTCTTCTTTAATTTCCCGGTTGACCCATTCATTCTTTAGAAGGATGCTGTTTAGTCTCCATGTATTTGGGTTCTTTACAAACTTCCTTTTCTAGTTGAGTTCTAGCTTTAGAGCATTGTGGTCTGAAAATATGCAGGGAATGATCCCAATCTTTTGATACCAGTTGAGTCCTGATTTAGGACCGAGGATGTGATCTATTCTGGAGAATATTCCATGTGCACTAGAGAAGAATGTGTATTCTGTTGCTTTGAGATGAAATGTTCTGAATATATCTGTGATGTCCATCTGGTCCAGTGTGTCATTTAAGGCCTTTATTTCCTTGCTGATCTTTTGCTTGGATGATCTGTCCCTTTCAGTGAGGGGAGTGTTAAAATACCCTACTATTATTGTATTGTTGTTTATGTGTTTCTTTGATTTGGTTATTAATTGGTTTATATAGTTGGCTGCTCCCACATTGGGGGCATAGATATTTAAAATTGTTAGATCTTCTTGTTGGGAAGACCCTTTGAGTATGATATAGTGTCCTTCCTCATCTCTTATTATAATCTTTGGCTTAAAATCTAATTGATCTGATATAAGGATTGCCACTCCTGCTTTCTTCTGATGTCCATTAGCATGGTAAATTCTTTTCCACCCCCTCACTTTAAATCTTGAGGTGTCTTCAGGCTTAAAATGAGTTTCTTGGAGGCAACATATAGATGGTTTTTTTTTTTTTATCCATTCTGATACCCTGTGTCTTTTGACAGAGGCATTTAGCCCATTAACATTCAGGGTAACTATTGAGAGATATGAATTTAGTGCCATTGTATTGCCTGTAAGGTGACTGTTGCTGTATATGGTCTATGTTCCTTTCTGATCTACCACTTGTAGGCTCTCTCTTTGCTTAGAGGACCCCATTCAATATTTCCTGTAGAGCTGGTTTGGTGTTTGCAAATTCTTTCAGTTTTTGTTTGTCCTGGAAGCTTTTAATCTCTCCTTCTATTTTCAATGATAGCCTAGCTGGATATAGTATTCTTGGCTGCATGTTTTTCTCGTTAGTGCTCTGAAAATATCATGCCAGCTCTTTCTGGCCTGCCAGGTCTCTGTGGATAAGTCAGCTGCCAATCTAGTATTTTTACCATTGTATGTTACAGACTTCTTTTCCCTGGCTGCTTTCAGGATTTTCTCTTTGTCACTGAGACTTGTAAATTTTACTATTAGGTGACGGGGTGTGGGCTTATTCTTATTGATTTTGAGGGTTTGTTCTCTGAACCTCCTGAATTTTGATGCTCGTTCCCTTTGCCATATTGGGGAAATTCTCCCCAATAATTCTCTCCAGTATACCTTCTGCTCCCCTCTCTCTTTCTTCTTCTTCTGGAATCCCAATTATTCTAATGTTGTTTCATCTTATGGTGTCACTTATCTCTCGAATTCTCCCCTCGTGGTCCAGTAGCTGTTTGTCCCTCTTTTGCTCAGCTTCTTTATTCTCTGTCATTTGGTCTTCTATATCACTAATTCTTTCTTCTGCCTCATTTATCCTAAGAGTGAGAGCCTCCATTTTTTATTGCACCTCATTAATAGCTTTTTTTATTTCAACTTGGTTAGATTTTAGTTCTTTTATTTCTCTGGAAAGGGCTTTTATATATCCTGAGAGGGTTTGTCTAATATCTTCCATGCCTTTTTCGAGCCAGGCTAGAACCTTGAGAATTGTCATTCTGAACTCTAGATCTGATATATTACCAATGTCTGTATTGATTAGGTCCCTAGCCTTCAGTACTGCCTCTTGTTCTTATTTTTGTGGTGAATTTTTCCGTCTTGTCATTTTATCCAGATCAGAGTTTATGGAGGAGCAAGTAAAATACTAAAAGGGTGGCAACAACTCCAGGAAAATATGCTTTAACCAAATCAGAAGAGATCCCAAATCATGAGGGGGTAGAATGGGAATAAAAGAGGTTCATAAAGGGAGAGAGAAAAAAAATAAAGAACGAAAGAAAGAATTAAAAAAAAAGAAAACGAATAAAGAAAAATATAAAAAAGAAAAAATATATATATTAGATAAACTAGTTAAAAAACGTTATAAAAGAAAAGGGTAAAAGTTAAAAAAAAAATTTTTACCAGAAGGCAGAAAAAAAAAAACAAAAAATGAAAAAGAAAAAAATTAAATTTCTGCAAGACTAAAAAAAATCACAGGGAGAAAGCCATGAGTTCCGTGCTTTGCTTTCTCCTCCTCTGGAATTTGGCTGCTCTCCTTGGTATTGAAACCGTACTCCTTGGTAGGTGAACTTGGTCGCAGCTGGATTTCTTGTTGATCTTCTGGGGGAGGGGCCTGGTGTAGTGATTCTCAAGTGTCTTTGCCCCAGGTGGAATTGCACCGCCCTTAACAGGGGCTGGGCTGAGTAATCCGCTCGGGTTTGCTTTCAGGAGCATTTGTTCCCTGAGCGCTTTCCGTAGAGTTCCGGAGGATGGGAATACAAATGGCGGCGTCCTGGTCTCCGGCCCGGAGGAGCCGAGAGCCCGGGGCCCCACTCCTCAGTGCACCCTCAGAGAACAGCGCCCAGTTACTCCCGTCTGCCTGACCTCCGGCCGCGCTCCGAGCTCACCGAGCCTGCGACCGGTTCAAGGTAACACCGAGCTGTGATCTTACTGTTGGCTCTGTCTCTGTAGCCGGCTTTCCCGTTCCAATACCCGCAAGCTCTGTGACACTCAGACACCCGCAATCCTTCTGTGACCCTGTGGGACCTGAGGCCACACTGACCCCGCGTGGGCCTCGCCCCGGTTTAGCCTCTGGAGAGATGTCCCTCAGCGGAACAGACTTTTAAAAGTCCTGATTTTGTGCGCCGTTGCTCCGCCGCTTGCCGGGAGCCGGCCCCTCCCCCCGGGGTCTATCTTCCCGTCGCTTTGGATTCACTTCTCCGCCAGTCCTACCTTTCAGAAAGTGGTTGTTTTTCTGTTTCCAGAATTGCTGTTCTTCTTCTCTTCGATCTGCCGATGGATTTGCAGGTGTTTGCAATCTTTAGATAAGCTATCTAGCTGATCTCCTGGTAGCTGAAGTAGTCTCAGCCTGCTACTTCTCCGCCATCTTGACTCCTCCCTCCACAATGCTGATTTTAACTTAACAGTTTAACAGGGCAAATTCAAGCTCTAAACTCTGACCTCTGTGGTAAGAACATCTGATATCTCTTGAGTCCAAGTTCAGGGGAGAGTCTTATATTTGGATGGCATACAAACAAAATTTAAGTGCCCCCTATGTACTTCTCTCCTTCCCAGAGACTTCCTTCCATGTGCCAGCTGCTGTGTAGCCCTAAAACTCTTCTCTTTTGATTTTTCAAACTTGTTAGAATATGGATATCTCTGTGGATTCTTGCCCTCAGGCAAAAGTCTGTTAAACAGAATCTCAAGCAGTCCAATCTATTCATCTGCACACTGTCTCCCCTCCTTTTTTGGGGGTTGGGGGGAGTCTCTTTTTAGCCATTCTGTTGCTTTTTTAAGTCTCTTTTCAAGAGTTTGTGTTTACTACTGGAGGGAAGTAGCCTAGCATTACAGAAAACAAAATTTCATTTTTTAAAATAATTTTATAACATTTTCTTTTAAACTTTCCCAGCCTGCCATAAAGTCAAAGTTAGGAATTCTCAAGTCATTTAGCTTTGGTGAAATTTGGGAAATATGTCAAATACATAAAAGCCATTGAATTATAATAGAACATTGTATAGGTACTTTAGAATTTCTCCTTTTTTGGCACATTACTCTAAATGACAATTTTCTATTAGATTTAAACAAAGGGCAAAAGCTTCCTCTTTTTTTTTTTTCCTTTGGTTGATTGGTTTTTGTTTTAGGGTTTTGGTAGGGTGAGTGAGGTTGTTTTTCATAATGTCTGCTGTGTCTTACTCTTCGATAGAAAAAAATTACAGTAAAAACAATGTGAAAGGAAAACATTCTTACGAAATGCAATTCCCATTAAACACTAGTAGTTCTAACCACTTTTTGAAAACAAAAAAAAAAATTAGAACTGAAACAAAGGAGTTAAAAGAAAGTTAGGAAAAGCTGCTGATTGTAACCTAATATATATAAAGTCAGGATGAAGTAATTTCTGAGAGAGATACCCAGATCATTCCCCACCTTTTGACAGCTCCGGTCAATAGGATCCACTGGAGTAGATCTGGGATGGGTTACTCTAACATCATCTCTTCCACATTCCAGATTGGCCCATAATTCAGTTATAAGTGCATTAATAAATCCTAAGAAGAATTATTTTACATTATTTTACTATTTCTTGGGATTATAGAGAAATACATAATTATCCCTCTGACAAGACTGATCCACAGTGACAACAGACACATACTTACATCTTGAGTAAAAAATAACTTCTAACCTTGGTAAAAATTGTATCTCCTACTGTTCACTATATCTTCATGATACCTCACTGTCATAAAACTGCATAATGACTAAATTCTGAGACACTATCTCCCTGGAGAACTGAATTTTGAGTCTTACATAAAATTTATCCCTTAGCCAATAACATCTGAGCATGTTTTCCTGAAAAATAAGATTTATACTTTACTCTGCAAATGGGCCAACAATGAAAGGTGGCTGAAAGGTTGTATGTGTGTGTGTGTGTGTGTGCATGTGTGTAGGAGCTATCAGGAGGCAGGGTAGGCAAACAGTGTGTGTTCCTTATCCCAATATATATACTAATATAACTTTTTTTTAAATTCTTATGCTTGAAACAATTGAATTTCACACAACTTTTGGCTCAACAGAATTTAAATTCTCATGAGTAAGATACTATATGACTAAATGAAAGTGATTATTAAGGTTGATTATTAAATTTTTATGAAGAATCAAATTACATAAAAAAGTGTAAGACAGAATATCTAATAAAATCAGTAAGTTCATAATAACATCAGAGCAGAAAGGCTCCTGTGATATAAAAGAAAAAATATGGAATCTGAAATAAAAAATATCAGGGTTGAAATTATAAACCTGCCAGCTTAATAGTGGTATGTCCTTATACAAATCCCTTAACTTCTTAGAGCATCAGTTCCCCCTTTTGAAAATTGAAATACTGCTATATTTGAGGGCTGACATGAAGTATAAATGGGATGATACATGTAGAGTTACTAATATACTACCCTAAGACATCATAGGAACTCAATCAGTGTTAGTCTTCTCTCCATTGCCCTGTAAGATAACTGATATCATGAGGCTTAGAAGCTTAATGACTTGGCCAACAGGGAAATCTGAGGTTAAATCTAGTCTCCATATGCTTCCATTAATGTGCCTCTACTATGGAAATATATTAGATTATATACCAAATAGAAGAAGAAATAAGTTGTTCAGTTTATGACAACTTCTACCAAGAAACATGTTTCATAATATTCCAAATTAGCTTGTCAAAAAGATTTTAAGATATATTATAGTAAAATATTTTCATTTAAGGAGAGAATCAGTTGTGGTCAGTGATGTTATAATTCATCAACCCTAAGCTTTCAAAAATATAACCATAGAATCTCTATTAGAGGTATGTCTTGTCTCTGGTTCAGGGTTCAGATAACCTTAGATATCTTAAGTTAGCAATGTTTAAACTTCTTAAAAATCCAATCCATAGTAGATAATACATGCTGACTGCAAATACAGTGGTGAAAACTAAGTGGTAAGAGGAAAGCTTTCAAGAAGCAAAAGAGGAAGAATGGAAATAAGGAAATGGGATGTATGTATGTATGCTAACTATTGTGGTTGTAAATTCTGAAGCATATACAGGCCACTAAAACTGAGCATTAAGAAATCCTGTAAGATTCAAAAAAGGAAAAAAGAAAAAAAGAAATCCTGTAAGATTCAGCTGTACTGAGAGGACAACATCCTTTTGATTTATAACATAAAGACAATTTTCTAAAGCATCAAGTACTTCTCAGTTTAATTCATTATGTTCCCTATTCTCAAAAAAAGAGAACAAGGCTGTGTGTACATATATCTTTCAAGAGAAAAAAAATCCCATTGCAATTTCATGGAAGTGAAAAAATAAAGGACACTCTGTAACTTTCCCTTACCTAAGAGAAAGTAACAGGGAAAATAACTTTAGAGTAAACATCCTGAGAGCTGATCATGCCAGTTAAATTCTCCGTCGGCCTGCTCATTTTATTTAAAATAATCAGAATTCTAATTAAAAGGAAAACTTACCCGAACTTTGTAGTGCTATTGCACCTGCTGCTGTGGATGCCACTTGTGTCACCAAAACTCCATAGCCAAACTTTTTATGCCTGCTGATCTAACAACATAAGTAAGGAACAATGAAAAGCAGGAAAACATAAAATGCTAATACTTTCTTCATACGTTACAGGCAGAGTAACTGATTCTCCTTATTACAGTACTACACATTCTTTCAGGTAAAGATAATTAGCAGCAAACACAAATCAGACACCCTATCAATGAGTTAATATTTTTCACAATCCTATTTCAGATATAGGTCCTAGCTCTAGCCTTCAAATTAAGTAGATTTTTGCCTTGAATGAGTCACTTCTCTAGGTCTCAGTCTCTTCATACATAAAATAAGCAACTTTGACCAGATGAAGATTAACATGCCTTCTGACTTTAAATTGTATTATTTTATTCCTTAGTTTAGTTCTTCAATAATAAATTTCCTCATTAATAAATCTGTATTATCAGTTGAACTATACTTATAAATAGCTGAGAAACTTTAAAAAATAGTATCTTCTAAATGGTAATTATTTTTAGAGGAAATCTGATTTTTTTCTCCTTGTGATATATATATATATATCACAAACACACACACACAAAGAATTCTCATCAGTAACACACAGGTTTCTAAACAGTGTTGTGGAAAACCTTGGATAATTTGTTATGTCCCAAAGAGAGTACTATACATATATTCATGGTAAAGCACAAAAATATCACGCTTGGCAAAAAACGGAATATGAAAATAATAAACATTAAAAAATATTCCTTCTCAGATCTTAGTTATGACCAGGTTGGCTAATAAAATGGCTGAATTCTAAACAAAGTTAACTAACCATTTATAATTTTTATTTTTTCAACATTCCATTAAAAGGATCTGTTTTAATCAAATTTTAAAAATACAAACTGTACGTTCAGATTTGAGGGCAAAAAGAAAAGTAGGAAGGAACTAAAAGATCATGGGAAAGAATTAGATTTCTTCAATTTTCTGCTATTCATGTTTTATAAGTTTGCTTTCCTTTTCTAATTTTATTACTTATCTTTTCCACTTTCCTTAATTTACCATACATTAGATAACACAGAGGTACAGAAATATGAATTTTTTTTTCCTGCTTGCCCTCCTCTGTAATAACTCAAAAAATACCTTACACATCAGTCATCCCCACTGACTCTGCTGATTTTGATACTAATAGCCACAGGAGCCTCCCAAATTCATATTAAGTACTGAAAAGGAAGAGGCAAAGCAAAACTTCAGAAAAGTTAGACATGCTTGACTAAAGTATGACTTAACTTTCAGGAACACTGTTAAAGACAAGTTCTAGTCTTACTGCCTTCAGTAACTAGGTGTGAGCATTCACAGATCATTTTACAAAATGTGGATCTCTACTTTCTCTTCAGCAAAATTAAGGAAATGGACTAGTAGTTTTCGTACAAGATATCAGAGAGTCTAAATTTTCAAAAAATGTCCTGAATAGCATAAAGCATCATTAAAATATTGAATCATATTATAAGGTTGTGCATTACTGAGATTTAGGGAACAGTATCCTCTATTATAACCACCAGTGTGGTACAAAAGAAGGCTAAATTCTTTTAATATTCATAAATGTTAAAACAATGACATCTAGTCTTAGATATATGATCACAGTAGCAAAAGTTATGTATGCATAGTCTCAAGCATCTGAGAAAGAAAAATGTCTTTGAATTGCTTTAGTATTTTCAAAAATGTAAAAAACAAAACAAAATAAAACAAAAAAACCACACACACACAAAAGAAAAAACACAAACAAACAAACAAACAAAAAAACCCACCCAAATGGTTAATTAAGTACACAAGGAGATTCAAACTCACCAGCAGAGAAATTCATATTAAAATGACAAATTCATTTATGTAAACTTAAAACTCCCAAAAACCTTAAATATTTACTATAGTCTGAATATTTGTGTCCCTATAAAATTCATGTGTTGAAATCCTAAACCCCAAAGGTGATATAGTGAATGGGACCTTGATTAGATCATGAGGTGGTTGAGTCCCCAAGAATAGGATTAGTACTCTTCCAAAAAAGATCCCGGAGAGCTCCCTAGCCCTTATCCATGTGAGGATACAATGTCACATCTATGATCAGAAGAGGGCCCTCACCTGACCACACTGGCATCCTGATCGTGGACTTCCAGGCTCCAGAATTGTAAGCAATAAATGTGTGCTGTTTATAAACCACACAATCAATGGTATTTTAACAGCCTAAATGGACTAAGACAATATTTGACAAGAAGTATCCACACCCCAAGATACTATACATATTAAACACATTAGCATGGAACCCAGGGATAAAGGAATACATGCCAGGTGAAATGGAAGTGTGACTCAGAAATGGCAGAGGAATCAAATTAATCAAAACAGATACCTTACATGCACAGATGAGAAGAGATGCCATAAACTGTGGTATATAAATAACTAAGTTCTCTATACTTGAGGTCCAACTAGATAAATAAAAACACATCTGCACATACAAACCTAATATCATAAACCCATGAACAAATTTTCATATGTTTTATTTGTGAAGGGATGCTTAGGGCCCTCCCTCATAAACCATCTACTCTTCCAGGCAAAAACTCTAAGTTATTTGTGTTTTTATAAGTTTAAGCAAAAGCAGGAAATTAGAACTGACGAACAAATAAAATGTTATTTACAACCTGGTAACCTAGTAACATCAATATACAACAGCTGCCAGAAACAAGACACAATTTAAAAGCATACATATGATCCAAAAAGCCAAGTTCAGGGATGTTTATGCTATCACAGCAAGAAGCTGAATACACCTCAATGAACTTCTGAGAAAGGGCTAAATTATGCTCGACATTTTAACAGTATCAGTAAAATACCTCTACAAGTATTTTTTTTAATGTGAGAACTAAATTCTTATTAACATGTGCATTTAAGCCCAATGAGGTTTATCCCCTTCCTGAAAGTCCATCCAGTTTTAGTGTAATCAAAATTTATTGTATTTATAACACATCTGGATGGTTAAATGTATTTTTCAATTCCATCTGGTTACTTCCCATCCTGTAAACACATCCATAGAGAGCAACATCAATTCAAATGCTTTCCTGAAAAAATATCAAGTTAAAAATTACAATGCTATATGGCTTTTTAATTGGGGTTTAATAACCTCTTCTGCAGAGAAGACAGAATGATGTTCTTAATGGCTTTTACAACAACAAAAATTCTTTTTGACTGCGGCAGATGGTAATTCATACCTGTAATTTTTTTGCATATCGGTTGAACATAAATGTCACACATTCATTGATGGCACCTGTTCTTTGAAGAAAGAGTAGTCCTTTGGGAGTGGCAGCAAAATTTAGTAAATCATCTAACAAATTCTCTTCCCAAGCCATACTGAAACAGGTAAAAGAAAGGTATACATTTCATTATTACACTCAAAACTGAAAAGAAAATAATTTCAGCTTAATACTGCTAATAAACTTACAGAGTACGTACTGATGCCCAAGTATGCAGTTTTAAAAAATAAAGATAAATAAAAAGTATGGTTTCCATGAGAGTGAGTTATTTTATATTTTCTATGCCAATAATTTTCTTCCACTTTAATCAAATGTTAACTATAGGTGTCAGCATTTTTATTACATCTAGTTTCTCTCATCTTCACTTTAATTTCATTCTCTTCTCCTACCATAATTCTGCTGGGTCTGAATCCCCAAGTCCCAACTCTACCTTATTTCCATACTTTCTTTTCATTACAGAGTATCTGTCTTTCAACTTTATAAGGCATATCAGGAACAGTACCTTTATTTTCATAGGTTTTTAATTTTACTTTTAGAGAATGATGTTTTTTTTCCTCAAACTCTTTTAAAAGGAAGGACAGTAACATTCTCCAGAGAAAAATTCTGCAACATTCAGAAGACAGAGTTAATAGGAGAGTCAGAGCAAGAAATGCGGAAATGTAGGGGGGGATATGAGCACTTCATTTGGAAGTACCAAAAGGAGAAAATGGATTACCTACTCGATAGTCCTAGTCATCTGGAAAGAAACTTTGCATATAAAAATAGGCAAAAAACCAATATCTACATGTATAGTGAAATTTTGAGTACGGAGATTAATGCCATTTTCCCCCAAGGAAGTATCAGAAGTCTTTTTTGAAAAGGATTGTAAAGAAATTTGAAATTTAAAATTGAATGATTAGTTCATGTTTTGACATCTATCCCTCTATACCAGTAACACAAAGCAATGGCCAAAGATATAACCATGTTTAAATAACAAATTCCACTATGGACAGAGAACAGAAATACAAAGAAATAGAACTCTACTTTTAAGGTAAATGCAGGCAACAGAAACCAAATTTATTGTTCCAGTAAGATATAAAGGACTAACGGAATTACCTCCGAGACACAAGACTAGTGCTAGACTCACTGCTTAAACCTAAGACTGGATAAGACTAATAAAAATAATATATATTTAACCAGATTAAAACAAAATTTATATACTTAAAAAATACTACATACATAGTTTGGCTATTGTGGACATCGCTGCTATAAACATTCGGGTGCACGTGCCCTTTGGATCACTACATTTGTATCTTTAGGGTAAATACCCAGGAGTGCAATTGCAGGGTCATAGGAAAGTTCTATTTTTAATTTCTTGAGGAATCTCCACACTGTTCTCCAAAGAGGCTGCACCAACTTGCATTCCCATCAACACTGTGGGAGGGTTCCCCTTTCTCCACATCCCCTCCAACACATGTTGTTTCCTGTCTTGCTAGTTTTGGCCATTCTATCTGGTATAAGGTGATATCTCAATGTAGTTTTAATTTGAATCTCCCTGATGGCTAGTGATGATGAACATTTTTTCATGTGTCTGAGAGCCATCTGTATGTCTTTATTGGAGAAGTCTCTGTTCCTATCTTCTGCCCATTTTTTGATATGATTGTCTGTTTTGTGTGTGTTGAGTTTGAGGAGTTCTTTATAGATCCTGGATATCAACCTTTTGTCTCTACTGTCATTTGCAAATATCTTCTCCCATTCCGTGGGTTGCCTCTTTGTTTTATTGACTATTTCCTTTGCTGTGCAGAAGCTTTTGATTTTGATGAAGTCCCAAAAGTTCATCTTTGCCTTTGTTTCCTTTGCCTTTGGAGACATATCTTGAAAGAAATTGCTGTGGCTGATATCGAAGAGATTACTGCCTATGCTCTCCTCTAGGACTCTGATGGAGTCCTGTCTCACATTGAGGTCTTTTATCCATTTTCAGTTTATCTTTGTGTATGGTGTAAGAGAATGGTCGAGTTTCATTCTTCTACATATAACTGCCCAGTTTCCCAGCACCATTTATTGAAGAGACTGTCTTTTTTCCACTGTATATTTTTTCCTGTTTTGTTGAAGATTATTTGCCCATAGAGTTGAGGGTCCAGATTATATCTTTTTCTTGGTTTCATTTTTCTTCTTTCCTTTTTCAACCAACATCTTACCAATTCCTTTTTTTAAATCTTTTTAATTTTTCATTGTTATAGTCATATTTTATTTCTTTACTATATTTAACCTTATTTTTTTGTATATACATAAGTTTTTCTTGCTTTAAGGATCTGGGATACAGTTTCCTCTAACGGACAAAAATATACCTTAAATCTAGTGTATGGATTTGTTCAAGTTTCCCAGCTGATCACATTCTCTCTTATTTTTAAATTGTTTTTGTTCCTTTTTCAACCAACTTATTTTATCAATTCCTTTTCTAAAATCTTTTTTAATTTCCATCTTTATAGCAATATTCCATCCCTTCATCATATCTCCCCTTATTTTTTGTATATACAGATGTTTTTCTTTCTTTAAACTTTTGGGAGGCATTTTTTTCTAACAGAGTAACATATGCCCCAAATTTAGTATGTGGCTCCATTCTATTCCCCAGTATGATCATATTCTTTTTTTTTCTTTTCCTTTCTTTTTGCCCCGATTTTGGGTCTCTTGTTTAGTGTGTATTTTTATGGGGCTGTTGTTGCCCTTTTAGCATTTTATTCTCTCATTTATCTATCCTTCTTTGGACAAAGTGACAAAATGAAAAAGCTCACCTCAAAAAAAAAAAAAATAGAATAAGAGGCAGGACCAACTGGCAGGGACCTAATCAATATGGATATTAATAAGATGTAGGAACTAGAGTTCATAATGACAATTATAAAGATAATAGTTGGGCTTGAAAAAAGCATAAAAGATACTAAAGAATCCCCTTTTGAAGATATAAAAGAACTAAAATCTAACCAAGTTGAAATTAAAAAGGCTATTAACAACATGCAATAAAAAATGGAGGCACTAACTGCTAGGATAAATGAGGCAGAAGGGAGAATCAGGGATACAGAACAACAAATGATGGAGAATAGAAGCTGAGATAAAAGAGAAGTGGATCATGAGGGGAGATTCAAGAGATAAGTGACACCATAAGACAAAACAATATTGGAATATTTGGGATCCAAGAAGAAGAAGAAAAAGAGAGAGGGGGCAGAAGGAATACTAGAGCAAATTATAGTGGAAAACTTCCCTAATTTGGGGAAGGAAGCAGACATCAAAACCCAAGAGGCACAGAGAACCCCTCTCAAAATCAATAAAAATAGATCAACACCCCGTCATATAATAGTAAAACTTAAAAGTCTCAGAGACAAAGAGAAAATCCTAAAAGCCCCTCAGGACAAGAAGTCTGCAACCTACGATGGTAGAAACATTAGATTCACAGCAGTCCACAGACACCTGGTAGGCCAGAAAGAACCGGCATGATATATTCAGGGCACTAAATGAGAAAAATATGCATCTAAGAATACTATATCCAGCTAGGCTGATTATAGTAGGAGAGAAAAAAAGAGAACAAAAATGGGGAGAGAAAAAGAAAACAAAAATGGGGAGAGAAAAAAATCTTCCAAGACCAAAAAAAAAAAAAAAAAAAAAACCCTAAAAGACTTGCAAACACCAAGTCAGCCTTATACAGCCCTATAGGAAATACTGAAAGGGGTCCTTTAAACAAAGAGAGAGCCCAAAAGTAACACAGATCATAAAGGAACAGAGATAATATACACTAACACTAACAGTCACCTTACAGGGAATACAAGAGCACTAAATTCATATATTTCAATAGTTACCCTGAATGTAAATGGGATAAATGTCCCAATCAAAAGACACAGGGTATCAGATTGGATTAAAAAACAAGACCCATCAATACACTATCTGCAAGAGACTCATTTTAAATCCAAAGACACCTCAGGATTGAAAGTGAGGGGGTCGTAAACCATTTACCACACTAATGGACATCAAAAGAAAGATGGGGTAGCAATCCTTATATCAGACACATTAGATTTTAAACCAAAACTATAGTAAGAGATGAGGAAGAACACTATTATCATATTTAAGGAGTCTATCCAACAAGAAGATCTTACAATTTTAAATATCTATGCCCCTAACATGGGAGTAGCCAATTATATAAGCCAGTTAATAACAAAATCAAAGAAACACATCAACAATAATAAAATAATACTAGGGGAATTTAACACCCCCTTCAATGAAATAGAGACAGATCATCTGAGCAAAAGATCAACAAGGAAATAGGCTTTAAATGACACATTGGATCAAATGGAAGTCACATATATATTCAGAACATTCCATCTCAAAGCTACAGAATACACAACCTTTGCTAGTGTACATGGAAAATTCTCCAGAATAGATCACATCCTGGGTCACAAATCAGGTCTCAACTGGTACCAAAACATTGGGATCATTTCCTGAACATTTTTGGACCACAATGCTTTCAAACTAGAACATAAACATAAGAGGAAAATTGGAAAGAATTCAAATAAATGGAGGACAAAGAGCATCCTACTAAAGAATGAATGGGTCAACCAGGAAATTAAAGAAGAATTTTTAAAAATTCACAGAAACAAATGAAAATGCAAACACAACTGTCCAAAGTCTTTGGGATGCAGCAAAGGCAATCCTAAGAGGAAAATATATAACAATACAAGCCTTTCTCAAGAAAAAAGAAAGGTCTCAATTATACAACCTAAGTCTGCACCTAAAGAAGCTGGAGAAAGAACAAAAAAATAAAGCCTAACCCCAGCAGGACAAGAGAAATAATAAAGATTGCGGCAGATACCAATGAAGTGGAAACCAAAAGAACAGTAGAACAGATCAACAAAAGTAGGAACTGGTTCTTTGACAGAATGAATAAGACTGATAAACCCATGGCCAGACTTATCAAAAAGAAAAGGACCCAAATTGTCAAAATCATGAATGAAAGAGGAAAGATCACAACCAACACTAAAGAAATACAAACAATAATAAAAACATATTATGAGCAACTATATGCCAGCATATTCGACAATATGGAAGAAATGGATGCATTCCTAAAGACATACAACTACCAAAACTGAATCAGGAAGAAATAGAAAACCTGAACAAACCCAAAACCAGTAAGGAAATTTAAGCAGTCTTTAAAAATCTCCCAAGAAACAAGAGCTCAGGGCCAGATGGCTTCCCAGGGGAATTCTAACAAACATTTAAAGAAGAATTAATAACTATTTTCTCTTGAAACTGTTCCAAAAAAAAAAAAAAAAAACAGAAATGGAAGGAAACTTCCAAACTAATTTTATGAGGCCCACATGACTTTGATCCCAAAACCAGACAAAGACCCCATCAAAAAGGAGAATTACAGATCAATATCCCTGATGAACACAGATGCAAAAATTCTCACCAAAATACTAGCTAATAGGATCCAACAGTACATTAAAAGGATTACTCACCACAACCAAATGGGATTTATTCCTGGGCTGCAAGGATGGTTCAACATCCACAAATCAATCAATGTTATACAATATACTAATAAAAGAAAGGACAAGAACCATATGATACCCTCAATAGATGCTGAGAAAACATTTGACGAATTATAGCACTCTTGATGAAAGAGTGTAGGGATAGTGGGTACGTACCTTAATATCACAAAAGCCATCTATGAAAAACCTAAGCAAATATCACTCTCAATGGGGAAAAACAGAGATTTTCCCCTAAGGTCAGGAACACGGTGGGAAAGTCCACTTTCACCACTGCTATTCAACATAGTACTAGAAATCCTAGCCTCAGCAATCACACAACAAAAAGAAACAAAAGGCATCCAAATCAGCAAAGAAGTCAAACTCTCACTCTTTGTAGATGATATGATACTTTACATGGAAAATCCAAAAGACTCCACTCCAAAACACTAGAACTCATACAGGAATTCAGGAATTCAGTAAAGTATTATATAAAATTATGTAAATATAAAATCAATGCAAAGAAATCAGTTGTATTTCTATACAACAACAAAACAGAAAAAAGAGAAATTAAGGAGTAGATTTCATTTACAACTACACCCAAAACTGTAATATACCTAGGAATAAATCTAACCAAAGAGGCAAAGAATCTGTAGTCAGAAAACTATAGAATAATCATGAAAGAAATTGAGGAAGACACAAAGAAACGGGAAAATGTTCCATGTTCATGGATTGGAAGAATAAATATTATGACAATGTCCATGCTACCTAGAGCAATGTTTAATGCAATCCCTACCAAAATACCATCAACTTTTTTCAAGGAAATGGAACAAATAATCTTAAAATTTAAATATAACCAGAAAAGACCCCAAATATCCAGAAGAATGTTGAAAAAGAAAACCAAAGCTGGCAGCATCACATTTCTAGACTTCAAGTTCTATTACAAAGCTGTCACCATCAAAACAGTATGGTACTGGCACAAAAACAGACACACAGATCAATGGAACAGACTAGAGAGCCCAGAAATGGACCATCAAATCTATGGTAAACCAAACTTCAACAAAGCAGTAAAGAATGTCCAATGGAAAAAAGACAGTCTCTTCACAAATGATGTTGCAGAAATTGGGACAGCCACACGCAGAAGAATGAAACTGGACCACTTCCTTATACCACGCAAAAAACAGACTCAAAGTGAACGAAAGTCCTGAACATGAGACAGGGATTCATCAAAATCCTTGAGGAGAACACAGGCAACAACCTCTTTGACCTCAGCTCCAACAACTTTTTCCTAGACACATAGCTAAAGACAAGGGAAGCAAGGGCAAAAATGAACAACTGGGACTTCATCAAAATAAAAAGCTTTTGCACAGAAAAGGAAACAATCAACAAAACCAAAAGACAACTGACAGAATGGGAGAAGACATTAGCAAATGACATATGAGACAAAGGACTAGTATCCAAAGTATCCAAATCTATAAGGAACTTACCAAACTCAACAGCCAAAGAACAAATAATCCAATCAAGAAATGGGAAGAGGACATGAACAGACATTTCTGCAAAGAAGACATCCAAATGACCAAATGACACATGAAAAAGTGCTCAACATCTCTTGGCATCAAGGAAATACAAATCAAGACCTCAATGAGATACCACCAGTCAGAATGGCTAAAATTAACAAGTCAGGAAACAACAGGTGTGATAAGGATGCAGAGAAAGGGGAAGAGAAAGGGAACCCTCCTACACTGTTGGTGGGAATGCAAGCTAGTGTGCCCACTCTGGAAAACAATATGGAGGTTTCTCAAAAAGTTGAAAATAGAACTACCCTATAACCCAGTAATTGCACTATTGGGCATTTACCCAAAGATACAACAAAGGTAGTGATATGAAGTGGCACATGCACCCCAATGTTTATAGCAGCAATGTCTACAATAGCCAATCTATGGAAAGAGCCTAGATGTCCATCAACAGATGAATGAATAAAGAAGATGTGATATATATATATATCACACATATACATACACACACATATACATACAGTGGAATATTATGTAGCCATCAAAAACTGAAATCTTGCCATTTGCAACGATATGGATGGAAAAGAGGGTATTATGCTAAGTGAAATAAGTCAATCTGAGAAAGACAATTATCAGATATTCTCACTGATATGAGGAATTTGAGAAAAAAGAGGATCACAGGGAAAGGGAGGGGAAAATGAAACAAGATGAAACCAGAGAGGGAGACAAACCATTAGAGACTCTTAATCTTCGGAAACAAACTGAGGGTTGCTGGAGTGGAGGAGGGCAGGAGGGATGGGGTGGCTGGGTGATGAACACTGGGGAGGGCATGTGCTATGGTGAGCACTGTGAATTATGTAAAATTGATGAATCACAGGCCTATACCCTTGAAACAAGTAATATATGTTAATTAAAATAAAATAAAATAGTATTACATATAATGAAATGCTTCTGCATGTATAACACAGGCTCTAAAAGTGGGGCTTTGGCAATCCATAAGCCTAGGGCAACAGGAAGCCACAGACAGAGCCTCATTTCTAGAAATGAACACATGATCAATTTATTTTTTAGTTCTTTAGTTCTATCTGTGATATTTACATCATCACTGACAGGAGCCTCAAAATTCCAACACAATATTTATTTAAAATATGACTATAAAAAGAAAAAAAACATTAAACTGCACAGGAAGAAATGAACAGAAAAACTTAAGTAGGGAGAAACAGTAAGGGAAGAGGAGAAAAGTAGGGAAGGAAACAAACAAATAAAGATTCTCTTAATTCCACTACTAGGTATTTACCCAAAAAAATACAAAAACACTAATTTAAAAAGATATATCCCCTATGTTTATAGCAGCATTATTTACAATAGCTAAACACAGAAGCAGTTAAAGTGTCTATCATTAGACGAAAGAAGAAGAGTGGTATATAAGTGTGCATGTGTGTGGTCTGTGTGTATATATATATGTGTGCACACACACACATAATGGAATAGTACTTAGCCATAAAAGAGAATGAAATCATGCTATTTTCAATAACATGGATGGAGCTACAAAGTACAATGCTAAGTGAAATATGACAGCTGGAAAAAGACAAATACCACGTAATTTTGCTCATATGTGGAATTTAAGAAACAAAACAAATGAAAAAGGACAAACCAAAAAGCAGACTCTTAACTCTAGAGAACAAACAGATGGTTACCAGAGGGGAGATGGGTGGGGTGATGGGTGAAATAGCTGAAGGGATTTAAGAGTACACTTACCATGATGAGTACTGAGTAATGTATGGAACTGGTAAATCACTATATTGAATACCTTAAACTAATATAACACTCACTATATGTTAATTAAACTGGAATTTTTTTTTAAAGGAAAAGAAACATATTAGGAATCTGCTATGTACTGGCATTAGGATACTCTAGTTAACTAACACAGATGGTTTTACACTCAAGTTTAACCAAATTATGAAGGAACAAATAATGTCTATGTCATACTGACTTCTCAATTAACACAAAAGAACAGGAGACATTCAACTCTATGAGCTAACGGAACTCTGATGATGAAAATGAAATTAATAGTTCTGACTCTATATAGTATCAAAAACTCTATAAAATATTTTATTTCTAAGACTTTAATATCATATTTTGAGAGATCCTCCCTTTCCCCCAGAATCAAGTTCCTACACGAAACACATTCCCCAGTTTAACACTGCTTGACCCTCCTAATCATTAACTCCTCGCCTAGAAGGGACTCAGGAGATTTGTGGAATAACCTCAGAATGCCTAGCTAAGCAATGACTCTCTCTCAGTCTACTTGTTTGTGATCCAGTTACCTGGAGGAAACACACATTCTCCTCTGTTCTACTATGTAGTTAAGTTTGATCTTTGTAAGCTCTGCTTTAGAGGGAAGCCTACAGCTGTCCACAGCCAATATGACAGAAGGGTAATCTAACTCTTGAGATTTTTAGGAACCCTCTGTTATTCAGTGTTTTGATTTGTTTGACTTCTTTATCATTATTACTCAGTTCACAACTTAGGAGGGAAGAAGTGGCATATAATTTATTAGCTCCTTCACATTTTAACTTCAGAATCTAAAAATATTACTGAGAGTAAAATGTATTAACTACATTAATCATGTTCCCTCTTCTAGCCTATTGACCATATTATTTCTGCCATCTGAAATAATGTTCAGTATTTAGTCAATTAACATCTATTCTCTTTAACTTCTATGGAAAGTGAGTTCTTATGGAAAGATTTCCCCACAACTTCTTATGGAAAGATTCCCCCACAAGGTGCCTCCCAATGGATCCCACATGGCCCCACAATATAAATTTAGCATACTATATTACCATGTTGTATTTATTTATTCTACAGGACACAGTAAGCTCTTAAGGCATACAGGTATCCCCAAGAAATGAAAGCACTTGGTCCAATATATAGTGGAATGAATTAGAAAATGAATGCATAAATGAAATGAAAAATGACAAATCATAGAAGATTTCAAAGAAAGCAGATCTGGGGTGCCCAGGTGGCTTAGTCAGTTAAGCAGGGGCCTTAGCCTCAGATCATGGTCTCAAGTCTTGTCATGGAGCCCACGTCGGGCTCCCTGCTTAGTGGGGAGTCTGCTTCTCCCTCTGCCACCCCCACCACCCATCCCCATTCCTCTGTTCTATCTCTTTCTTAAATACATAAATAAAATCTTTTTTAAAAAAGAAAAGAAAAGAAAACATCTAACAATTACCTCAAAAATTGCAGAAATGTTCTCCTCTCCTCTCTCCCACACACATACGAAATGGCAATGGTTTTAATTTTGTGACAACTATCAGTAAAAATTTTAGCTGATTTTTACAGAAGAATTAACTATTTGTTAAACCATTATACTGTTAAGGAAATGAAAAAGACTTTTTGTTTGACTTCTTTAAACTATATCTACCTGAAATGCTATTTTTTAATTTTTCTTAAGAATATCCCTTAAAGCAAGTATTAAGTAATGCTAGATATAAAGTACAAGTATGACATGATCTTTAAAGTTCCCCCACATGTAATTTTCCTTAATCCTATACATATACATTTTCCTTCCTGTATTTTTTTTTTTTTAGTTTTTATTTCAATCCAATTAATTAACATACAGTGTGATATTAGTTTCAGGTGCATTTTTGCTACACTATTCAATTACATTCTCATTTAAATTATTTCAGCAAATGTAGAAAAACAGGTAAGTTTAGTCAATTGTGCTTACATGTTTTGGGATTCCTGGTTTACCGAAGAAACAGAATCCAAACCCTTTACTGGAGTAGGAATTCTTTCTGATAGCAAACTTGTCTAAAATACAACAGATTACATTATTTTTTATTGACAGCATTATTCATAAGATCTCATGATACATTTTTACAGTTGATCCTTAATATAATTAAAATTAAATTACCTTCAAATTTTAAGTTATTTGGTTTTTAATTATGTATCATCTAAAATTATTTTTAAATGAAGTATATAAATGTGGGAAAAAAGGCTTAGTACTGAAACATACTACATTTGACTCTTGCTACATTATAATCTCCAGTGTCCATAACAAATCCCCAGCTGCACATAAAAATCGCTCAGAAATAGCTTCCGAAAAAGAATGTCAGTTTATACAAAGATAATTATCTAATGTTTCTCCTACCAAGAGAAAAGACTTTGAAGTGCCCAGTTTGGTCCTAGAACTTTGCCCTCACAGGAAATGAGGTGAAGTCATCCTGTACCAGATTAAAAAGCATTATGTTCCCTAGAGTACTGTGATGCTAAGAAAATCATATTTGCCCCAGTAAAAGATTAAAACTGCATTACAATAGTGACTATATTTGAAATAAAGATTTGCAGAGAGGAGAAAAAGATTGAAATTTCTTACCTTCTTCCATGCCTTTGCTATAGACTCATGCAAACAATAAGGAATTAACACCTGTAAGCCTTCACATGTACCATATATTTGACGACACACAGAAATAAAAGCTCCTTTAACCACAGGCAACATTTCCGATCCAGAAAAAATAGAAATATCGTCATCAAGAAGTTTTTTCGAAAATTGGGCAATTATATGAGCACCTGTAGGGCTAAAACACAACAGACTAAAAGTGATTCCAAGGTTATAAATCATAACCTCTTAAAGTGCTACCAAAAAGTCTAGCCATATCACAAACTTTGCATTTGCTTGGCTCCTCTTTAGTTCTCTAGCTGTTCTCTAACATGTCAACATTAGCGTTCCCACACATGTACAGATAACTGTCTAATAAGGAGAGCAGTTTCAGGAGACAAGAGGAAGGAATACACAGATTGAAAAAAGCAAAATTATACACTTAAAAAGCTACAGACATCATGGGCCCAGGGCCATATGTAACTTCACTTGATTGTAGTAAAAACATAATTCTGAGCTCCCATGTCATTAATCGGACATAGCCCCTTTATTTCAGAGGCTGGGACACTTTAACAGTAATAATAAGAAAATCATAGTAAATACTTAATATTCCAGGCATTGTTCTAAGTATTTTAGATGTATTAACTCATTTAATGCTTACACTAACCCTATGAAGTAAATATATTCTTCATTTTTTTAACAGGTAATATAGTTAAAGCTTACAGGAGTTCAATAACTTTAAAAATATCATATAGCTAATAAGAAGTGGAGCCTGGACTCAAATCCAGCGTATCTAGCTCCAGAGCAGCACACGTTACAGTCAGCTACGGATAGGACAGGATTCTGACTCTCCATGTACCTCCACCCATCTTCCATAGTTCCTACATTTTACCAATCTTGTTTTATCTATTCCCTGACCTTTGCCTCTACCCACCTCTACTGGAATATTATAGGTTAAATGTCAAATAGTGATTAAGGTTTCTATGTTATACGCTAATACCCCAACTAACAAAACTATAATTTTTAATATTATCTGATAATTCACCTATATCAAGATTCTCCTGATTAGGTACTCCTTATAACCAGATTTGTATAAATCAAAATTCAAACAAGTTTCACAGAGTACATTAAGTTACTGTGACCATTTAGGCCCCCTATTTTCTTTCATAACCATGCCATTAATTTGGAGAAGTGACATATTTTTCCTATCCATTCTTTATTTGCATAATTGCTTCACCATGCTGTCACTTAATGTGTTCCTCTACTTTTCCATATTTCCATAATTGATAATTATATCTAGAGGTTTAAAGTTCAATTTCTTTTTTCTTGGCCGAACAACTTCATAACTGGTTGCTACTGTGTACCTCCAACTGCATCACTTCATTAGATACAGATCTGGTTGTCCCATTTTTTTTTTTCTTTTGGTTGTCCCATTTTTAATAGTACTAAAAAATCAACTGGTCAGATGGTATGAGCCTGAACTCTCCAGTGGGAAGTTCTCCCCACATCAAGCCTTTAACCTAATGGTTTTAGCACCAATTCATGATAACTTCCTAAATCAACTATTTCATTAGGAGTTACCAAATGATGATTTTTAATTTTTTCTACAAAGAACTTTATCCTCAGTAACTTAAGAGTTATATTAAATACAGTTTGTACAGGGGCACCTGCGTGGCATAGTCAGTTGTGTCCAACTCTTGGTTTTAGCTCAGGTCAGGAGATGGAGCCCTGCATTGTGCTCCAAGCTCAGCACAGACTCAGCCTGAGATTCTCTCTCACTCTCTCTGCTCCTCCCACTCATACTCATGCTTGCACACTCACTGTAATCAACAAAAAAACTTAAAAAAAAAAATAGAGTTTGACAGGAAATTGAAAAAAAGAATCTGAACATTTCTAATCAATTTGAAAAATGATGAGTCAGTGTCTTCACAACCTTAATGGATAACTGACAATGTTTTTTTTTTTAATTTTAGTGTATTTTTTAAATTATTTTTGTATGCTTTATGTATTTCAACATTAAAGTCTTTTTTTTTTTCCTTTAAGATTTACTTATTTATTTGACAGAGACAGACACAGCAAAAGAGAGAACACAGGAAGTGGGAGTGCAAGAGGAAGAAGCAGACTTCCTGCCAAGCAGGGAGCCCGATGCAGGGCTCAATCTTAGGACTCTGGAATCATGATCTGAGCCAAAGACTGAGCCACCCAGGTGCCCCTAAAGTCTTTTTTTTTTAAAGATTTTATTGATTTATTTGACAGACAGAGATCACAAGTAGGCAGAGAGGCAGGCAGAGAGAGAGGGAAGCAGGCTCCCTGCTGAGCAGAGAGTCCGATGTGGGGCTCGATCCCAGGACCCTGAGATCATGACCTGGGCCAAAGGCAGAGGCTTAACCCTCTGAGCCACCCAGGCGCTCTAAAGTCATTTTTTTAATCCTCAAATTATCCACCTTAAACCAGTAGGAGGCCCCTTCTGGTAGCCTGGGGGTACTTTTGACCATATGTCTTTAGTCTTAGATAATTTCCTTACTTTCTAGAATGGTAAGATATCTCGGGATCACCTTGCATATTTCCCAGCCCAATCCAGAAACAACTACCTTCAAGGATCCCTTCCTCCTCTTGCAAGATAAAACAACAATAACAAAAATTTAGATATTTAGAGACCACAACCTCGGTGCCAACTCATTGCTAAGGGGTTGTCATTATTTGTAGGTCTCTTCAGTGGTACTTCTGAGAAAAGCATAAGAAAAATAAATTAATACTTATATTTCCATTATGAATTTAAAATTCAAGTTTAACTTCTTTAATTCTCTATTCTAATTCCTTATGATGCTCATTATTTATTTGCTTTATTTTAGAGTATGTTCATAATAGTTTCAAAACATACTGATAGCAGTTTAAGATTACTTTAAGAATTTTTTCTTTCAACCTTATGATGTATTCCACTAGAAATGTTCAAATCAGGTCACTTAAGGTAATTCTTTCCACTGCATGGGTAGGTCACTAACTTGTTTGGTGGTTAAATTCAATTATTCCTATTTGTCTGAATTTCTTTGAAATGCGAATTTTTCTTTTTTATTTAACTATTACATTTAGCATATAAAACAGCTACATGATTCTGAAGTCAAATTTAGGTACAATGGAGGTATAACCCATATATCTTCCATCTCTACTTCCCTATCCACATGTTCTTCTCTCTTCCTCTAAAAATTCCTTTTCAGTTTACCTTTTTACCACTCCTTTTGAAAAATATCAGTATTTTATTTATTCATATTCCCTTCCATTATATAAAAGGTAGCATTCTAAAACATCCTTTAGTGTTTCATTTGTTCACTGGGATATCCTGAAGATAACTCCGCAGCAATACATATAAAAATTCCATGTTCCCATTGCACAGCTGCTAAGTGCTCCTTTGTGCAAACACAATTTAATCAATCAGCCTCTCATTATTGGAAATTTTTGATGATTCCTGTCTTTTACCAATATAAATAATTAATCAGAAACAACCATAGCACAATGGTGATTCCAAAAAAACTGATAGTTAATGTCTTATCTATTTAATGTAATCTGTCCACTCTGTTCAAGATAAGGGAAACTAATGAATCATTGAACACATCAAAAACTAATGATGTACTATAAGTTGGCTAACTGAACATAATAAAAAAAATTTTTAAATTTTTAAAAATTAAAAACAGAAATACTAATAATTGGGGAAAAATTCACTACATAACTGCATATCTATATAGCAAAAAAAAAAAAAACCACTGAAATAGGGAAGTGATAAACAATAAAAAGAAACCTTAAAACTCAAAACACAAAGTTAGTCTTCTTCATTTACAAAAGAATTGTTATCTATATAGAAAAAGACTTCCAGTTTGAATATGGTAGATTGACATATGTTCACATCTACACCCTCTTGACATACTAAAATGCAAAAGTGAAGGGAATTTTCAGAAGGCTTTTACAGTTGTCAAGGAAAAAAGAAAGGATGTGACAGTAACAATGTTTTGGCATCTAGAAAGTAGAAAGAAAGAAGTAACTCAGAACCTGGAAAAACTGAATGATCAGCCACAATATAGAAAACACAACACAATTTATTTCACAGAACTTCTCAAAAAAGTCCAATTGGTGGTAGCAACTATCTCTGGAATTAGGGGTAGACATGGGACTGAAAATAGAAGAGCTGACATCTAAAAGTCAACTTAAAAAGAAGTCTGACAAGCCTCCCTTCCACATTCCATGTAGCCATCCCACTGTATCTTTTGGAAAGTAGGCAAAGATCAAGAACAGTTTAGAGTACCACAGGGTTAAATCAAAACTTATACAGTAAAACTTGAAAACCATTTTCTCCACTCAGTCATCTTTTTCTGCTAGGCTTTTACTCTCTGTAGACAGCTAGCTATAGGAGCCTTCTCTATGGAATATGACAAGAACAAAGACTACAGAGGCCAATATGAGAGGTTCCCCAAACAAATCCATGACAAAATGCCCTGACAGCAAAGGCCACAAGTAATGAGGTCCCACAGTTTTCCCACAGTAATGAGGTTCCTACACAGTTTTCAAACAGCTATTTACCAACTTTTAAGTATCTGAAGAAATCTCTCATCTAAAATCTGAAGTTAAGAAAACAAATAGAAAAATCAATGTGCAAGGAAAAAAGAAAATGAAAAATGAGAACTTTGTATCTTCATGCTTGTAAAAGAATTTAAACTCATGAAGCAAGAAAGAATAAGATAGTAGAATAAGAATGTTCTCTTATAGAAAAAATATAACTTAAGAAATGCAAATCTCAATCTGAATCTAAGGGCTAGAAAATAAAGCTAAGGAAATTTCTTAGATGGTAAGAAACTTAAAAAGCAAGCTCCTAGAGGGGGTGATCCAAGGTAGTGGTAGGAAAAGTCCTCCTCCCATCAACACACCCAATCTACAGCTACCTAAGATCATTCCCCTGTGCAGAGAGATCTAAAAACTAAATGCACTGATTCTCACAACAAAGGATAAAAGGATCATATCAAAACAGGAGAAGTAGAGACAGTCTCCCAAAAAACACCCATTCATGACATGGCAACACACAACAAGAAGGGATCTCACCACACAGATGCATCTCCCAGAGGAGAAAAAGGTTGGTCCCCCACATTGGTGACCCCACTCTTAGGATGTACATCAGAGAAATAAACCCACAGAACACCTGGCTTGAAAAAAACAAAAAAACTAACACCAGGGAGGCTTCAAGTGCTATAAAGAAACAGACTCCCCTCTTAGAGGGATTGTGGTCTCCTCCAAGACCTAGCAAAGAAACAGTAGTCTGGAAAGGCCCCTAGACTGTATGTAAAAGAGACTCATTTGCTAATGTGGGGGCACTGGCCAGAGAGGCAGGAGACAGAGACAAATGAGGATGGTAGATGACACAGATGCACTCTCCACGTGGCCTACTAGCAGGGCTACCACCACCTTGCTGGTACAGCAGGCATGAGCTTTTGTGGTACTTGCTGAGTCCAGGTGGAGAGTTGCAGTACTCCCCAACTTCCCAGCTGGAACATGAGCATGAACTGTCAGGCCAGTCTCCTATTCCCATCCTAAAGCCAGAATACAGACAAGGCACTCTCCTGTTCCATTACAGAAGCCCATGGAAACATACATTCCTATTTTCCTGTTGTCTTTCTAAAGCAGCTAAGTGTGCCCTGTTCTCTACACCTTCTAACTGTCTTGCTCAAGGCAGCAGATGGACACAATCCACACTCCTTGAGGGCTGACTCTCCAGAGCTCCACCAGATTATAACAACTGGAAAGACTTTTCTTGGCAGGCCATCAATCCCAGGGCCCTGCACAAACAGCAAACTGAAACAATCCCAGTCTTCTGTGAAAAAGGCCCATTTACTCAGCCTATAGCTCTAGCCTCAGGAACAGACCTCAGGTTTCTCACAATCAAGAGGCTACGGAGGCACTCCAAGGGAACAAAAGCAGGGAAACACCATCCTCACACACCCCTTTGGCCTCACTACAGCTGAATAAGACTTCCCAGAGAAGATCATATACATTCACCTGGAACTCAGATTTTTGCGACTCACACTCAGGGAAAATCTCCATATCTGACCTGGAGGCCAGCAATGATTACAAATGTGACCTCAGAGGACTAAATATATTTGCACACTTTCAAAGCTGGCCTGAAGGTCTCGCTTTTAATCAGACTGAAACTGGGTGCTATGATCCCCTTCGATCATGGATAGGCCTTGGAAAGCCCTCAAAAAGGGGGCATATTTATAATAAACCAGACAACTGAGATAATCACAAAGGTCTGAAAGACAACCAAGAGCCAGGACAAGGTTGAACAAGTGATCCATCACCTATTCAAGGCTACTGTTTGAAGACTGAGAAAAGTGCCTGCATTTCACCTAATACATAGAAAAAAACAGAGCCAAGCCAAATTAGGAAACAGAAGAAACAAACAAACAAAAAACCAAAACCTCAGAAAATGATATGGAGATAAGTACCTGATTTTAAAAAATTCAAATTAATGGTCATAGAGATGATCACTGAAATCAGAAGAATGGATAAACACAGAACCTCAATAAAGAGACAGAACACATAACAAAGTACCAAGCAAAAGTCAAAGACCCAAAAAACACAAAAACTGGACTGGAAAATATACTAGAGGTGTTGAACAGAACACTGGACAAAACATAAAATAGATCAGAAAGCTGAAAGACAAAGCAATGAAATACACCAGGATATAGTAAGAAAAAAAATTAAATAAAGATAACCTAAGGAATCATGGGACAACATCAAACAGAATAAAATTCAAATTCACATTATAAGGGTCCTAGAAGGAAAAGAGAAAAAGGTGCAGAAAACTTATTGGTAGAAATAATGACTGAAAACATCCCCAACCTAGGAAAGAAAATAGGCATCAAGGTCTAGGAAACCCAGAGTTCCAAACAAGATGAACCCAAAGAGAGATACACCAAGACACATAATTAAAATGTTAAAAGTTTCAAAGTTAAAGAGAGAATCTTAAAAGCAGCAAGAATAAAACAAATTGTTATTTGTTTTATAAATGAACAAGGGAAACCCTATAAGCATATCGTAGATTTCTCAACAGAAACTTGGCATGCTATACGTGACATAGCATACCCAAATTCCTGAAAGGAAAAAACTTCCAAATAAGAATACTCTACTGGGCAAGGTTATCATTCAGAATTGAAGATAAAGGATTTCCAAACAGGCAAAACTAAAGGAGCTCATCACTACTAAACTAGCCTTGCAAGAAACCTTAAAGGGACTTTTTAAAGCTGGGGGGGAAAAATGGCACTAATTGCAAAATATATGAAAGTAAAAATCTCACTAGGAAAGGTATAGATAAAGTTAGAATTCTAACTTCTAAAGCTACTAAAAAAGCAAAACACAAAAGTAGTGAAATTAATTACAATAATTAGTTACAGGATACATAAAATAACAAGTTGTAAAAAGTTGAATCAAGGGGTGCGTGGGTGGCTCAGTTAAGCATATGGCTCTTGATTTCAGTTCAGGTCTTGATCTCAGGGTCGTGAGTTCAAGTGCCACACTGGGCTCCACGCTGGACGTGGAACCTACTCAAAAAAAAAAGAAAGAAAGAAAGAAAGAAAGAAAGAATAAAAGGATATGTGCTTTAAAAAAAGTTGACATCAAAAACATAAAATATGGTAGAGAAGTAAAAATGTAGAGTTTTGGAATATGTTCAAATTTAAGTTTCTATCAATTTAAAATAGATAACTATATACATAGGATGATACATGTGAACCTTACAATAACCACAAAGTCTGAAATAAATGACAGGGGGGTATTACATAATGATAAAGGGGTCAGTCTAGCACAAAGATATAACATAAATATATGAACCCAACATAAAAGCACCAAAGCATATAAAGCAAATATTAAGAGACCGAAGAAGAGAAACTGATAGTAATACAATAATAGTAGGGGATTTTAGCATCACAGTTATTACAGATCATCTAGACAGAAAAGCAGTAAAGAAATAATTGGATTAAATAATACATTTAACCAGATGGACTTAATAGCTCTATACATGTGTATATGTATACATATATATGTATATAAACACACACGTGCACACACATACAACATTCTATCCAAAATTCAGAATACACCTTCTTCTCAAGTGTACATGGAGCATCCTCCAAGACAGATAACACGTTAGGCCACAAAGCAAGTGTCAATGAATAAGAGTTAAATAGTATCAAGCATCTTTTCCAACCCTAAAGGTATGAAACTAGAAATCAATTACAAAAGGGAATTGGAAAAACTATAATTATGTGGAGATTAGCATGTCACCAAACTACTATGTCACAAAAGAAATCAAAGATGGAAAAATACCTAGAGACAAATGAAAACAGAAATATAACACACCAAAATCTGGGATACAATAAATGTAGTTCTAAGAAGAAATTCATAGCAATACTCAACTCTCTCAAGAAATAGGAACTATCAAACAATTTCACTTTATACCTAAAGGAACTAGGGGAGAAAAAAAGGAAGGCCTAAGTTAGAAGAAAGTAATAAAGATCAGATCAAAAATAAATCAAGACTAAAAAAGTGATAGAAAATATGAACGAACTTAAGAGTTGGTTCTTTGAAAAGATAAATAAAATTGAAAAGCTATTAAATAAACTCAACAAGAGAAAGAGAGCTCAAATAATCAGAAATAAAGTAATACAATGGGATCGTAAGTGACTACTACAAACAATTATAAACCAACATATTGGACAATGTAGGAAAAAAAATGGAAAAACTCCTAGAAACAATCTCCCAAGTCTGAATCATGAAATAGAAAAAATGAACAGACTGATTGCTAAAACTGAACTAGTATCAAAAACCTCCCAAACAAACCTCCAAGACCAGAAGGCTTTTCAGTGGTGAATTCTACCAAACATTCAAAGATTTAATACATATTCTTTCTAAAGTCCTCCGAAAAGATGCAGAGAAAGGAAAGCTTCCAAATTCATTTTACGAACCAGCACTACCCTGACACCAAAACCAGACAAAGACACCACAAAAAGAAAATTACAGGCCAGGGGCGCCTGGGTGGCTCAGTGGGTTAAAGCATCTGCCTTTAGCTCAGGGTCCTGGGATCGAGCCCTGCATTGGCTGTCTGCTCAGTGAGGAGCCTGCTTCCCTCTCTCTCTCTGCCTGCCACTCTGCCTACTTGTGATCTCTCTCTGTCAAATAAATAAATAAAACCTTAAAATATGAAAGAAAGAAAGAAAGAAAGAAAATTAATTAATTACAGGCCAATATCCCTAATGAACATAGATGCAAAAACTCTCAGTATCAGCAAATCAAATTCAACAATACAAGTATTATACATCATGATAAAGTGAGATTCATTCCAAGAATGCAAGGATGGTTCAACATCCACAAATCAACATGATATACTATATTAAAAAAATCAAGGATAAGAATCATATGATTATCTCAATAGATGCAGTAAAAGCACCTGATAAAATTCAACATCATCTGTTATAAAAACTATCAATTAAGCAGGTAAAGAGATACCATACCTCAACATAATAAAGGCCATATATGACAAACCCACAGCAAATATCATACTCAACAGAGAAAGCTGAGTAGGATGTCCACTCTCATCATTTATATTCAACATAATATTGGAAGTCTCAGCCACAGCAATTAGACAAGAAATAGAAATAAAAGAGATCCAAATCATAAAAGTATTAAAACTATCACTATCCACAGGCACCATGATACTACATACTAAAAACTCTAAAGACCACCAAAAAAACTGTTAGAATAAATAAATTCATTAAATCTACAGAATAGAGAATATGCAAAAATACTGTCTACCTCTATACACTAATAATGAACAAGAAAAATCAAAAAGGTAATAAGTCACATTAAAAAAAATAAACCCTAGAAATAAATTTAACCCCAGAGTAAAGACATGTATACTGAAAACTACAAAACACTGATAAAACATACTGAAGATACAAATAAATGGCAAGATATTCTGTGCTCATAAACTGGAAAATTATTAAAAAGTTAATATGACATACAGTAAAGAGTCAAGGCAACTCCTATCAAAATTCCAGTGGCATTTTTCCACAGAACAAATAGATTCCATAGAACAAATAGCAAATAGTTTGGAAACAAATAATTTCCATATAACAAATAGCAATATATAAAGGTTGTTACCAGGATAAAAGCTATCCATCAGACCAAGACAGCACCAGTTTTTTGTTTGTTTGTTTTATATATTTGAGAGAGAGAGAGAGTACACACAAGCAGGGCACAGGACAGAAGGAGAGGGACAAGCAGACTCCCTGCTGAGCACTGAGCCTGATGCAGGGCTGGATCCCAGGATCCTGAGATCATGACCTGAGCCAAAATCAGAAACATAATGACTGAGCCATCCAGGCACTCCCAGCACCAGTCTTAAATAAAGTCAGAAAGCTTTAAAAAATTTTTTTAATAAAATTAAAATTAATAGAATTTGTCTAGTACTTGAATATACAAAGGATTTAATAGGAAAGACCATATAGATGATTTAACAAAGAAATAGAAGTAAATTTTAAAAAATATGCTAAAGAAAATTATTAATTCCAGAGAAAATAAAAAGTTGTGGGAAAAAAAAGTAATCACACAGCTGGGCTGTGAAGATTACAGGTAGATACAGTATGACCCTAATGAAGGTTACTGTTCAACTGTATTGCATTACTGTTGGGCAGCAAGGAGTTGGGAGGAGAGACCCAGCTGTGTTTCTGTAAGTGGTTGGGAGGAATAGGGAGAAAGAAAACAATGGATTATCCCTTAAATTAAAAGGGATAAAAGTATTAGAAGGAACTTCTAGTATTAGATTAAAAGTATTAGAAGGATATTATCTAATGATCATCTAAAGCAGCCAAAAGTAGTTGCATTGGAGAACAAAGAAGGAACTACTCTTTTTGATACTAAGCCTTATATGTTTACTGTGTGCATAAAACACTTCAGGTCAATGAAAAAAATAAAACAAACAGAGAAATGGTATGGAAAGAAACCTTGCTATCATCAAATGAAAGCAGCCAAAACCATATCTCCATAACACAAATGAGATGCTCAAACTCAACTAGAGTCAGGTCAGATGTGGCTAAGAACACCCATGTGGTATCCATCCAGACAGGTAGTCAAAGTGGCTGAAGTCAGCACTCTGGACCAGAAAGGCCCCTCCCTCACTGGGCCATAGGCTCTAGCTATCAGGCCCTTACTCCCTAGGCAGGAAAACCCTGTCCATTTGACAAGTTTGGAAGAAAGTACCAAAGCAAGGCCAAGAATCCTCAGAAATTAAAAGTGGTTGTCAAGATAAATTCAAGAACAGCTTCTTTGTACAAAACAAAGATTAAACGGGAAAAGCTAAGGGATGGTCACTCTTGGAAATTCAACATCCCCTTCACAGATGCACCAGAAAGAGAAAGCAGAAGCAGAAAAATGATCAAACACATAACAGAAGAAAAAAAACCCTGTGCCAAAGGATGCAAGTCTTCAGCATAAAACTGTCTAGCTATCTCAATGTGGTTTTAATTTGAATCTCCCTGATGGCTAGTGATGATGAACATTTTTTCATGTGTCTGATAGCCATTTGTATGTCTTCATTGGAGAAGTGTCTGTTCATATCTTCTGCCCATTTTTTTATATGACTGTCTGTTTTGTGTGTGTTGAGTTTGAAGAGTTCTTTATAGATCCTGGATATCAACCTTTTGTCTGTACTGTCATTTGGAAATATCTTCTCCCATTCTGTGGGTTGCCTCTTTGTTTTGTTGACTGTTTCCTTTGCTGTGCAGAAGCTTTTGATCTTGATGAAATCCCAAAAGTTCATTTTTGCTTTTGTTTCCTTTGCCTTTGGAGACATATCTTGAAAGAAGTTGTTGTGGCTGATATCGAAGAGGTTACTGCCTATGTTCTCCTCTAGTATTCTGATGGATTGATATACCACCTTACACCAGTTAGAATGGCCAAAATTAGCAAGACAGGAAACAACATGTATTGGAGAGGATGTGGAGAAAGGGGAACCCTCTTACACTCTTGGTGGGAATGCAAGTTGGTGCAGCCAATTTGGAGAAGAGTGTGGAGATTCCTCAAGAAATTAAAAATAGAGCTTCCCTATGACCCTGCAATTGCACTACTGGGTATTTACCCCAAAGATACAGATGTAGTGAAAAGAAGGGCCATCTGTACCCCAAAGTTTATAGCAGCAATGGCCACAGTCACCAAACTGTGGAAAGAACCAAGATACCCTTCAATGGACGAATGGATAAGGAAGATGTGATCCATATACACTATGGAGTATTATGCCTCCATCAGAAAGGACGAATACCCAACTTTTGTAGCAACATGGACGGCACTGGAAGAGATTATGCTGAGTGAAATAAGTCAAGCAGAGAGAGTCAATTATCATATGGTTTCACTTATTTGTGGAGCATAACAAATAGTATGGAGGACAAGGGGAGATTGAGAGGAGAAGGGAGTTGAGACAAATTGGAAGGGGAGGTGAACCATGAGAGACTATGGACTCTGAAAAACAATCTGAGGGTTTTGAAGGGGCAGGGGGTGGGAGGTTGGGGGAACCAGGTGATGGGTATTAGAGAGGGCATGGATTGCATGGAGCACTGGGTGTGGTTCATAAACAATGAATACTGTTACACTGAAAAGAAATAAAAAATTTAAAAATAAAAAACTGTCTAGCTAATTCCTAAGTAAAAGTTTCTAGAATAAATTACACTCTCAGGAAACATCAGGTTCTAGAAACTTTTAGAGGCAAAAAAGGCAGTCTCTACCCAGTCAAGTTACCAACCAAGTAGAAAAATAGATTTCTCCTAAGACAGGTAGGAAATCAAAAAGCTTACCTTCTATAAAACTTGTCAGGTATTTGAAGAAAACATGCATAGCACAAACTCCCTTCATGTGTGCACACTAAAAGCTAACCCTTAGTGCCTCACATATGGTAATTTGTTTAAAATTTCAACATCCCTATGAGGCAGGTGGTGATTTTCTCTAATTCACAGATGAAAAAAACCTCAGTCACAGAGAAGTGTGGTGACTGAGTAATAAAGCTGGGATGTGAACCCAAGAGGTTTAGAACCAGGACTCATGTGCCTAACCCTCATTCCATGCTCTCTCTCAACCTAATTACTATTACTGCCTTCTTCCTTCCCAAATTCACTGCCAGTACATGTTACTTTTGCAGGCAGAAAGATAATTTTTAAGTGAATTAAGTCTACAGTAAATACAATAAACAGTCACTCTCATTATACTAAATTAAAATTAAAACAAAGCCCCCCCCATAGCTACTGGGAGGATTAAATGGTGACCCATGTAAAGACTTTAGTCCCGTGTGATTATTTTAAGACAAAATGTACCAGATGTAAACAGACTAAAACACACATATGATGGGGTTGGGGGAGGAGACAAAAGGCAGATAAAGAGTGGCATAAAGAAAGGAAAGAGCAAGGGCAACAAATAAAAAACAATCACAAACACAGTAGATATTAATCCAACCTTATCAATAATCACTATCAACAATCTAATTACATCAATTAAAAGATTATCAGAGTAGATTAAAAAACAGGACCTAATTATGTTACTTATAGAAGCCTACTTTAAACATAAAAACAAAGATTAAAATGAATGGAAAAAGATACATCACACTGACAATCAAAAGAAAGCTGGAGTAGCTATATTAACTTCACACACATTTCACAGGAAGGAAAACTATCAGAGCAGGGCTTTATATAATAAAGGGATAATTTTTCCAAATAGACAATCCAACCAACAGGATCAAAATACACAAACCAAAAACTGAGAGAACTGCAAGGAGAAATAGATAAATCCACTTATATATTTGAAGATCAATACAATGTAACTAATTGACAGATTCAGCATGAGAAAGCTGAACTGAACACCATTAACCAACTAAATATGACTGACATCTATAGAATATTTCATCCAACAACAGCAGAATATACATTTTTCTCAAGTTCACACAAAACATTCACCAAGAATGACCACATTCAGAGCCATAAGACACCTGAAATTAAAAAGAATGCTCTCTCAGACTCATAAATATATAGGTCAAAGAAGTCTTTAGAGAAGTTTAAAATATTTTGAAGTGAAAATGAAAACACAACTTATCAAAAATTGTAAAATGAAGCAAAAGCAGTGCTTAGAGGAAAATTTATAGCACTAAATATACATGTTAAGATAGATCTAACAAGTCTTCCACCACAGGAAATTAGGAAAAGAACTAAAATCCAAGGAAGAAAAAAATAAAAATTAAGACAGAAATCAATGAAGTTCAAAACAAAACCAAAATCAACAGAGGGAAAAAGAGTTGGTCTTTTTAAAATATCAATAAAATTGATAAGCCTCTGGCTAAGTTAAAAATAAAACAAATTACTAATATCAGAAGAGAAAGAGGGACCACCAATATTGATCACATGGACATTAAAAGGGTAACAAAGGAATATTATAAAAAATCTATATCCACAAATTTAGTGAACAAGAAAAGTGGATCAATTCTTTGAAAGACGCAATCTGCCAAAACTCACATAAGAAATAAACAATCTGAATAAGCACATATCTAACATAAAAAATGAATCAATTAATAATCTTTCAAAACAGAAAACACCAGGCCCAAATAGGTTCACTAGTGAAGTCTATAAGACATTTAAGGAATAAATTATACCAATTCTCCACAATCTCTTCCAGAAAACAGAAAGCATTCTTTCTGTTTCTGACTCATTATGAGGGTAGCATTAGAATAGATCAAGAAAAAACAATAATATTAGAAAAAATAAAGTTTGATATCTCTCATGAGCATAGACACAAAAATCCTCAACAAAGATTAGCAAATCAAATCTAACAATATATAAAGAGAATTTTATACCACAACAAAATGGGATTTATTTTAGGTATGCAATGCTGAGTTCATTATTCAAAGATTAATATAATCCATCACAATCAAGACTTAAAAAAAAACCACTTTTTGTGGCATTATTTATGGAAGCAAAATCCTACATACAATCTGATATTAATAGGGTAAAAGTTTGAAAATATTATGGTAAGGCCATATCAAAGTACTATGGAACTATTAAAAACAGTGTTTCATTTTTTACTCATCTGGGAAGATGCCTATGGTTACACATAAGAAAACTGAATATTGTATATGATGTTATTTTTATGAAAAGGAAACAAAAATTCTGTGATTATGAATATATGTTTGATAGATCATTGTAAGTTCAGAGAAAGTCTAAAACCATAACCAAAATGTTACCATTGGTAACTAACCAGGAGATAGAACTAAGCGAGGGTAGAGAAGGAAGATGGAGAAGTTAGCCTTTCCTTTGTGTACCTTTGTGAGGTTTGACTTGAATCAGTCATGGGTGGCTTCAGAGGTCTGAAAGACTTCAAGCAGCAAAAACTTCCCATCTAGAGTGAACCCTCCTATTCTTACTTTGAAGTTGCTCACATCAAGACCTATTCTGCCTGCATATTCCATAATCCTGGTTACTACTTCAATCTGTGATCATATAATACACTGTTAGTGGCTGATCAGGAACCTAGATAGTATCTAGAATAGTTATCCTGATTTTCATTATTAACATACTGTATGACATTTTGGAAACTGTGAATCAGATTGAGAAAATATGCTAAAAATTCCAAAAACTTAAAACATAGACATATACCTTTTTTCTTCAGAGGAATTCATATTTTCTCCATAAAGTAGTAAGGTAAGTCCTTCTTCTACAGATGCAATTCTTGCCAAAATATCAGCTATATGAATTAAAGCTGTTTCAGAGCAATTTGGAGCAGCCTATACATTAAAAAGATAACAAATCATATAATGTTATGGCACGCTAACAATCCACAGACTAAAATTTAAGTGTGGTAGTGTAGTCTAATGAAGTTACATTACCACAACAAAAAGAAAATTAATGATTGGCTATGAAGTATGTCTGATTAAATGTGTCATATTCACTTATCAGGCCAGCTGATGACGCAACTACATATAGACTTTTTATCCAAACCAGTTATTATTTATTGAGACAGTTGAGAGAACTTCTGTTCTCATAACAGTTTTATATATAATTCTGTTTGACAAATGCAGTAGCACCTCTAAATCCACTTTGCCCTTTACTTCCCACTCACTGGCTCCTGAATATCTACCTTAATTTTATTATACATGGTTTCTAACACACTGTCATCATTTCTAGGGAACACCATTCCTTCATACAATTGGTTGGGTTACAAGTTATAGGTCTAAGGAAGGACATCCAATTCCATGGGCTGGCCCATGACCAATGATGTCATCTAATGGGGGATAAACTAATCATATTTCTTTATTTTAAGTGAAAATATAAAAATATCTTTGCCAGTATATAGCAAAATAGTATAAGGCAAATAATAAAAGCTTGAGTCATCCACAGATGGCTGGAGCCCATCTAGAAGCCTAAGTCTACTAGTCTACTAAGTCTACTAGTACTTATACTTTGCAACCAATACAGCCTAATCAATTCAGTGGGTTAGCATAACTAATGAGTCAGGCTTGTTCACCTGAACATTTCCTTATTATATTAGGCATTTATTATATAGTCTATTATTTTCACATTAAATACCTTTCTTAAAAAAAAAAAAACTTTTGCCTGGAATACTTTCCTTCTCTCATATATTTACTTTTTTAAAAGCCTTTCTATTCCCCATCTAGTATTTTAATAGTCTGCCTTTCCTATTTGAATTGGTTCTTTCAGAGAAAAGTATAAGTCTTAATCTCTTCTTTATTTCATGGGAATATAGAGAAATAAATGCCTAACTTGCCAAGGAAGAACCAGGACAAATTTTTGGAGAAAAAAAAAATTATACTCTGAATTTTTCACGTAGACCAAGACTTCCCGGGGTGAGGGTAAAGTATGTAAAAGTAAGAAAATATTATAATCTTATCAAGAAATGCAAATGATCTGTTATAACTGAAATACATGGGAAAAATAGGTAAGATACAATATAAAAGTTAATAAATTTCAGACTTTTTAACTATACATTTATCTAGCAAGCAACAAGCAAGAAAGCATTGTGATGGCGTTAATGACAATGCAGAGGACAGGCCAGAGAGGTGAAATACTGGAAAAAATAAAATTATTTCAATATTCCAAGCAAGGGATTATCAGAGTTTAAACAAAATAAGCAGCAGTAGGGATTAGAAGACATACATGGATTTTAGAGCTACATAGAAGAATAAGTCTACAGGTCTTAATTATAAATGGAATGAAGAAAACGAGGAAGAAGTCTAGATTTGAGAGCTTGAAGAAGTGGAGAAGAGAAAAAAAAAAAGGAAAGAAAAGAAAGAAAATGAAAAGAAAAAGAAAAACCTGACAAACCAAAAACTATTGTTTTGAAAACTGAGTTTGATTTTCTCAGGGAGTAATTCAAAAAGTGTTTAGCAGGCATCTAAAAAAAATCTGGAGCTGAAGAGATCTAAATTTAGAAGTTAACTATACATCTAATCTTTGGAACTGGAGGAAATCATCTAGGAAAAACTCACATCTGAAAGAAAAGAGTAAACTAGGTCGTGAATCACTGAAGACAGCATGGACCTGGAAGGGGGAGCCCTCATAGGTGACAGAGAAAGAATGGTTAGAAAGCGAGGGTGAAAAATACATAGGAATGTAGGAAAGCCATATAAACAATTTTAGAAGTTGTGTATTTTGTTAATAATCAGGTAGATAATAGTCTGAAAAGTGGTCACTAGTTATAGGTGTAGGAAGTTACAAGCAACAGCAATCAAAGCAGCATAAATACTGTGCTGGAGGTAATATCAAAATGCAGTGTTTTGAAACATGACAGAGTAGAGGGAACCAGGACAACAACGGCAGTCTTCCATTATTAAAAGCTTATCATTAAAAAGATCGGATATTAGGTGGTAGTCAGAGATGTGCGTCAGATGATCAAGAGCTTCTCTCATCCTATAAGACAGATTCAGGCATATTTACAGATAAAGGAAAGAAGCTACAAGAAGACAAAAGATGCAAGCAAAGACAAACAATGGCATGGAAACAAAATCCAAGAGCACATTTCTCAACTCTGGCATAAGGTTCATATTTCATGTTACTATTGACATTATGGCATTCTATTATATTAAACTGTATTAGGAATTCTGTTGGTTCTTCGCTACATATCTTCCCAAGTCTAAACATAAAATCAAAATTACAGACCCTTAAATTCCTAGAATTCCATACTTTGTAGCACATTCACATAAATGCTTAATGTTTTCTGAATGAACAAAGAATAATGACTATATGATGGGATGAACAGTTGCCCAGACTATAGACGGGCGGGGCTAGGAGATGAAAACAGTAAAAACACTACAAAACACAGACATGGAAAGGCAAAATCTTTAGCCTATTAAGACTCAAGTCATTCCCCCTGAAGCTTAAGTCATAGAAATGTACAGATAGCCATGCTACTAGTGGTATCAACTCTGCCTCCTATTAAATGTCTGACCTTGATCAATCCACTTCTTTCAGCATCAATTGTAAGGATTACATTATATAATTAAAGGAACAGGCCAATGTAAAAAATTAATTTCAAAAAATCAAATAAATAAATAAATAAATAAAAGAACAGGCCATACAAACTGTAAAGAGATATAAACATATTTTCTGGTGGGGAGGCTAGGGGGTAGGAAAGGAATAAATGAAACAAGATGGGATCAGGAGGGAGACAAACCATAAAAGACTCTTAATCTCGGAGGAGTCAAGATGGTGGAGAAGTAGCAGGCTGAGACAACTTCAGCTAGCAGGAGATCACCTACATATCTTCTCTAAAGATTGCAAACACCTGCAAATCCATTAGCAGATGGAAGAGAAGAACAGCAATTCTGGAAACAGAAAAACAACCACTTTCTGAAAGGTAGGACTGGCGGAGACGTGAATCCAAAGCAACGGGAAGATAGACCCCGGGGGGAGGCGTTGGCTACCGGCAAGCGGCGGAGCAATGGAGCACAAAATCAGGACTTTTAAAAGTCTGTTCCGCTGAGGGACATGGCTCCAAGAATAAATTGGGGCGAGGCACACGCGGGGTCAGAGTGGCCTCAGGCCCCGCAGGGTCACAGAAGGATCGGGGGTGTCTGAGTGTCGCAGAGCTTGCGGGTATTGGAACAGGAAAACCAGATACAGAGACAAAGCGAACAGTAAGCTCATAGCTCGGTGTTACCTTGAACCAGCCACAGGCTCGGTGAGCTCGGAGCACGGCCGGAGGTCAGGGAGACGGGAGTAACTGGGCGCTGTTCTCTGAGGGCGCACTGTGGAGTGGGGCCCCGGGCTCTCGCTCCTAGAGGCCGGAGACCAGGAGGCCGCCATTTGTATTCCCATCCTCCAGAACTCTACGGAAAGCGCTCAGAGAACAAATGCTCCTGAAAGCAAACCCGAGTGGATTACACAGCCCCGCCCCTGGTAAGGGCGGTGCAATTCCGCCTGGGGCAAAGACACTAGAGAATCACTACACCAGGCCCCTCCCCCAGAAGATAACAAGAAATCCACCCAAGACCAAGTTCAACTACCAAGGAGTGCGGTTTCAATACCAAGGAGAGCAGCAGAATTCCAGAGGAGGAGAAAGCCAAGCACGGAACTCATGGCATTATCCATGTGATTTTTTTTAGTCTAGCAATTAATTTAATTTTTTTATTTTTCTTTTTTTTTTCTCACTTTCTGGTAAAATTTTATTTAACTTTTACCCTTTTCTTTTTTAACGTTTTTTAACTAGTTTATGTAATATATATATATTTTCTTTTTTAAATTTTTCTTTATTTGTTTTCTTTTTTTTAATTAGTTTCTTTTCTTTCTTTGTCTTTTTTTTTTTTCGTTCTTCCTTTTTGAACCTCTTTTTATCCCCTTTCTCCCCCCTCACGATTTGGGATCTCTTCTGATTTGGTTAAAGCATATTTTCCTGGGGTTGTTGCCACCCTTTTAGTATTTTACTTGTTCCTTCATATATACTCTTATCTGGACAAAATGACAAGACGGAAAAATTCACCACAAAAAAAAGAACAAGAGGCAGTACCAAAGGCTAGGGACCTAATCAACACAGACATTGGTAATATGTCAGATCTAGGGTTCAGAATGACAATTCTCAAGGTTCTAGCCGGGCTCGAAAAAGGCATGGAAGATATTAGAGAAACCCTCTCGGGAGATATAAAAGCCCTTTCTGGAGAAATAAAAGAACTAAAATCTAACCAAGTTGAAATCAAAAAAGCTATTAATGAGGTGCAATCAAAAATGGAGGCTCTCACTGCTAGGATAAATGAGGCAGAAGAAAGAATTAGTGATATAGAAGAACAAATGACAGAGAATAAAGAAGCTGAGCAAAAGAGGGACAAACAGCTACTGGACCACGAGGGGAGAACTCGAGAGATAGTGACACCATAAGACAAAACAACATTAGAATAATTGGGATTCCAGAAGAAGAAGAAAGAGAGAGGGGAGCAGAAGGTGTACTGGAGAGAATTATTGGGGAGAATTTCCCCAATATGGCAAAGGGAACGAGCATCAAAATTCAGGAGGTTCAGAGAATGCCCCTCAAAATCAATAAGAATAGGCCCACACCCCGTCACCTAATAGTAAAATTTACAAGTCTCAATGACAAAGAGAAAATCCTGAAAGCAGCCCGGGAAAAGAAGTCTGTAACATACAATGGTAAAAATATTAGATTGGCAGCTGACTTATCCACAGAGACCTGGCAGGCCAGAAAGAGCTGGCATGATATTTTCAGAGCACTAAATGAGAAAAACATGCAGCCCAGAATACTATATCCAGCTAGGCTATCATTGAAAATAGAAGGAGAGATTAAAAGCTTCCAGGACAAACAACAACTGAAAGAATTTGCAAATACCAAACCAGCTCTACAGGAAAT
>NC_081561.1:71276621-71278730 GCF_022355385.1 Mustela nigripes
GAGAAAAACATGCAGCCAAGAATACTATATCCAGCTAGGCTATCATTGAAAATAGAAGGAGAGATTAAAAGCTTCCAGGACAAACAACAACTGAAAGAATTTGCAAATACCAAACCAGCTCTACAGGAAATATTGAAAGGGGTCCTCTAAGCAAAGAGAGAGCCTACAAGTGGTAGATCAGAAAGGAACAGAGACCATATACAGTAACAGTCACCTTACAGGCAATACAATGGCACTAAATTCATATCTCTCAATAGTTACCCTGAATGTGAATGGGCTAAATGCCCCTGTCAAAAGACACAGGGTATCAGAATGGATAAAAAAACAAAACCCATCTATATGTTGCCTCCAAGAAACACATTTTAAGCCCGAAGACACCTCCAGATTTAAAGTGAGGGGGTGGAAAAGAATTTACCATGCTAATGGACATCAGAAGAAAGCAGGAGTGGCAATCCTTATATCAGATCAATTAGATTTTAAGCCAAAGACTATAATAAGAGATGAGGAAGGACACTATATCATACTCAAAGGGTCTGTCCAACAAGAAGATTTAACAATTTTAAATATCTATGCCCCCAATGTGGGAGCAGCCAACTATATAAACCAATTAATAACAAAATCAAAGAAACACATCAACAATAATACAATGATAGTAGGGGACTTTAACACTCCCCTCACTGAAATGGACAGGTCATCCAAGCAAAAGATCAGCAAGGATATAAAGGCCTTAAATGACACACTGGACCAGATGGACATCACAGATATATTCAGAATATTTCATCCCAAAGCAACAGAATACACATTCTTCTCTAGTGCACATGGAACATTCTCCAGAATAGATCACATCCTCGGTCCTAAATCAGGACTCAACCGGTATCAAAAGATTGGGATCATTCCCTGCATATTTTCAGACCACAATGCTCTAAAGCTAGAACTCAACCACAAAAGGAAGTTTGGAAAGAACCCAAATACATGGAGACTAAACAGTATCCTTCTAAAGAATGAATGGGTCAACCGGGAAATTAAAGAAGAATTGAAAAAAATCATGGAAACAAATGATAATGAAAATACAACGGTTCAAAATCTGTGGGACACAACAAAGGCAGTCCTGAGAGGAAAATATATAGCGGTACAAGCCTTTCTCAAGAAACAAGAAAGGTCTCAGGTACACAACCTAACCCTACACCTAAAGGAGCTGGAGAAAGAACAAGAAAGAAACCCTAAGCCCAGCAGGAGAAGAGAAATCATAAAGATCAGAGCAGAAATCAATGAAATAGAAACCAAAAAAACAATAGAACAAATCAACGAAACTAGGAGCTGGTTCTTTGAAAGAATTAATAAAATTGATAAACCCCTGGCCAGACTTATCAAAAAGAAAAGAGAAAGGACCCAAATAAATAAAATCATGAATGAAAGAGGAGAGATCACAACTAACACCAAAGAAATACAAACTATTATAAGAACATACTATGAGCAACTCTACGGCAATAAATTTGACAATCTGGAAGAAATGGATGCATTCCTAGAAACATATAAACTACCACAACTGAACCAGGAAGAAATAGAAAGCCTGAACAGACCCATAACCAGTAAGGAGATTGAAACAGTCATTAAAAATCTCCAAACAAACAAAAGCCCAGGGCCAGACGGCTTCCCGGGGGAATTCTACCAAACATTTAAAGAAGAACTAATTCCTATTCTCCTGAAACTGTTCCAAAAAATAGAAATGGAAGGAAAACTTCCAAACTCATTTTATGAGGCCAGCATCACCTTGATCCCAAAACCAGACAAGGATCCCACCAAAAAAGAGAGCTATAGACCGATATCCTTGATGAACACAGATGCGAAAATACTCAACAAAATACTAGCCAATAGGATTCAACAGTACATTAAAAAGATTATTCACCACGACCAAGTGGGATTTATTCCAGGGCTGCAAGGTTGGTTCAACATCCGCAAATCAGTCAATGTGATACAACACATCAATAAAAGAAAGAACAAGAACCATATGATACTCTCAATAGATGCTGAAAAAGCATTTGACAAAGTACAGCATCCCTTCCTGATCAAAACTCTTCAAAGTGTAGGGATAGAGGGCACATACCTCAA
>NC_081561.1:71278740-71299137 GCF_022355385.1 Mustela nigripes
TATCATCAAAGCCATCTATGAAAAACCAACCGCAAATATCATTCTCAATGGAGAAAAACTGAAAGCTTTTCCGCTAAGGTCAGGAACACGGCAGGGGTGTCCATTATCACCACTGCTATTCAACATAGTACTAGAAGTCCTAGCCTCAGCAATCAGACAACAAAAGGAAATTAAAGGCATCCAAATCGGCAAAGAAGATGTCAAATTATCACTCTTCGCAGATGATATGATCCTATATGTGGAAAACCCAAAAGACTCCACTCCAAAACTGCTAGAACTTGTACAGGAATTCAGTAAAGTGTCAGGATATAAAATCAATGCACAGAAATCAGTTGCATTTCTCTACACCAACAACAAGACAGAAGAAAGAGAAATTAAGGAGTCAGTCCCATTTACAATTGCACCTAAAACCATAAAATACCTAGGAATAAACCTAACCAAAGAGGCACAGAATCTATACTCAGAAAACTATAAAGTACTCATGAAAGAAATTGAGGAAGACACAAAGAAATGGAAAAATGTTCCATGCTCCTGGATTGGAAGAATAAATATTGTGAAAATGTCTATGCTACCTAAAGCAATCTACACATTTAATGCAATTCCTATCAAAGTACCATCCATCTTTTTCAAAGAAATGGAACAAATAATGCTAAAATTTATATGGAACCAGAAAAGACCTCGAATAGCCAAAGGGATATTGAAAAAGAAAGCCAACGTTGGTGGCATCACAATTCCAGATTTCAAGCTCTATTACAAAGCTGTCATCATCAAGACAGCATGGTACTGGCACAAAAACAGACACATAGATCAATGGAACAGAATAGAGAGCCCAGAAATAGACCCTCAACTCTACAGTCAACTAATCTTCGACAAAGCATGAAAGAATGTCCAATGGAAAAAAGACAGCCTCTTCAATAAATGGTGCTGGGAAAATTGGACAGCCACATGCAGAAAAATGAAATTGGACCATTTCCTTACACCACACACGAAAACAGACTCAAAATGGATCAAGGACCTCAATGTGCGAAAGGAATCCATCAAACTCCTTGAGGAGAACACAGGCAGCAACCTCTTCGACCTCAGCCGCAGCAACATCTTCCTAGGAACATCGCCAAAGGCAAGGGAAGCAAGGGCAGAAATGAACTATTGGGATTTCATCAAGATCAAAAGCTTTTGCACAGCAAAGGAAACAGTTAACAAAATCAAAAGACAACTGACAGAATGGGAGAAGATATTTGCAAACGACATATCAGATAAAGGACTAGTGTCCAAAATCTATAAAGAACTTAGCAAACTCAACACCCAAAGAACAAATAATCCAATCAAGAAATGGGCAAAGGACATGAACAGACATTTCTGCAAAGAAGACATCCAGATGGCCAACAGACACATGAAAAAGTGCTCCATATCACTCGGCATCAGGGAAATACAAATCAAAACCACAATGAGATATCACCTCACACCAGTCAGAATGGCTAAAATCAACAAGTCAGGAAATGACAAATGCTGGCAAGGATGCAGAGAAAAGGGAACCCTCCTACACTGTTGGTGGGAATGCAAGCTGGTGCAGCCACTCTGGAAAACAGCATGGAGGTTCCTCAAAATGTTGAAAATAGAACTGCCCTATGACCCAGCAATTGCACTACTGGGTATTTACCCTAAAGACACAAACGTAGTGATCCAAAGGGGCATGTGCACCCGAATGTTTATAGCAGCAATGTCCACAATAGCCAAACTATGGAAAGAACCTAGATGTCCATCAACAGATGAATGGATCAAGAAGATGTGGTATATATACACAATGGAATACTATGCAGCCATCAAAAGAAATGAAATCTTGTCATTTGCGACAACATGGGTGGAACTAGAGCGTATCATGCTTACTGAAATAAGTCAAGCAGAGAAAGACAACTATCATATGATCTCCCTGATATGAGGAAGTGGTGATGCAACATGGGGGCTTAAGTGGGTAGAAGAAGAATCAATGAAACAAGATGGAATTGGGAGGGAGACAAACCATAAGTGACTCTTAATCTCATAAAACAAACTGAGGGTTGCTGAGTGAAGGGGGGTTGGGAGAAAGGGGGTGGGATTATGGTCATTGGGGAGGGTGTGTGCTTTGGTGAGTGCTGTGAAGTGTGTAAACCTGGTGATACACAGACCTGTACCCCTGAGGATAAAAATATATGTTTATAAAAAAAAATAAATTAAAAAAAAAAAAGACTCTTAATCTCACAAAACAAACTGAGGGTTGCTAGGGTCGGGGGAGGGTGGTTGGGTATGGACTTTCGGGAAGGTATGTGCTATGGTGAGTGCTGTGAAGTATGTAAACCTGGCGATTCACAGACCTGTACCCCTGGAGCTAATAATATATTATATGTTAATAAAAAATTTAAAATAATTAAAAAATAAAAAATCCCATTCTGAACATATGTATTCTTTTTTCTAAAAAACTAGTTCTTCACATAAAACAGAGCTGAATTCAGAAAAATAATGTAAAGGCTATAAAATTGCTATTAAAACAAAGAATAAAACTCACAAGATTTATTAGATTTGCAAGACAACTACCTTAATAACTTCTCCAATCCTTATAATCATATCTAAGCCTGACTAGAAAAAACAATTATGGTATATGTATTTCCCCCCACATTGCCAATAACAAATAAATCAACTAACTACATAAACTAATATTTAACAGTAAATAAAAATCTATGTCAGCATAAAATACATTCATACATGGAAAGATGTTATAATAAATATTTCAAATACATTGAATTCAGAAATAAAGTCCCTTTGAATATTCCCTAATACCCAATTAGGAGACTCCCTTTAGTAAATACCAACCTTAGTTCCTTTCATTAAATTATGAATAGGCTGAAGAAGTGCCTCAATCACAGTGTTATTATATAAGCATTCGATTGCACATTCTTTTTGATCACACAGTATCCGAAGAACTTCAGTCACCATACTTGCAGGAGAGTAATTATCTGATAAACAAGTATTTTTAGAAATAAAAATTTTAAACATTAAGAACTTAATACATCTTATTTATGAGTAGCCATTGCCGTTCTAAAAAGATCCAACAACAAAAAATAAATAAACAAATAAAAAGAGTAACAAGGTTAAATAGTTAAAAAAAAAAATCACACAACTCAATGCCCAAAGGATGAGGTATTGTCAAATTATTACTTGAAACCTAAGGGAAGATCAATTAAGCTCAATATATCCTCAAGTTAATTTTTAAAAAGTAAACGACAAAATCTGAATGCTGAGAAACAACAGATCATTCACTGTTTCACATTAAGTCACTGATTAACAGTGAAGATGTGATTTGAAGCTAATTTACAACTTTTGTCCTCCCAGCAAACACTTACTTGTATTTGCTTTTTCTTTTTCTTAAAATAAATATTTGGGGAACCTAGGGGGCTTAGTCAATAGGCATCTGACTCTTGATTTCTGCTCAGGTCATGGTCTCAGGGTTGTGAGACAGACCTCGTGCCAGGCTCCATGCTCAGTGGGGAGTCTGCTTGAGATTTTCTCTCTCTCCTTCTGCCCCTCCCCCACAAATGTACTCTTTCTCAAATAAATACATAAATCTTTAAAAAAATATATGTATTCAAGTGTCCAGCCTAGTAGAAAACCAAAGCAAACCAAAAGGATGGCTAAAAAGGCAGAAGAGGTGAAACCTCCTTTTCTAATACACCACTATTAGTTATCACCATAAAACGGGTGAAATGAATGAGCATTGTAAAGACTTTCTTTTAAGATATATACAGGAAAACACAAATACAAATACATGTAACACAGGGAATAGTCACTAAAATAAGTAATATTTTTGGTTTTACAAACCAATATATTTTCAGGTTATTTAACCCAATCTACACACAAAATAGTACTTTACAAATCAGTAAGGAACCAAAAGTTAGCAGCTCAAGGTTGTAAGCTGTAATAGTAAAAGTAACATTAAAATTCATAATTTAGGTTATAATATTCTATAGTCCATGCACACTAAGACTTCAAGTCAATACTTGACAAAAAGAAAATGGAGAAGAAATGTTAAGTGATGTTTTTCTAACCATTTCCAGACCCTGTTTACAATGAGAGATACTACTGCTTAGCATATGGCCATTCATTCGTTCATTCATTCATTGTTTTATCTACTATTGAGTGCCTAGTATGTGACAGACACTGTGCTAAGCACTATAAACAGAATTAACACACCAAAAAAATTAAAAAACAGTCCACTGACAAATAATTACACAGAGGAACATTTTTAACAAAGGAAGCACAGTATGTTATAGGAGCATATCTCAGGAGGACCTAATATACAGGTTTATACATGGAAATGCTGTAAAGGCAGAAAGAAGTTTGAGGGCCATTGTTAAGACTAATAAGCTGTTATAACTGCATAAAAAGGCATACCGGTTAATAGATGCATATAGCATTAATATATATGGCCCAAACTAATTTTTTTCTTTGACTCACTTGAATTCTTCCCAGAAGTTTGCCAGCTTTCCTATGGTAACACGCAGGTTTAGAACACTATGAGTCTATAGATTATGGGAGCATTTTGTTATTAAATTGTTTTACTTTGTAAACTTTCACTGATATTCAAAGGAAAAAGTGTAAGTTATCTTTTAAATGTTAATATTTTAAACCTCTTTATCCAGTCAACAGTTAAAGACTAAAAGTTATTACACTGATCATGATTTGTTTTTGTTTTTGCTTTATTCTGTAATAAGAGAAGATCTGAAGTTTTAGATGTGAGCTAAAACAAGCAGACTGATCAAAACATCAGGCAAGTATAAAGCACAGAAAACACAAGAAAGAACACAATAGTACCTATCAATCAAACCTATCTTAACAGCAATTCTTAAGAACATCTTGACCTTAAGAGCAACATTAAAATTCTCAGCAAAACTGATTCTACATAAAAAGGTAGTAAATTAGGAACAACTTAAAACATCAATGAACAAAATTAAATTTCATGGATTACTTCCAGGACCAATGTAATTTGTTATGAGTAGTACTGCATCTTAGGAAACCTCTTTACCCAAGTAGGTCAGTCACCCAAAATGTCTAGACAATGGACTATTAAGTATTTTTAGATGTTTTCTATTATACTATTTAAAATAGAAGCAGAATTACCTAAATGTGCAGCTGATGTCATCTTTGGACAACTTGGTGAGTAATAGATAAGTTGGGTGAACAGAACCAGAAGATCTGTAAGGGATACTAAATCTTTGAAAAGGAAAAAAGAAAAAGATTATTTTCTAGTACATACTTACAACTTAGAACTGAGCTTCCCATCCTCCTGAGTTTTCAGAGACTATGGTAAAATTAGGGAGAAGGGAGCTGGAACCCAAGACAGAAGACTCCAGGAAAACAAATTAGACATGGGGAGTTAAAGGGTGGCAGGAACAATAATGCAGTAGGTGCTACATACACGTGCAGCTTCACCACCTATGGTGGATCCATCACTTCATATAAACCTATGACAGGAAGATCTAGGAATCTCATCAGGACCATGAGTTTTTTAGAAACGATAAAATTCAGCTTCATACACTGTTCCAGCCAGCTTATCTATATAGAACTATAGAATAGGAATCAAACTTTCCCTAGGAAATATTTTAGGCTCAATACCCAAACTGTTTCTGTTACAAATACTCAATTATGATGCTGTAAAGGAGCCACAGTTCACTTGCAAATGAACAAGTACCACGGTCTTCCAATAAGACTTTACACACCCCAAATTTTAATTTTATTCCACATGTGACAAAACAGTCTTGTAATTTTTTTCAATAATGAGCTCACTAGCCATACAAAACAGTACCAGATTTTGCCCCTGGGTTGTAATTTACCAATCCCTCCTGAAGAATCTTTTCATTACGATTCCAGTGAAAATACAGGTGAAGCTTAGAGGTAAATGTTGACTTCTGCTAATACAGTAGAACAAAGGCTCTCAAAACAGAGTTTGAGATGATCTGTGACATTTGTCAGGCCAAAAGGTTGATACTAAAAGTCAACATAAACTGCTAAATTACAGATGATAGACATATAAACTTCAGTTCAATACTTCCAATAACATCACAAGTATTTATTAATCTATTTCTGAAAAGTTCAACAATATCTATAAAATGGAAGCTCTTTTCTGGAAAGTCCATTCTCTAAGTGCTCATTATGACTAGAATTATATCACCACAGGATATATAAGAACATAAAACGGTTCTTTTTTTTTCTTTTTCTTTTTTTTTCTTTTTTTTTCTTTTTTAGCTCATAACCAGCATTAATGAGGAGAAAACCTTAAGTAAAACAACTAGAACACAGTACAACAGTGTTCAGAATGAAGATACTCCATAACAGGATTGGCAAACTACAGCAATTATGGCCTAATTACCTAAGGCTCACAAGCTAAAAATGTTTTGTTTTATACTTTTAAAGGTGTGTAAAATGTGTCAAGGGTCCCCCAAACCATACCCAAATTCAGTGATTCACTAGGAGGATTCAACCTAGAGTTGTACTCACAGCTATGATATATCACAACAAAAGATACAAAGCAAAAAGCATATGAGATAAGGTACAGTTGCAAGCATCCAAGGGTCCTCTCCCAGCGGAGTCACACAAAACACAAAATACACTTAATTCTTCCAGCAACAAGCTGTGCCAACATATCTAAAATGTTGGTTACCAAGAAGCTTCTTAGAGACTCAGTACTCAAGCTTTTTACTGGAGGCTGATGACATAAGTACCATCTGCCTAGCACATACCAGGATTCCAGACCCCCAGGAGAAAAGCGAGTATTCAGTATAAACTACACTACGTGTATAAAACATTTAGGTAGACACAGTGAACCACTCTTTTAAGTTCTGGGAAGAGAGAGAAACCCAAGTTCCCAGATGCCAGCTAGTGAAACCTTGCAAGCAGGCCTTCCTAAGGACAGCAGTCTCAGACCTGCTGTGGTAACTCTTTTACACACATGAGCACATGAATACACAAAAACACAGGATATGTAACAGAGACAGTATGTGGCCCACAAAACCAAAAATACTATTGACACATTAAAGAAAAAGTTTGCTGGCTGCTAGACCAGCTATTCCTGGTATAGCCTTAAAGTTTTAAGGGAGGCAAAAAAGTAACAGTGTGTGCTCAAGTTTGATGGGGAAAACTTTAAAAATAAGAGTTAGGGGCACCTGGGTGGCTCAGTCATGGAGCCTCTGCCTTCTGCTCTTGGGCATGACTCCAGAGTCCTGGGATCAAGCCTGGCATTGGGCTTCCTACTCAGCAGGAAGCCTGCTTCTCCCTCCCCCACTCCCCCTACTTGTGTTCACTCTCTCGCTGTGTCTCTCTGTGTCAAATAAATAAAGAAAATCTTTAAAAAAAATAAACAAGAGTTAGGGTAACATAGCAATATATTAAGTGGTACAGGGCTTTGCAGTTTATAACAGTATTCTGAAACTTCATCTTCAATCATCACAAAACTGTGTGATCTCAGTATTACCAATATTATTCTATTTTTGTAGATTTCAAAAAAAAAAAAAAAAAAAACAAGCAATGGTTAAGTAAGTTGCCCAAAAGTCACAGCCAGTTTATAAGGGAACTAGAATTTAAACAAGGTCTTCTAGTTCTGAATCCAGAGCTGGGTCATTCAGTATGTCCAGGATTTTGAAAAACAGGAAGAAATAAGAAAAGCATTAAAGCCTGGATGAATAAAAAAACTGCAATGTAGGGGGAAAGCACATACTGATAAAAGCAAATGTAATACTTCAAGGCATATAAGCCATCAGTAAACTAATAGGTTTGTCACTATGTATCCTAAAAGGAACCAGGCAAAATCTTCAAAATTTAGTAATTCATAGCACATAAACCTTACCACGATAAACATATTTGTTTTTCCTAATTGTACTTACCTTTTCTATTCTTCAGCTTTATGGGAAATAGCCATCTGCCTTGTGTATAGATCAATAACCTTCCTAAAAGGCATAGTGAGTGAATGAAATAAATATATTGTAATTCTTGTCCTGAGTAGTAGAAGGTTTTCTGTTTATTCCCTTAAAAGAAAAGCAAACAAATACATTTATTTTAATGCTATTATATTTTAGATAATACCTATCTTCGTTCCCGTCTGAACATTAAACAAGGTTGAAGTCTATAATGAAGACTCTGCTGGTGTTAAAAAGAAAAAAAAAGTTAATTAGCTTCCTTAAGATCCTATAATACCTAAATCTCTGGGGAAAAGCATTTACCACAAAATTTAGACTCAATAAAGTGTAAGATGCATACAGTATTCATTCTAAAATGGCTTAAGATTGTCAGAATTACCATGAACCCTCCTACACTGTTGGTGGGAATGCAAGCTGGTGCAGCCACTCTGGAAAACAGCATGGAGGTTCCTCAAAATGTTGAAAATAGAACTGCCCTATGACCCAGCAATTGCACTATTGGGTATTTACCCTAAAGATACAAATGTAGTGATCCAAAGGGACACATGCACCCGAATGTTTATAGCAGCAATGTCCACAATAGCCAAACTATGGAAAGAACCTAGATGTCCATCAACAGATGAATGGATCAAGAAGATGTGGTATATATACACAATGGAATACTATGCAGCCATCAAAAGAAATGAAATCTTGCCATTTGCAACAACATGGATGGAACTAGAGCGTATCATGCTTAGCGAAATAAGTCAAGCAGAGAAAGACAACTATCATATGATCTCCCTGATATGAGGAAGTGGTGATGCAACATGGAGGCTTAAGTGGGTAGAAGAAGAATAAATGAAACAAGATGGGATTGGGAGGGAGACAAACCATAAGTGACTCTTAATCTCACAAAACAAACTGAGGGTTGCCGGGGGGAGGGGGTTTGGGAGAAGGGGTTGGGATTATGGACATTGGGGAGGGTATGTGATTTGGTGAGTGCTGTGAAGTGTGTAAACCTGGTGATTCACAGACCTGTACCCCTGGGGATAAAAATATATGTTTATAAAAATAAAAAATTAAAAAAAAAAAAAAAAAAGAGAAACTTCAAGTTAAGGGAGGAAGTCAATAGAAAATATTACTGTTTAATTCTATCAAGTTTATATTATAAAAAAACTGTATTTATAACCATGTTAGTAAATGAAATTAGAATCTGTAAAATACATACACCTAATATATATCATTCATCCATACATTCAAGATCTACTGAGTACCTGTTTAAGACCTTGAACTACTTGCTGGTGTCAAAAACCAGTAAGCAGCATGAAATTGGGCTTCTAATTCAGAGTATGGCAGTCGTGTATGACCAGAACTTGAGGAGGCCAGTGGTAGAGACAAGAGGCTAGAGGGTAACGGGCAGATCACAGAGGACTAAGCTGCAGAAGGAAAATGAATTTTATTATAGAGGCGACTGAAAAGATATTAAAGGATTGTAAGCATGAAAGTAATCAAATATGCATGTGAAAAACCCTGCGAGTAGCATAAAAAGTAGATGGGAGAAGGTAAAGGTCTGAAATGAGAATAAAAAAATCACGAGCGAAAGCATCAGCAACAAGAACAGAAAAGGGCAGACAAATAAATATTTAGGAAAATTAAGTCAACAGGCCTTAGATAGGACTACATGGGGACCGTGAGAAAATAAGAAAATTCTCAAGTTCCTACCTCAGCATCTGGATACATAGTGAATGTTTATTCTATTTAAGTAATTTTAAAGGAGAAAGGAGGAAGAAACCAGTCTACATATAGAATAAAGTAATTTCAATCCTTGATATTTCAATATTAAAGTACCATGGAGCACCCAGATAGATATTCTAAGTATGATATGGGTATATGGATCTGGAATTCAGTAAAGTGGCAGACTTAAATATTTCAGAGTCACCATACAGTATTTGAAACCATGAAAGTAAACGGGCTGCCACAAGAGAGAACGGATAGACTAAGATGAGAAGAAAAGGGCAAAACCCTTGTTGAGTACATACTACAAAGAAAAGAGCCTTTCCAGTGTAATGAGGATTCCTCACAAGAATGAGGAAATCCAAAAGAGAATGGTACCATGAAGAAGAAAGAGTAAACAGAGACAAAGGCTGTAAAATTAGGACAAGAAAGAGGGAAACTGATAATAGGAAATCCATGGACCACTAGGAATTGCCTCATTTCCACTGCTGAAAAGTAAATAGGAAGTTAAGGAATGGGGCCTGGGTGTATTTAGGATACTTAGAAGAGTTTTCACTGCAGGGAAGCAAAAAGGTAAAATACATGTGAACTGGCTCAGGTCTTTATTTAAAAGGTACATAATAAGGAGGGTCAGATGACACAAGGGAAGTACCAACAGAAAGGGAAACACAGTAACAACTGAAGCAATATCCTAGTTCTAAAACAGAAACAAAACCCAAAGAATGCCATATAGGAACAGAAACAAGAACAAAATTATCAATCTAGAAAGTAATACCTCTTCAGTGCAATCCAAAGAAAAGGGACATTGGTAAGGGCATACAAACATGCACTTGTATGCTCAGAAGCAGGAAATTTGGGGAATTCGTATCTGCCAAGTTCCCCTTTTTTTAGTACAGTAGGATGCAAAGTCTCCCGCTGAGAGAAAAATGGGCCAGGGCAAAGCAGAGCCCTTAATAAGACTGGTGAAAGCTTCTAATAGCTATTGTGGAAACTGAAGAAAGAATATCTAAGAACATCTAAGAAAGAGGGGCGCCTGGGTGGCTCAGTGGGTTAAAACCTCTGCCTTCGGCTCAGGTCGTGATCCTAGGATCCTGGGATCGAGCCCCGTGTCGGGCTCTCTGCTCAGCAGGGAGCCTGCTTCCTAGTCTCTCTCTGCTTGCCTCTCTGCCTACCTGTGATCTCTGTCTGTCAAATAAATAAATAAAATCTTTAAAAAAAAGAAAAAAAAGGATATCTAAGAAAGAGTATCTAAGAGGACACAGTTGCTATAGTTAGAAAACTATGCATGCCCACTAGATGCCGGGGTGGCTCAGTTGATTAAACATCTGCCTTCTGCTCATGGTTCTGGGACTGAGCCCCACCTCAGGCTCCCTGCTCAGTGGGGAGTCTGCTTCTCCCTCTCCCTCTTGCTCTCCCTCTGTGCTTTCTCCCTCAAATAAATAAATTTTTTTTTAAAGTAAATATCCCCATTAAGTATATAACAAATGCTCTCTGCTCAATTTCCTGAAAACCAGGGAGAATGGAAGACTGAACTGATCTAAAGACAAGAAACTGCAGACAGGAAATTCTGAAATGAAAGAGAAAGAGCAAGGATTCTGAAAGAAATAGCAAAAAGGAAGAAAAAATAAATAAAAAGCATGAAGCATGCCAAGTCTTCACTAGATAGGGAAGAGAGCAAAGCCATGATGTCCTAGTAGAATGGTGGTCAGAAAAAAAAAGAACTATATATAACATTTTAATATCAAGAAATTTTAAAAACCCATAAATTTATAAAGGAGATAGTTTATGTAAACTTCTCCTTTTCCTCCTCTTGAATAAATTCTGGCTTCTGTACTTCCCCCTTTACTATACAACACTAGTTTTTGAAACTCACTTATTATTGGTCTTTCACCATTTTTCTTGCTGAGTTAAAGAATTTACCCAAGGATAAAAAAAATAAGACCTTCATATTCTCAGAGAACTTACAAAAGAGAATTCAAAAAGATTAACAAAAGTGTATAAAACACTTGTATGTAGCAGAATCTGACTACAACAGAAGATCTACTCTAATTATTCCTAGGATTTAATAAAGTGATTAAGGCCAGATTATGAAACATCTAGGGTATTTTAGCTCAGAAAGAGGACAGGCAGCCAGGAATCACAGGGTGGGGTATCCAGTAATAAAACAATATGTTACAGAAATGTTCCTCCTCTTTCTAAAATGCATATAAAGGACAATTAAATGACTAATATACCAGAGGAAAGAATAAGAAGCTTAGTATTGCAATATAACAGACTAGGACAGATACTCTAGTATAAACTTAAGAGCTGCATATGTAAGAATCTATATGCTAATGCATTAATTTCAAATGTACAGCTGTTATTAAAGTCATGCTGTATCTTTTAAAATTTGTGAAAATATTTTACATTAGCAGAAGTGATCTAATTTACCATGCTACTGAACATTAAAAAGTGAGTTACTAAAGGTATCATCTTTAAAAGTATGTAACGGAGGAAACAATACTTACCACAATGCTTTGAATGACCCAAAATCTCACCAGCTTTCATGGCTTCACACAACTCAAAGTACTGAACACACTGCTGAACTGCTGTAGTTATCTAATAAAATAATAACTTATTAATTCTAGAAATTTACAGCCCCCAAGCTCAAGCAGTTAAAAAAAAAAAGTTAGTTAAGGTTCTAAAAATATGCTGGAAAAAATATTTAACAAAAATATTTAAAATAATACCTTTCCAGGCCACTGAAGCTCAGGATCCCAGTTATATTTTAATTATGGCATCATTCTGGGAAACACCACAAAAACATGTGGACCAACAATATTGCTATATTGTCAGTGTCAATGGATAAAAATAGATTCATACTTCTACTTTATAGTGAAAGATGCAAAAAATTCTGTGACCATGACTTTAGGAACTCTTGCCAATATCCCCAGTTCACTTGCCTTAGAGTCTTTTCTTCCTATCTAGCCAACAGAATATGAACTAGATCAAGCCTTCTGTTCCCTATGGAGCATTCCTTTATATATTCAGTAGAGGCAAGTATCAAAAAGATTTGTGTCTGTGTGAGTGTATAAATTTTAAAGTATACATGGCCCAACTTTTGAAAAGAAACATTGGGAAAAATGAATACAAACTCTATCCCCACTTTTCATAAGTGAAGATCAGATTTTGTGCATGTATAGTGGAAATTTTATGACCATTCCAAGCATTTGTCTTTTGCTTTATAGGAGTTCCTCACACGAACGTTAATGACAGCAGTATGTTTGGCACAATGATCTGCTAAATCATTTCTTCTATCATCTCCCTCATACCTTCAGCATTTTCTGCAACTGTTGAATGTCTGCACTGTCCTGTAGAATGGCTACTAGCTCTATGTGGCTACTAAAATCTTGTAATTAGGGAAATTGAGGGAAGTGGGCATTTTTGAACTTTCTTTCATTGTCATTTAAAATTAATACATAGTTAGTGGCTACTCTGCAATCTATTACGTTTATGTAATAATACATTTACAAAATTTCAAGTAGGATAGCATTAGGGAAGACAATGTATGTATGTGCTGTCAATTTTTTTTAAGATTTTATTTATTTATTTATTTACTCACTTACTTAACGTATTTGAGAGAGAGCCTATACACAAGCATAGAGTGGAGGAGCAGAGGGAGAAGCAGACTCCCTGCTGAGCAGGTAGCCCAATGTGGGTCTCCATTCCCAGGACCCTGAGATCATGACCTGAGCCGAAGGCAGAGGCTTAACTGACTGAGCCACCCACATGCCCCCTGCATTGTCAACTTAAGAGCTGAGAAAGCTGAGAGCTTTATTTTCATAGCATTGTAAAGTCATGAGGTAGCTGAAATATGTCTATCAGCATATTTAAATTATTATTTTAACAACTTCATTCTTTGTCCTATATACCCTTAAGGGAATGGCTTCTGAAATGGCTTTATGTAGTGTATTTCCTTTTTCTTGCCCTCTCAAAGTCATTTAAAAAAATACTGACAACTAGAATTTAACTTTCCTCTTGGTTTTGCACATACCCGTTTTTTTTTTAACTTCCCTCTTCTGCCCTCCCTCCATCTTAGGAGTTAGCAATTAAGAGTACCTGAGTTGCCATCCCTCCTCTATGATATGAACTTACATATTTTTTAAGTTTAGGAAAGCTTTTTAAGAGAAAATGAGGTTTAAGTTGAAATCTCAAGCAAGTTTGACCCAATACGTACAGGAAATATTTGATATAAAGTTCTTTATAATAAAATAACTATTTTCAGATTGATTATTGTATAATTAATTCTTAAAAATCTGTTATTTTAAAAAATAATCTATCAGAAACCTTTGCAATACTTCCACCTGGGCCCCTGCAATAGCAACAATGAAATAAATAGTTGTAGGACAAACCATGGAAAGGGTGAATCATTGATGTTTCTCTTCCTTTCCTCTATTTTGACAAGATCAGTCTATATTCATATGGCAAAAATCTTCATTTAAAATAGGAATGGGAGGGGGAAATGGGATGTAGAAGGAATTTATTTCAATTCACTAAACATTTTTAAACACTACTTTTTTAGGATTTATCTGAGAGACAGAAAAAGAGCATCTGTATAGGTAGGGGGAAGGGAGATGGGGAGAGAGAAAGAATCTCCAACAGACTCCCTGCTGAGTTTGGAGCTTCCCTCTGTTACAGAGCATGACCTGAGCCCAAGAGTCATTTGCTGTACTGACTGAGCCACCCAGGCGCCCCCAAACAGGTACCACTTCTGCTATAAATCCCCACCCCATTCTTAAGCATTCCTCTCTTCTCCTTTCTGAAATTCAATGCTCTTGATTCTCAAACAAACACAAAAAATTGTTCTTTCATTATATGCTACACTCACCCAGAAGTTCACAACTCCAGAAATATTTCCCTTGCCCTTTAAATTGAAGATTCTAGCTACAAAAATCATACTTATTATTTCAAAGTCACATTGGTTAGAAAAATACTTTAATAAATTTCACATTTTATATTTGTCAATTATTATCATATTTGATTGCTTTTTGATTCCTTTCAATGCCTTTACACACTATTCTATGAATAGCAATAAACATAGAAAATTTTGCTAATGTATTTTACTCTATTAGTTTATATTTAATATAACTTGAATTAATTTTTTTTTTTTTTTTTTTTTTTTAAAGATTTTATTTATTTATCAGAGAGAGAGAGGGAGAGAGTGAGCACAGGCAGACAGAGAGGCAGGCAGAGGCAGAGGGAGAAGCAGGCTCCCTGCGGAGCAAGGAGCCCGATGTGGGACTCGATCCCAGGACGCTGGGATCATGACCTGAGCCGAAGGCAGCTGCTTAACCAACTGAGCCACCCAGGCGCCCCTAACTTGAATTAATTTTTGTAAATGCAAAAGCACTTATCATTCTGAGTTTTTCATACAACTTTCAGTCAAAAGCATGGGTATATTTTATAGAACTAACTCCCCTACAAATAACTGACCTGAATTAAGTTACTATACTTAAAAATAAGGCTCATCTCAAACTAACTTATTACATCTCAATTTACTATGTAGCTATGGATTTCCTAATTGTTATCCTGACTATAATTTAAGTCTCTACTTTTATCCTTTTATGTTTCACAGAATGCTAGTTTTAAAAATCCCATAAAAGGGGGATTGCCTCATCAACCAAGATTAATTATCACTCAACTTTGCACATTTAACTTATTACATCGTATATCTTTGTGTGATATTATTTCTCAACATAAGGACAGAAACAGACTTACCAGGGATTTATATTTCTTTTCAAGAAGTCTCAGTACTGTAGTTCTGCTATAAGATGCATGCTAAAATTAGGAGAAAATGATAAATTTAATATTCAAGTTATACCAAAGTCTATTTTTCCTGCATCATTTCTAATAACATAAATTACCAACAACAGTTTTAAATTACTGTAATCAGTACAAAGCAGATTTTTCTATGTACAGTAGATTATGAGCAGAGTAATCACAAGAATGCAAATGATATGAAAAAACTATGGATCATTTATTGACAGACCAGCAGAAAAAATACTCTATCCCTCAATTGCAACCAGTTTCTGTGCTAAGTTATTTTAAAACCACTATCAACACCCAAATCTGAAGGAAAGATAGAAAAGCTGGGGTGGGGAAGATCACATCCCTCCAAATAAAAAGGATACTCTACTATCTACATATGTAGAACTCATACTATATCTACATATAAGCATGAAATGCTCTGAAGTACAGTATCTTAATCATTTTCTGACAATCATATATTTTTAAGTAATTCAAAGTACCGAAAAATAGTTTTCTCCTTAAGGCTAAACAATAGAATTAAAAATTGCTTTTTATGCATTGCATAAAGGGGAGACTATACATAAATATTACTGAATATATTAGATATCATGTGTTTTCAATGCAGCTTCTTCATTTTACCTAGTAAAAACTATCAAACAGTATTATAGTTGATAAAAACTATCAGAATTCTGGGAAATAGAGTTTAACTAAATGGGGAGTGGTTAATTGAGATTTAACAGAAACCGTGTGTTTTAACCCTAGTGGCTTAAAATGTTTTTAAAAATGATTAATCCTTTTTTCAGCTTTAAAAGAGAAATGTTAACCAACAATCCAACTTTTGACCATGTTCTGAAAGGAAATCCTCATAGGGCATACCGTTAGACCAGTCACTATACTATATCCCTCAAGCCAACTTCAGCTGCCACCTGACTTGGTACGTGAAATTTTACCCAACAGTCATATCCATTCATTTATATATTATCTATGGATGCTTTAGGCTTACAACAGAATTGAGAGGATGCAGAGACAGTAGAGCCCACAAAACCAAAAATTTACTGTATGGCCCTTTAGAAAGTCAGCCAGCCTCTCACTTATATGAGTATAGGATAATGTGATGAATTTTCATTAATACTAGAATACACTAAGGAGCTAACTTTTTTTTAAGGAATTTTCTGTTGGTTACGTGATCTGCTGCATACTCTTGAAAATCACGTACTAACAATAAAAAAGATTAAGTAAAAAAATTATAAACAGAATAGGATTTGTTTTTCTTTTAAAGATTTTATTTATTTGAAGATTTTATTTATTTGTCAGAGAGAGAGCGCACAAGCAGGGGGAGTGGCAGGCAGAGGGAGAAGTAGGCTCCCCACTGAGCAAGGAGCCCAAAATGGGGCTCAATCCCAAAACTCTGAGCTGAAGGCAGACACTTAAATAACTAAGCCACCCACGTGTTCCAACATAATAGGATTTATTAAATATCTAAACCAATAAATTTGTAAGTGCATATAATATAACTACATAACCAAAATAGTTATATCTGTGTTGTAGAAATTTAATTTGCACTTTTACTTATTTCACATGTTTTCTACAAATATATGATTTGATACTTAAAAATTAAAAACAAAATGTCAGATGTAACAAAGGGTTCAAGTTAATTAAATTGAGCAAACACTTACCAACCATAAACATAAACAGCCCAGGTAAGGGCTAAACCCTGAACAAAACTAGGTTTTGGTTAATTAGGCATTACTATACAGTTTAGATAACAAAAGGCAAAATAAAAATAAAAATAAGCCATTAACCAGGTAATGACCAAACTGTGCCAAGCAGTAAATAACCATGTTGCCGCTCTGCATGGCAAGTCACGCCCCCACTTTCCACCCCACAGCAACAAATAGATAATGCCTAGCAGACCAGTTTTTGAGGGACAAACATAGGAGAATAATAAGCCAACACTGCAGCTACTATGACACAGACCACTCTTACTCCACAGCAGATGAGGGAGGTAACAGCATAAGGATCTCTTTTACTTTTAAATTAGTTTGAGTTCCAGAACAGTAATGAGCTCCCCTGGAAATCACTGGCATTCGGACATTAAACATTTTCCAAACTATATGCTCAGGAGGAAGCAAATGAAAGGGTATTTTCAGACATACATCCTAAGTCAGAGAAAAATGAACACTGAATTCATGTTATACCATATCTGCTTTAAAAACCTGAAGCTTTTAAACTAAAAAAGACTAGATTTTGGATAGATCATTCAGGTTACTAGACTCAAATAAATTATCATTTAAAATTCTATTGTGGCTCTGTCACTTACTAGGTGAACAATCTTGAGTAAGTTACTTCTCCATGCCTCAGCTGCCACATCAGTAAAATGGGGTAATAATACCATTTATCTCATAGATTTTTGTAAGATTTAAATGAGTTACCTTTGTAAAAGTGATTAGAACTCTCAGCACACTGTAAAAACTGGAATGTTAGCTATTCTTTGTAACAATACAGCAATGCACTGAAAAGTATAAAAACATTCCATTTTTTTCTTACCATCCACTTTTTGAACCATACAGCCTTGGTATCAACCAATGCAAAAAAGTAAACTGGATCCAAAATCTTTTGTGTTACAAGATGGCTCTGATCATGTTTAACTGATAATAAGGACAAAGTATTTTCCACAATTTCTTCCATATACCTTGAAGTTTGGGAATGAGACAGTTTTAGAAAACAACAAATGCTATAACACATATACACATAGTACCAGTGATATATATTATATTTATGGAATAACAAAGTGAAAATTTTTAGAAACAACTTTTTTTTGTTTCAGCTAATGGTAGAGGTGGGATTCACACCCAATTTCCTCCTGCTTTTTATAAAACATATGTTCTTTCTACTCCAACATTGGCTCTCCAAACATAACTTTCCTCTTTAGACATACAGTTGCTCTTACAACCTTATTAAAAAATTTTAGAACTGAATGGAAAAGTTTAAAAAACACTTAAGGAACTTGTCCAAAGTAGCAAAGACCAACAGTAAAAGAACTGGAGGTTATAACAACCTCATTTTGCTTTCTTGTGATAAATAAATGGTATAAAATGATATTTGCACAGAGCCATTCATGTAGGAAAGCACAAAACATGAAAAGCTAAGTAAACTTATGAATCCCTTCCCAAAAATGTAAGTCAATTAAGACTGTCTCTATTCTTTCTCCTTGTAATGTACGCAGGACAGTAACACCCCTATATTTTATATTGGCATAAATTGGAGGACTTACTTTTCTGGGTGACGAATCCAGAAAGATGGAGCCTCTTTCTGATACTCATTTAGAAGACGAACCTGAAAAGCAGTGCATAACAGTTCTCAAAAATTAGAAATCTTAAATATAGAACTGCTTAAATTTTTAAAAAAGCATATAGCAAGTGAATACCTTTTTAAGTAAGCAGATCACATTAGGATTACTTGTATCTATACCAGTTGAGAGAGTAGGAATATGATTTTCTCTAGAAAGAAAGTGTAACTTCAAATATTTAGCTGAAAAGAAAAATTTAAAACTATGATTATCACTCATTTATAGTGTTATCTGAAAAGTTGTTTCCTATCCATTTTCTTAAGCACAAAAAATTTTAATAAACATACCTAGGCTTGTATAAATCTCCTTGGTCATATGTAATGGTGAAAGAGTAAATGTCTGTGCATAGAATTTTAAAATCCGGTCCTGTGGAAGTGAAAAGATTTGCATCAGAGATTCTTACACAAATAGAATAGAGATGAAAAAACCATTTTTCACATAGTGAAAAACTTAGAAAATAAACAGAATAACTATTCAGAAACTTGAGTACAAATGTACTTATAAACAAGAGCACAATTATGTTGGCCAGTAAAAAGTAAAATTGACCAAAACTACATGGGGGGAGAGAGAGTCAGGTTTAAGAGCTAGAGTAAGGTATAATGAGAGGGTATCAAGGGAAAAGTAGGTGTACTGACTGGTTAAAAAGGAAAACAAACAAAAAACACTCTACTCCTTTCCAAATTCAACATTTGTTGTTTTTTTACATTGTTTACATGGGTAGTTTCAGTAAATTGACACTTAAGACTCTAATATTTTGCCTATTCCCAAGAAAAGTATTATTTAACACACTTTCCAAATTTATATTATTAAAACCCAAAGTAGAAAAAAAAAATCTAAAAGTAGAAACTATCACAACACAAATGAATTAAATGTTCATAGATGTAGCTGGAAAAGTACTTGGCACTAGTCCATACTTACAAATGATAGCTACCATTTTAATTTTGCCAACTTTAATATTATGATGAAATTAACCCTAATTGTGAAATACAATATTCCATTAAAGAAATATATATGATCTCCTCAAGTGCTCTACTCTGGGATGGGGGATGGGGGGGAAACTTTGCCTATATCAAATGTTAGCAAAATCAGAAAAAAAATGGTTACACAAATGATCAGAAATTTCTAGTAACCCAAAGGAATTCCTACTGAATAGAGGATATTAAATATTTTAGAAAGCTTATTTTTATAGTTGCAGCAATTGATAAGTATCTGCCACATTCTTCAAACATGACAGACTTCATTCAGTTACAAGCAAGAGTCCTCTAAAAGAGGAAATGAAAAAAACAGAATCAACTCAAGAATCTGGATCAAGCATAAATTCAAAATCAAAAGAATGCCATGCCTTGTTTTTCTACTCCAATATGATGGGTTCTGTTACCTTTCCCCTCCATAACAACTTTTTCCAATTTTATTAAACACTGATAACACTTTTGCTGAATAATCTATAATGTCTAAACAAAGCCACTTACATTGACCCATTAAGATATTTACTGTTTATAAAGTTGTTACATAATTTTTTAAATAATAAAAAGAAACACTTACATTGACCCATTAAGATATTTACTGTTTATAAAGTTGTTACATAATTTTTTAAATAATAAAAAGAAA